>NC_134313.1:171291327-171591327 GCF_964195595.1 Calonectris borealis | reverse complement strand
GGGTGCACAAGAAGCTAGGAGGGGACACGGCCAGGACAGCTGACCCCAATGACCATAGGGCTGTTCCATAGCATATGACATATGGTTGGTGTGTGGTCCTTAGCTGCCGGCTGGGGTTAAACCACGACAGTGGGGAAAGAATCTCAATTTACAAAACCAGGGAGAGAGACATTGTGACTATTCAGACACTACTGCTCTTCTTTAACCTAAAAATGGAGAACCTGGGAGTAGATCGTTTAGTTTGAGGAACTGCAACTACACACAGGTCTGGTAAACTCAATGTCTCACACCACTTCACTGTGAAAAAGTGACAGTCCCTGGATTGGGTGAGACCAAATTATTGCCTGTGGTGCCAGGGTGTGGAGCAGGAGCCAAGCTTGTCTGGGTCACTAGATGCCCGTCTTTCAGCCAGGTGATTCAAGCCTTGGGATGAGAATCATCTCGGTCTTAAAATTATGTTTACATCCACAACTGACTAGTTATCTCAGGCTTAGACAATGGAGAGAAACAGGCACTTTTTAGGGCATGATTTATCTATATTCTTTTAAATATCTACGTCTGTATGAGAAGAACTGTGCCCTGAACTCCATTGCCTACACTGACTCTTGACTATGAAGGGAGTCCAGAGTGACTAGCTTACATATAAATAAATACAATGTAGATGTCTATACTTAACCAAATAAATCCCACTCCCACAGTCCACCGTGGCCCCTGCTGTCCAGATCTTCAGTAATGCATTCTTCTTTAATGACATCTGCTCATCTGGAGTTGAGCCATGTGGTTTCTGTTTCCTTCAGGCCATGGAGCTTGCTAAATCTGTACCTCCAGTCAAACAGCCCTGTTTGCCTGGCTCCCTCCTAAAAGTCCCTTCTGGAATTCCGAGCGCGTGAGGGGGTGGGTCTTCCATAAAGTCAGTGCAAGGACTCGCGACGAGTGGCATGCAGCAAATGCTGCTCTGTGGACGAGAAATTCTGAGGCTCCCACGACAGATGCCGTCCAAGAACTGACTGACCGACTGACAGAGGAGGAGGAGAGAGCACACCGGCAGCCGATGCCAGAAAAAAGACACGGCAGGATCCCGGCCGGACAAGCCGGCAGCTGAGCGGGGTGGCTGGCAGCGGTGGGGGGAGCTGGCAGGTGGTGAGGGCCGCCCCCCTTCAGCCACCCGCCCAAGCCCAGGGCCCCCTTGCTGGCTGCGCAGCCCACAGCTGCCGCCTCCTTCGGCAGCGCGGCTGTTCACAGAAGATCCGAGCAGGACCAACAGGCCCGGAGTATTTTATGCACTGTCCTCAAGCAAAAGCGTTTGAAACATTTTCCCCTACAATTTCTCCAGAATAATTAGTCGTCAGACAGAAAAAAACAGCCTGAGCAACACTAGACCATAAACCTGTGGTTCCCCAAGACTGTTTCTAGCTACAGATCAATCACTGTGGCCAACACGAAAACTGCAATTACAACTGATAATTCTGAGCAGTCCTGCATATTCCCTACATATTATCCCACACCTCAGACAAATTTAAATTTTTCCCAGGATTACAATCCCAGTTTGGGAACCACTGTTTTAAGGCAATTATTTCAAAATTGCAAGAGCTTTAATAAGAGATGGAAATGCAGAGATAACTTTTATTGCTTTACCAATGCTCCAACTATAATAAAATGAGAATACTCAACATCAGAACAACCCAAATTTATCTAGGCTTAGCTCTATTTTGACAGGTCTTGAATTTCACAGCTGCTACACGCTAAGTCTAGACATGAATTTGACAAACATCTGTTTGATCATTCCTTAGATGTTAACTAGCTGAGTAACTGATATTTAAAATGTGTTTGCTGAGCCCTAGACGGAAACAGAATTTTCTGTCTACAGTTTCTGTGGAGTGTTGTGCCTCCTGTGCTCTTCCCATCACAGGCCCGGAATGTCTCCATGGTAGAGCTTAGAGCTGGAACCTCAGGTGCTGGTCAATTCCCTAGTTCAAGAGTTTGCCACAGAATAATCATCCTCCTGCGGATTTATGAATGCGAGTCTAAGTCTTCAATTACTTTTAAACACGGCCAAATTCCTAGCTGGGTTAAAATAATGGTGTTCTACCCACATTAAGAAGCTAAGACAAATTATTCCTTCTGAGAGTACGATCCACTACATACAACATTTTTTGACTACAAACTTGTGATTTAAACCATCCACACTTCGGTTTCCTATCTACAGAATAGGTATGTTAATGGAACTTAATTTTTTCTGTTATTTTTTCTGTTTCATATATATCAGTTGGAAAAACATCAGAGGTCAAAGCCTTCCACACCTTATCAGATACCTGTACAGTGACAAACAGAATGGAATCTTGATCTTAGTTGGGCTGATACTCATTACTGCGGTACAGACAAGAATGACAGCTTTACTTCACGGTAGACATACAGCTACGAAACGATTCATACTACAGGATTTACTATATGAATGAGCATGAGCATTCAATACAGTCACAAGAACTTAAATAAGACATGAAAAGAAATCCTTCACAAAGACAGCGGCCAAACATTGGAACAGATTGCCTGAAAAGGCTGTAAAACCTCCATCCTTAGAGATTTCCAGAACTCAACAAGGCCTTGACAACCCTGTTTTGAGCAGGAGGTTGAAGTAGATGACTTCCAGAGTTTCCTCCTACCTAAACTTTTCCATGATTCAGTTGAATAGACTCAGAAAACTTAGGAAAAGACAGTGTCAGTAGGATATTACGAACAGTGAAGTGCTGGACTTGATCTAACAGAAATTGCAGAAAATGTCATCCATTCTTTTCTTACATGAATCATCCTGTTACAGACTATGTACATGTGTACATTTTTGCAGGATCTTTAACATTTTTTTCTGTCAGTAATTCTTCCTATTATATGTTCTGTTATTCCACAAGTTTAGCTTTTGACTGAATTCTAATAGGAAATTTAATACATCTCTTCAGCGCACCCCTCTAATCTCTTATTTTCTTCTTTTTAATCCTTCTAATACAAAGTTTCAAACCCAGTGTTTATTTATCCAGAAGCTATTATTCCCCTTATTAAAGGCTTTCAGAAGCTAGAGCTGGTAATATCCACAGAATTTTCTCCACCACTTTTCCATGCATGCTGCTCCCCAGCTGCTTATTCTTAGGAGCTTTGTCTGACCTGTTTCAAAATATCTCTGTCAACAGGACTTTTACTGGAAAGATCATTCCACCATTTTACACAAGGATTTTTTTTCCCCCTAATTCAATCTACAAATTTTTCATGACATACCTTCATTGGCCTCTTCAGCGCTTCCTGAATATCCACACGCTTCCGCATAATGGTCTGGTCTAGTTTGCGTTCAAAGGCCAACAGGTCCATGTAGGCCTGGGACTCAGGAACCAGCTCCCGGATCTGAGAAGGAAGCAAGGAACATCCAAGCACTGGAAGCAAGAGCCTGCTGCGTTCCAGAGCAGTAACACCGACGCCTTCCCAGCCCTTAGAGAGATGCGCTCAAAGGAGTCATCCCTCAGACAGTAGTTCCCAGCTAGCGGGGCAGGTCTCGGTGGCGTGGCACAAGCGTATGACTGAAAAGCTGGAGCACCCAACTAAAGCTAATGAGCTCTGGAAGACCCCAGCTGGACCCACAAGGCCCGAATCACGGCTGCTTTTTTCCAAGTGAGGCTTAGCTACAAGCAGCCTGGGAGCCACTGCTCTCGGCAATGCAAAGGACAGTAAATTTGTCCTCTTTAAACTAAAAACGTGCTGGGTGTCTCTAGACAAAAAATAAAGGGTGCGTGTTCATGTTGATTTTTTAAAAGCAAGTGTTACCCATTTTAAGTAAAAACTGCCATTTAGGAAGTCAACCTTTGTCAACACCTCTTCTTGGCGGAGGTGAAATTCACCTTCACGTCAAAGTTTCAACATGACCAGCTATGAGGTGTCAACTTACGATCTTGCCAACTTTTATTGGTGTTTTAATACATTAGCTAAACTACATTAGTTCTATTAACAACCCCCCTTTTTATTTTCCCTTTTCCAGAGAAGTTAGCAGAGGAGGTGATATGAGGTAGGTTAGGAGGAAGACCTAACGATCTAAGCTTAGAAATGGGCAAGTACACCCTTACATGAAAAAGTCGGTTCTTAATTGGGAATAACATACAGGCAAACCATAAAAGAAAGGAACTGTAAGTAATTATAACAAATCTACTGGACTGCCTTGTCTACTTATACGATATTCACTCTAGCTTTCACCTGCATAACTAAAATATTTAACTGTTAGAATACTTCTGTTCTATAGGAATCAAAAGCTAGTTGGTACTCCAGTTTTGCTTTAGAATCAGAAGTCTACAGTTTTAATTTGGTGTAAGGCACAAACACCTATGTGAGAGACACCAGGCCTACACCTGTTCACTATGTTCTGCAAGGACGTAAGAACTATCGCACAAGGTCATCCCAACAGTCCATCTATCCTAGTGCTGTGTCTCTGACAGCGTTCGAAAGTTGTTGCCCTTTAGTACCTACAACAGCCTGAGGCATGGCATTCCAGAACCTCAACAGGCAGTGTGTGAAGAAGTACCTCCTTCTGCTCATGTCGGACCTGCCATCTGCTGGCTTCGTTGGATGCCATCTTCTGGCATAGCTGGAGCCGCAGTGGGCAGGCACTCCCTATGCACCTTCTCCATACTGCTCATACATTTTACAGTTTTTTGTCATCCCTTTCTTAATATTTTTCTTCTCCTACCTGAAGAGGAACAATTCCTGCCTTCTGTATTTAGACTGATCGAGACTATCGAAGAAATGTCTCTTTCAACCTTATTTATTTGTTTGTTTGTTTTGAGATGCTAGAACACCTCCTCTATTTACAGCAGGACTGACACTTTGAAGAAGCAGAAACCGTGGAGCCAAAAACTCTGTTCGGCTTTAGCTGAACCACTATATTTTTAACTGCTTGTATTCTTTCACAAAGTCTTAGTATCAGCAGAATAATAAAAGAACATGAACATTTTTAAGAGCGAAGCACGAAGAGCAAGCATTGCCCTGGAAACGTCAAGGAGTTGCCAGACAGCTTGCAGAATAAAGACAGCTAGGCAATACTTCCTCCCCACAGTGAAGACAAATCTTTGGACGCAACAAAACACCCCAATGCTTTTATCCTGTCCCACACAGAAGAAAAGATTCCTCAGTTCCTTCCACACAGAGGAAATGAATCGTGCTGTACTACAGACAATTAAAAATTCTGGACCCAGAACATAGTTTCAGCCCTTTACCTCCAAGTTCCTGCACAGTCAGTTCATGAAGTCCTGGGCACATGATGAAGCAGGGAGCTGGCCTACGCAGCCCTCAAGATAAAGCATATACTACGGCTGTGATACAACCTTTCCAGCTGGTTCGCGGGGTACTGGACCCAGGACCTAATGAGATGTCTAGTAAGTTTGTAGAAACAGCAGTAATCTTCAATAAATATTTCTATTCCACACTTTTACATCTCTTCCCACATTAAAATGAAAAGATATTTCCTATTCCATTCCCATAACCAAACTGGATGTTAAATATTATAAGATGTTAAGACAGCATAAACACTTTAAAATCAGCCAGCAAAGATAATACTGTATACAATTCCTTGAACTGCAAATGGCTGCAGGTTGGGCAAGTATTTGGGAGAAGAACTGTATTTGCCTGTGTTTGTACTCTTCTCTAGGTATGTGTTATGGCAAGTGAAGGCGGGATACTGGGCTGGATCAAAGGTCCACTCAGGCCAGTTTTGGCTGCTCTTGCAGTCTTTCGCGTTCTCACCCTGCTATTGGAGTAATCTTCTGGAGGCATGATAATGTTCCAATTTCATACTCTTTCCCAATTTCCCCTCAAGAGTGAGAGGAAAATTAAAGGGGAGCCCCAGCAGTATCACATCACAGTGAAGAATTTTCCTTGTTTCTGGTACATCTGAGCTCAAAAAGATAAAGGTACTCTTACACTCCAAGGTACTCTTACACTCCAGCCAGTAGTACATAAGTAATTTTTCAGTTTTCTTCATAGTAACTTTATGCGATAAGGATCTGTGCAGCCTGCCTAATTCCTTCTTCTTGCATGGTTTGCCCCAAGTGAAAAGTTCATAGCTCCCTGCAAGTCTCCTCTCTTCTTCTACAAAAGTTCTAACTATAAATGTGTAAAGAGTATTTCAAGACTGAATTCTCCACTCTGGCCTTTATCTATTTCAAGAAACCACAAAAAGCACCTAGCAGCAGCATCTCATCATCTGAGGTTTTGAAGCATGTATGTTAAACCTTATCTTAGAATTATATGGATAACTGGAATAGATTATTATTAACATTAGTAAGATAGTGTCTTTGTAGAGGGTAGGGTTTTTTTTTCCTATTGTGAAAATGCAAATTTTTCAGAATTTTAAAAATTAATAAGAATAGATTATTATTAAATTATGCACTTTTATCTTTGATTTCCATGGATTTTTTTATCAATGGTGACAAAAGAATGGAAAAATTATAAGAGTGGGGGCAGCGAGGACAGTGAGCAGGGAACAGCATGACGGGAGAGGCGCTCACCGTTTCTTTGTAAAAGCAGCACGATGCGGGGGCCCACGACACGTGCCTGCAAACAAATGTGCAAGGCTTGCGAACAGACAGGGTCAGAAACCAGCCAACAGCTGCAGCACTGCAGGCTCTGGGATACGGAAAACATCACGGGGTAGCTTCTGTGACTGACACAGTGCGGCAGCTTGGCAGGCAATGCCAACAGGCGGCACACTAGGGAGGGCTTCATCCGAGTGCCGAGAGATGCACTGGAAAAGATGCTGCTGCGAGGGGCATCTCCTGCAAACCACCCAATCAAGGAGACAAAGCCTTTCTTAGACGTCTGGAGGAAGCCCCACGCTTGCAGGCCCTCATACTCATGGGGGAACTTCAGCCACCCTGACGTCTGCTTTGAGGGCAGGAGCACGGGGCACAAGCACTGCAGGAGATTCCTGGATTGGATTGATGACAATTTCTGGACACAGGTGATCAACATGCCAACAAGGGGAGATGCTCTCCTGGACCTGTTACTCACAAAGAAGGAAGAACTGGTTGGGGGTGTGAAGGTTAAGGGCAGCCCTGGCTGCAGCGACCATGAGACGGCAGAGTTTGCGATCCTGAGAGAAGCAAGCAAGGCCTGGACTTCAGGAGAGCCGGTTTTGGCTTGTTCAGGGATCTGCCCGGAAGGATCCTATGGGACAGTGGGGATCCCTGGAGGACAAAGGGGCTCAGGGAAGCTGGCTGAACTTCAAGGACAACCTCTTCAGAGCAAAGGGGAATGATCGGACCAATGTGCACAAAGTTGAGCAGGCCTGGCAGGAGTCCAGCAGGGGTAAGCAGGGAATTCCTGACTGGCCTCAAATGCAAAGAGGGAGAGCACGGAGGTGTAAGCAGGGATGGTCTACCCAGCAGGAACAGCAAACGGGGCCCGAGCACGCAAGCATGAAGTTAGGAAAGTCAAAGCTCAGCTGGAATTGAACCTAGCAGTGGATGTGACGGGCAACAAGAAAGCCTTCTGCAAGTGGGTCAGCAGTAGAAGGAAGACTAAGGAAAACTCAGGTCTGGGTCTGGTTCCGCCACTCATGTCAAAAGCCATGGAAAAGGCCAAGGCTCTCAGGGCTGTCTCTGCCTCCGTTTCTCCTGGTACGTCCTGTCCTCAGGCCTCCCAGGTCCCTGAGCCTACGTCAGAGTCAGGGGAGCACGGCTGTTCAGAGGGACCTTGACAGGCTGCAGAAAGAGGACGGCAGTTCAACGTTGTAATGTTCAACAAAGGCAAATACAAAGTTCTGCTCCTGGGATAGAATGACGCCAGAATGCAGCGGTACAGGTGGGCATCAACGGGGTAGAAAGCAGTTTTGCAGGAGTGGCCCTGGGCGTCCTCATGGACAACAAGCGGAGAATGAGTCTGTGAGGTAAGCCAGCCGTGGCAAAGGTCAACTGCAAAATGGGCTGTATTGGCACAAGTGTTGCCATCACGTCAAGGAAAGAGGCTGTTCCTTGCTATGCCACCCTTGTGAAACCGCATCTGGACTTCTGGGCGCAGGACCAGAAAGACGTGACATTCTGGAGCGAGGCCCGCAGAGGACCACCCGGATGTCTGGGGGCTGGTGCCTACCGAGAGAAGCTGCAAGAGCTGGGCTTGTCCAGCCTTGAGAAGAGAAGGGGAAAGGGAGGCCCTATCGGTGAGTGCAACTGCCGCGTGGGACGGTGAAGAAAAGACAGAGCCGGCCTCCTCTCGGGGGTGCACAGCAATGGGATGAGAGGCAACAGAAACTCACCGCCACACGGGCAATTGACTCGGTATAAGGAACTTTTTGGGTTTTTTTTTAAACCATGATGGTACCAAAACATGGGAACAGGCTGCCAAAAGATGCTGTGGATGTCCATCCTTGGTGGAGGTATTCAGAACCCGACTGGACAAGGTCCTGAGCAACCTGATGTAATTTGAACCTGTTTTGTGCAACAGTTGGTCTGCGTGACTTCCAAAGGTCCTTCTGATCCAAATTATTTTGTGATTACGGAGGCTTAAACAGTTGTCTATCCAAACCATGGTTTTGCCAGATATTCAGTGAACCCTTTGTGTGTTTGAGGACTAAGAGGTCACTTTCAGCCTATATGTTATAGAGACTAAATTGCAGTTAATTTTGATTTTATTCTACGCAACTGCGAATACATGTTATATGTACTACAAGTATTGCAAGTAAAATGTACAAGTAATGTATTTAGATTATGAGCACATATGCAAACAAGGCTTACAATTCCTCAGGGAGAGTTCCAAAGGAATCAACAGAAATGCTAGTCTATCTAATATCCTCTAAGTATATTTAAAGATATCTTCCACATCAAAAACTGTGGAGGACATTAACATTGACCGAAAGTAAATGAGAACAGAGCAGCCATACAGCAACAAGGACTCTCCATAAAGCTGGGCTACTCAAGCAAACTTTTTTCATACGGCCAGATGTAACCCAGTAACCACCCTTTCAGAACACTGGTTAACTAACCTTAACACCTCTGAAAACAAGAAATTAAGATCTACAGGTCATCTTTGTCCTTCCCTCACTTCAGACCTGGCACTAGCCGCCAGGAATGGCTAATTTGTCAGTACCAAACAAACAAGTCAGGGATAATCCACCTTTTGAAATCCTCAATTCAAAATAGGTTAACAGTACTGTTGCAAGACAAAATACGTAAGGCTATGGGAGGGGTAAGGTTGAGAGACAGAGAAATCTTTTGCTTGGGCAATAGCATGGCTGGAGAAGAACAATTCTGGAAGAGGCGGCCTTCCTTCACATTTGAGGCTACCATTTCAGACCTGAGAGTAGCAGATTCTGCGCAAAACGTTGATCAAGATCAGCTGCAAGTTTCTGTCACAACGGCTAGAGTACCTGGTGTAGAAAGTACGCTGACTTTAAGCCACTTCTAAGGTCTGGTGGTACAAAGTCAAACTAGTAAAACTTGATAACATATTTGAATTGTCACAGGGAGTTAATGCTAGATCTGATACACGCCCATTACATTTCTGCTTCTGTATTTGCAGCTGAAAGCAACATTTACCTTATCATTAAACAATGGTGTGAAATAGAAGTGTCAATCTTCAGAACAGGAACATAAAAGAAACAAGAGTGTACGACAATCTAGTTATCTACTAGATGATTTGAGAAAAGGATGGTCACTATCTATGAAGCAGAAGTAATATTACTAAGGAAAGAGGTAACTGGTGGTTGTTCTGGTGAAACAGAAACCTTGAGGAACACCGCTAGTAGGAGATGGAAATGGGAGCACCATAATGCCGATGCCTCTGCTGAATTCAATACAGAACTAATAGGTTGAAGTTGTCTGGCCTATACTATAGAGGACACGTACCAGCTCCTCCTGCTCTTAACAAATACCATATAAGAAAGTATGAGAGAGGCAGAACTAAGAACGACCTGTTGCTTGTGTTCTGTCAACTTCATCTGCTTCAAGCATGTCTGAATCACTGCTTTCCGAGACAGACTCTTGTACTGCCAGATTCCTGGGTTAGAGATGTACTGCACCTATTTGCAGAAAAACTAATTTTGCTGTGTTATGACCACTTTATTGGGCAATTCAGATAATACTAGCAATAACTGTCCCTCTCCCTGTGTTATTTAATCTTAGCCATAAACGTTACCATAAAATTTTACATATTATGCATGACATTGAAAAAAACCAAAAGCTATACTGCACTGGGCCAAGAACTGATCTTTCTGGTCCCACTAGAAATGACCCACTCACTGATATGTCTCCAAATTGACAGTGAGGGACTTTTTAATTTAAGGTAAGTTTACTTATACTGTAAGATTTTTAATTGAGGTGTCATTGATAACAGATCAAATGGCTTGAAAAAATCCAATAGTATCAACACAATTTCTGTTATCAAAGAATCCTGTGGTCTCCTCAGAAAAAGGCAGGCTGGTTGAACAAGTCTTAAGTTTTACAAAGCTGCACATGGCTCTATGAAGCATCAAAGTGCTCAGATGTCTTCACTCGGGAGACATGCACAAGGATCTCCTCAAATAATGTAAAACTTAACAGAGAGATCAAGAGAAGCCCAGGCAGGGAACAAAAAGATCCTTCCTCATCTAGAGAGCAGGAAAACCTTCCAGAGGGGAAGAGAGATTCCCCAACCCTGAATTTATATTTTGCTGTCTGCCTGTCACCAAGAAAAGGAAGGGCTGTGAGTGAACCCTAACTGGACTTGGCGGCTGTCAAGCAGAGAGAAGAACATAAAAAAAGGTGTTTTCATTTGTTTCATTCTGTTTCAGGCACACAACAGAAGTGCATTCTCCCCTCCTTCTCTGCACCTGCAGCAGAGACTAATCCAGCAATCCTTAGCACAGAGGTGGAAACCCCAGTCTTCACTTCCCAACCCTCAAAAAATCGTGTTCTAATTCAAAAACTTTTTCCCTCTCTTTTTATTTTGATATCACATTAACTCCTAGTCCTATCCCTCACTTAGCCCCAACTCCATCATAACCATCATCGTCCTAATAATGCAATTGTGTGGGGGAATGGTGCATTTGTAAATTTATTTAGAATGTTATCTTAATTCTGGCTATGTTATTATCAAATAAATATTAGCAAAGGAAAAAGAGTTTCATGAGAGAAGATATTTATCCATTTATAGCCACAGAGTTATGGGAAGAAAACCAAATGGTTAAGTCGTATTTTGATTTAATGCAGAGAAGAAATGTGGAACTAGAACAGATAAGCCTGTTATGTGCAGCCAAAAGATATAAGCAAGATTTAGAGAGATTTACTCTAATTTCCCTACAATGTTTTAAGCAGAATGTCATGAGCATTTCCGAGTTAAGAAATACAGAGTCATGAACATTTAAATCTAGACTAAACTCTCTCAAGTACACCAAAGAAACAACTCTTTGGTCTTCAAGGCTATAGAGAAAGGTACACATTCTGTAAAACTGATCTAACACGTCCATCCCAAGCTAATTACTGCTGTGGCTGAAAGAGTACTAAAAAGCATCATGTGAATTCCAAATTTTTTCTTCTAAATATCAAAAGACCTAGCTGTACCACTTCTGCAAGAAAATTATGTCCCATCCATTCCTTAAAGATGTCAGAAATAATGGAAAAAGTAAAGGAAAACAGGTATTTTAGACTTTCAAGTGGTCCTTAGGGATACAATCCTTCACAAGAACTTTTTGAGGAATTCACAGTGACACACAGATAAAAAGCAAACACTGGCCATACGTTGCCCAAGCAAGTTTAAAAAAAGCAGTAAGACAAAGATGCAGTTTTCATCACGGCCAAGTGATATACGAAACCTTACATCTTTCAACAACTTTGACTTGGCATTTTTATTAAAATGATCCAGAAGAGGACAAAAGAGATATAAATGCATTAAAAGCTGTAAAATTTTTAGTTAATCACTACCAGAAAAGACTGTAAGACAGTTCAGAAAAGGCTTCTTCTGAGTTTGCTAACTGAGCTGCACGGTGGCAGATGAGTTGCAATACTGAACAAACACAATGGAATGCACAATAAAGCAAGCGATTTATCTGTACTGGTGGGTACTAATGAGACCATGGCTACTGATGAAGGTGACTGAAACTCACTGTGGATAAGCTAATGAAGTCATCTGCATGAGCAGCAACAAACAGACAAAGATGCAAGGTATAAAGTGGAGGAACGGTTCTGGGGCTTTTATAATTTAACCTGAACGTAAGGAACAGGATCGACAAGTGACAGAGGATGGGGAAATCAGAAATAAAGAAGAGGACAGGAATATGGATCCATACCATGGTGAACTGGGAGAAAGAAAACAACACAAATTATTAGAGGTATTTGTACAATCAAAAAACCTAGAAGCAAAGAATGTAGGACATAGCTACAGCATGGGGACTCTCACTGCTTCCCAGGGAAATCTTAAAAGGATTTAGGAAATGGCAGGGGAGGAAACAATAGCCCAGAACACCACTGTAGCCTAACAGGCAGTGCAGTTCTTAAATACATGAGCAGGAAGACATGGAGCAAGATTAAGGATTTTACAATTACTGCCATGCTTGGCAATAGCATAATCACTAAAAGAACACCAGAGTCACAAATGAAGAAATCTACTGACAAACTCAAGAAAATTCTGAGAAAAGCTATTGAGATGATTAGCGGACAGGAAAACATCCTCTATAATACCAGGTTCCATGAAGCCAATTAATTTAGCTTCATACATATGAGTATGTATCTATCTACAAAAAAAAGAAAAAAAGTTTCTCTGCCTATCAAACTGACAACACAATGGACTTGAAATTGTTTAAGTTCAAATTAGAAATAAAGTGAAAATTCTTAGGAGCGAGCGTAGCCAAACACTGAAAAAAATTGACCATAACTGCAGGGACTGTTTCATCACGAGTGATTTTCAATACATATGCTCTTACTTACAAGTAAATCCTCAGGCCTGTCTTGTAGAAGTTAAACAAAAACAAAACAAAGTAGCAGTAAGTTCTCATGATAGGGTCAGACTTCAGATTGTCTAGTTGTATGACACTAAAAATAAGTTAGTACTTCTTTTCTTCTCCCAGGAGATCAAATATGTGCTCTTTCTTTTCAAAGTCTTCCATAAGAAGGATTGCCACTCTCTAGTAAAATTAAATAGACCTCTCAGTGCAACTATTAGGAGTTGATATACAAGTATGCATACCATAAAGAACAGACAGAATACTGATAGGAAATGATAGAAAAAAATCAGTGTCAGTGACAGAAAACCTGAGCTTAAGCTGGAGATAGAGGTTTTCTTGAGTTGCACTCATTGCCACCGACACATCCGAGATCAGAGACGTAAGGAGAAACAGATGTGAGATTTCCCATACTGCAAGGAACAAACCATTTCCCACGCTCTTAACACTCCACAAGCAGACTAAAAACATAGGTCTCCAATATTCTCCTATTGCAAACAGGTTAGCTCTTGCTGCCTCTCTTTTGAAAAAAAAATCTAGTAATGATTTCTGTGACTTCTGCCATCAGAAAACATAGGATCTGGGAAGTGCATTTTTGGCATAGACAGGTTTCTAAAGGGGGTCGTTTGGGTTTTCATTGGCATCCCCAGTGCAGTGGACACCAGCAAACCTAAGAAATACGTCTCTGTCAGCCTCATTGACCTCCAGCATAACTGTGTGTATAAAATCTTTCCTGCTGACAGAGTATAACCCATTCTGCCATAAACGTAACATCGTAGGATATTGAATTCTGAAAGAATTTGAGTCTCTTCAGGCGGAGCCCTGATAGGAGTACTGCCGGCTACAAAAAAGCCCGTATGCAGCTCAGTCTTCCTTGACTCCACAAGCCTTCAGTGCTGAGGCAGTCAGTACTTCTTTGCTAGTCAAGGCCTATCAGAAGCACCTACCACAGCTGCTTCCAACAGAAGACAAACACCAAAGTCACCCAAATCCTGGGAACAATCCGTTTGAATTTCTGGGATTATGTTAATGAACAGTACTCAAACACACAAAGGGTTCACTGAATATCTGGCAAAACCACGGTTTGGATAGACAACTGTTTAAGCCTCCGTAATCACAAAATAATTTGGATCAGAAGGACCTTTGAAAGTCACGCAGACCAACTGTTGCACAAAACAGGTTCAAATTACATCAGGTTGCTCAGGACCTTGTCCAGTCGGGTTCTGAATACCTCCACCAAGGATGGACATCCACAGCATCTTTTGGCAGCCTGTTCCCATGTTTTGGTACCATCATGGTTTAAAAAAAAACCCAAAAAGTTCCTTATACCAAGTCAATTGCCCGTGTGGCGGGGAGTTTCTGTTGCCTCTCATCCCATTGCTGTGCACCCCCGAGAGGAGGCCAGCTCTGTCTTTTCTTCACCGTCCCACGCGGCTGTTGCACTCACCGATAGGGCCTCCCTTTCCCCTTCTCTTCTCAAGGCTGGACAAGCCCAGCTCTTGCAGCTTCTCTCGGTAGGCACGTGCTCCAGCCCCCAGACATCCGGGTGGTCCTCTGCGGGCCTCGCTCCAGAATGTCACGTCTTTCTGGTCCTGCGCCCAGAAGTCCAGATGCGGTTTCACAAGGGTGGCATAGCAAGGAACAGCCTCTTTCCTTGACGTGATGGCAACACTTGTGCCAATACAGCCCATTTTGCAGTTGACCTTTGCCACGGCTGGCTTACCTCACAGACTCATTCTCCGCTTGTTGTCCATGAGGACGCCCAGGGCCACTCCTGCAAAACTGCTTTCTACCCCGTTGATGCCCACCTGTACCGCTGCATTCTGGCGTCATTCTATCCCAGGAGCAGAACTTTGTATTTGCCTTTGTTGAACTTTACAACGTTGAACTGCCGTCCTCTTTCTGCAGCCTGTCAAGGTCCCTCTGAACAGCCGTGCTCCCCTGACTCTGACGTAGGCTCAGGGACCTGGGAGGCCTGAGGACAGGACGTACCAGGAGAAACGGAGGCAGAGACAGCCCTGAGAGCCTTGGCCTTTTCCATGGCTTTTGACATGAGTGGCGGAACCAGACCCAGACCTGAGTTTTCCTTAGTCTTCCTTCTACTGCTGACCCACTTGCAGAAGGCTTTCTTGTTGCCCGTCACATCCACTGCTAGGTTCAATTCCAGCTGAGCTTTGACTTTCCTAACTTCATGCTTGCGTGCTCGGGCCCCGTTTGCTGTTCCTGCTGGGTAGACCATCCCTGCTTACACCTCCGTGCTCTCCCTCTTTGCATTTGAGGCCAGTCAGGAATTCCCTGCTTACCCCTGCTGGACTCCTGCCAGGCCTGCTCAACTTTGTGCACATTGGTCCGATCATTCCCCTTTGCTCTGAAGAGGTTGTCCTTGAAGTTCAGCCAGCTTCCCTGAGCCCCTTTGTCCTCCAGGGATCCCCACTGTCCCATAGGATCCTTCCGGGCAGATCCCTGAACAAGCCAAAACCGGCTCTCCTGAAGTCCAGGCCTTGCTTGCTTCTCTCAGGATCGCAAACTCTGCCGTCTCATGGTTGCTGCAGCCAGGGCTGCCCTTAACCTTCACACCCCCAACCAGTTCTTCCTTCTTTGTGAGTAACAGGTCCAGCAGAGCATCTCCCCTTGTTGGCATGTTGATCACCTGTGTCCAGAAATTGTCATCAATCCAATCCAGGAATCTCCTGCAGTGCTTGTGCCCCATGCTCCTGCCCTCAAAGCAGACGTCAGGGTGGCTGAAGTTCCCCCATGAGTATGAGGGCCTGCAAGCGTGGGGCTTCCTCCAGACGTCTAAGAAAGGCTTTGTCTCCTTCTTGATCAGGCAGATTGCCTCTAGCAGACAGCCACCATGCTGTCACCTGCATAACTTTATTTTAGTTTAAACTAAAGATAGTAAAAAAAAACCAGATACAGATGAATGTGCCCTTCAGATTGGTATTTCTTTCCAGGTGAAAGCTGGCTATCATTAAAGGTCCCAGGAAAAAAAAAATAGAATTTGATCCGTTTCAGGTAGGAAATAACAATTGGAGCTGCATTCTTCACCACCTGAGCAGCACAAACAAAACAGTTTCAGCAATTTGCTTTAAAATAAAAATAATCATCAGACACTAATAAATAGAGATTTGGCAGCTTCCTTAGAACTGGGCTATCCTATAATTTCCATCTTTGAAAGAGGTAACAAAAGCCAAGACCTCTTGCTCCCCTAAGTCTGACAAGCTCAATTAGGTCCCGAGCCAATTTTTTTACTACCTACAGCAAATGCACACAACCTAGACATTTCAAAAGCAGTGTTGAGAATCCAGCATTTTTCTATTACAAGTGACAATGACTGAAGTCTGATTTATCAGCTACTGGACAGTCTCCCTGCTAAGAGACTTTAGCCTATAGCTTCTTGACAAAAGTGTCTCTACTGTTGAGGCTTCTATGGTGGTCAAAGAAGGACAGCTAAGGGCTGACACTGCTTAGAAATTGTAACTCTGTGCCACCTTGTGAGTCTTGATCCCTAAGAGAGAGTGTTTCAGAGAGGATTTCTGACTGGCTACCACAGAGCCAATAACACCGTCCAGTAACATGGCAAAAGCAACTAAAGACTGTGCCATTCTGAATTTCATGGCCACATGCAGATACCATTCAAAAAGGCAAAGATCCTGCAACACCACAAGCAACAGTTAAGCAAGTCTCCCACCAGCCACTCGTGGTAATCAGTTATAAGCACAGACTAACGTGGGCAGATAGAAGCAATACATATAAGCGCCTAAGCTCTACACTGTTTATATTTGAATGTTTAATTACATAAAAGAAGGCTATAGGTCACATTATGAATTAGGATTATGAGGAGTCCTTATCAGTTACTCTCAAAGTTCTAGTAAAAGCAATTCAGTAGTTCCTTTAGGTTCAGTGGCCGGGCAGCATCTATGACCCAGCCAAACCTCTGAGGCACACAGTCCAAAGAAACAACTGGAGAGGTGACCACAAAGTCAATCAGCATCAACTGTAGAGCAGGGAGTCAGATGGCATATGAAAGCAACATTTCTGGAAACTTCTGCTAGAGATGCTCTACGGAACAGCAGCTGGATCACAGCTTGAAGGGATGTTGGGAGGTCTCTAGTCCAACTTCCTGCTCAAAGCAGGGTCAACGATGGGGTTATGTTGGGGTTTGAAAACTTCCAAGGCTGGAGATCCCACAACCTCTCTGGGTTCCAATGCTTGACTGTCCTGTTGTGAAAAAGTTTCTCCTTACATATAGCCAGCTCCTCTCGTCTCAACTTATGCTCGCTGGCTCTCGTTCCCCTGCCATGCTCCACTAGAAAGCCTGCCTCCATCTTCTTGACCATCCTTTTGACCATCCTCTCTTAGGAGCTGGCAAGCTGCTATTAGGTCTCCTCAGAGCCATTCTTCCTCCAGGCTGAACAAGGCCGATTCTCTCAGTCTCTCCTCATGTGCTGAGCCAGCCCTCTGACCAACCTGACGACCCTCTGCTGAACTCAGTCCAGTTTGCCAATGTCTTTCTTGAATTGGGGGTCCCAAAAGTGGACACAACGCTCTAGCTGGGAGCTAACGAATACTGAGGGGTAATCAAGTCCCTCAATCTCTTGGCTGTGCTCCTGTTCATACAGCCCAGGACACTGTTAGTCATCTGTGCTGCCAGGGCACACCTCTTGCTCATGCTCAGCTCTGTCCACCAGGGCCTCCAGAGCCTTTCCAGCAGTACTGCTCCCCAGCCAGGCAGCCCCAGCAAGAGCTTACTGCCCCCCAAGTTCCCAAGGAAGAACTTTGCATTTGACGTTGTTGAATTTCATAAAGTTCCTCGCGGCTCATTCGTCCAGCCTGTCCAGCTCCTCCTAAATGGCAGCCTGTCCACAAGCATGTTGACTGGTCCCCCCCGCCCCGTGATTTGGTGTCATCTGCAAATTTTATAAGCAAGCACTCCACTGCCTCCTCCAGGTCATTGATAAAGGTGCTAAACGGACCAGCTGCCAGGACAGACCCCTGCAGCACTCTGCTTGTCACTGTCTTCCCAATAGAGTGCAACCTATCAGCCACTACCCTACAAGCCAAATCATCCAACCAGATGGTTGTCCACCCATCTAGACCAAAATGTCCCAACCTGGATACAAGACTATTATGGGAGACAGTGTTGAAAACTTTGCTAAAGCCAAGGTAAATTATGTCTGCTGCTATCTCTTGCTCACAGATCCAGTCATTTTATCAGAGGAGGCAATCAGGTTGGTCAGGCATGATCTACCCTTGGTAAATCCATGCTTACTGTTCCCTATTACCTTTCTCTCCTTCTCGTGTCCAGAAATGTGTTTCAAAGAGCACTTGCTCCGTGATTTTCTCAGGGACCAAAGTGAAGCCGATGGGCTGCAGTTCCCTGCATTGTTCTTTTGGCCTTTTGCGAAGATGGGTGCAACAATTGCCTTTTTCTAGTCATCGGGAACCTGCCCCGATTTCCATGACATTTCAAAGGTGATAGAGAACGGTCTTGCAAAGACGTTGGCCAGTTCCCTCAGCACCCTCAGATGCAGCCTGTTGGGTACCATGGACTTGTATGGGTCAAGTTTTCTCAAGTAATCCCTGGCTCAATCCCTGTCCATTGCTGGCTGTTCCTCTTGAACGTGTTCACTGATCAGAGAGGTATGGGAGACATCGTTAGTGCAGACTGAGACAAAGAAGGCTTTGAGTACTTTAGACTTTTCTGTCTCTGTCATCACTATATCACCCAGCCCACTCAGCATCGGGCACACATTTTCCTTGGTCAGCCTTTTATTACTAATGTAACAGTAGAAGCTTTTCTTGTTGCCCTTGACGTCCCTTGGAAATCTCAACTCCAGCTGAGCTTTGACTTTCCTGACTCCATTCCCTATATGCCTAGGCAACATTTCTAAATTCCTCCTTTGTAGCCTGTCCCTGCTTCCACCTCTTGTACGCTGCCTTTTGATGTTGGGACCTCCACTGTGAGTTCCCTGCTTAGTTAAACTGGGCTCCTCATAAATCTGCTCATTTTCCTGCAGATCAGGACAGACTGCTGTTGCGCCTGGAGGGTCCTTAAAGACCTGCCAGCTTCCCTGAGCCACTTTGCCCTTCAGAGCTGCTTCCCACGGGTTCACACCTACCAGTTCCCTGAATAAGTCAAACTCTGCTTGTCTGAAGTCCAGGGTCTGTACTTCACTACTCTCCTTCCTCGTTCCCGTCAAGATCTTGAACTTCATTATTTCACAGTTGCTACGTCCAAGGCTGCCACTGATTATCACATCCTTAACCATTTCTTTCTTACGAGTGAATAGCAGATCCAGGTGTTCCTCACCTCTGGTTGGCTCAGATGGAGAAAGAGGTGGACAACAGCCATGCAGTGACCAAACAACAACAGGACAGTTATTATGGTATGGGATCTGTGCAGAGAATCCCATATGGTGGTCAGTGAACAGCAGCAGGAGTTGACTGAATATTTGTGTAAAGGAGAATGAAGTAGAGAGGATGAAAAGGAGAGGACAGCTGTACAAAAACCTATCAGCACAGCTAGACAAAAAGTCCTCACGGGAATTTGGGGCCCAGTGAGAAGAAGAGTAGCCAATACTAAGAGACAAGCATGCCACTGAAGGAGAAGTTTGCTGTTTCAAAGTGGCACTCCACTCAGCAAGTTAAATGGGGAAAAGCAGAGAGACACTCAGCTATGGAGTCAGAATGATCTTCAGCTGAGAGTCTTGCATCAGAATGGGTAGGCAAGGAAGCTGAAGAAACAGAACAGTGAATCACAGTCACGGTGCCTGGCAAAAAAAATGTAGTGACTCAGAACTAAGAGAAAATAAGCCACTGGCCAGAAGTAATGAGGAGACAAGGCCTGGAGAAAGAAGAGGCACAATCTGATGTGCAGTCATGTTCCTCTACGGAGAGTTTGTGGTCAAAATTGATGCACAACTGCTAGACTTGGGTCACAAAGGCCACATCAGCGCCAGAGATCTAGGTCCCCAGCTATGAATGAAGATGTCTATGAACTTTTCTGAAATTGAATGAGGGTATCAGTGACCTGAGAACAAGGGAAGGATCCAGAGGTAAGGAAAATCAGGTAGGTTATAGCCTGCTGCACAGAACTGGAGTTAATGTTGAATACACTATAAAAAATGCTAAGCCTTGTTATGTTACAGTATGTCAACCTGGGCTTAACCAAGTCTTTCTTTTCATTAAAATTGCATTTTAGACAAAAGATATGCAGTAGATCCAATCAACTTACATTTAAGTAAAGCATTTGACATACAGTCATAAAGGGAACCAGGAATTAAGACTGAAAAATGGGGATTAGAGCAAGAACAATACACGGTAAAGAACTGGCATAGAAAAAAAGTATTAAGCAGGAAGTACCTCATGGACCATTTTTGAAACTGATTTTATTTAGATATGTTCATTAATAGCTCCAGCACAAAAATAAGAAACATGCTAACAAAACTTAATAATGACAAATTTGTGTGGCTCTGTCAATACAAGGCAGAGGATAGTACAGAGAACGTAAGGAAGCTGAGAACTGTATAATAGAAACGGGATTAAATATAGCATTACAAAGCAAAGGATCGTGTTCCTCAGAGTCTATACCCATAATTCCTGCTCTAAGATGGGAATTCATCAGTTGCAAACAACAGAAAGTAGAAATACTTGTGAGCATTAGTCAATCACAGAATGACTATATGCCATATCAGTGTGGTAAGGCCATAAAAAATAAAATGTGATCCCAATCTGCATCACTAGCTATTTCCAGTAGAGAGAAAAATGCAGTAGTGGCATGCAAGCACTGGTGATACTGGTAATCTGTAATACTATGTATAGTTCTGGTCTCCTGAGAGTTAGATTTAAAGAGGTTCGAAAGAGGTGAACTTAACCTGGAATAGATATAATGAAGGACTGTGAGGATTAGAATTGAGGGGAGCCCCTCTTGGCAAACTAAAAGCACTTGCCTTACTGAGCCTAGCAAAAAGAAAAAAACAAAAGCTGCTGGATCTAAAGGATCTCAGAAGTAAGGAACCTAACTAGTCTTGAGGCAGCAATTGTGTCACGGCTTCCATGACAGAGGGAACCAGGCTGGATGTGCCAGGAGGTCCCACGCAGCTCCATAATCCTATCTTCCTACATGTAATAGTTTGCTAAGTTGAACTTTCTCATACGATTATATCCATGCAAAATTAAATCCTTCCCAAATAGCTGAACTGTAGCAGCTGAGCGACCCTATCCAACCAGCAATATGCTCCAGCACTATAGCACAGGCTTGATCAGAGAGCCTGGAAGTCCGACAGCAGGTTATCTCTGCCAACCGCCTGACTCGCTATCACAGCAAGTAACACTGAGAACCCACCTCCTTTTCCACTATTATAAGACAGTTTTCAAGAGTAAAATGTATTTAATATCTTCCCCTCTCCCCTTCACAGCTCCCAGAAAACACAAGCAAGAGTCTGCAAAAAGTCTGTTGGTAACAGATGCTGACTGGCTGGAAAATACTCCAGATGCAGCTCCGGAAAGTTGGAAGTTTTACCCTGTGTTTCGCGTGCATTCCACAGCCACCAGTGAAAATCTTCCACTTGACAGGACACCAAAGCACACAGCATTTTCCCATCCCATGAATGGTGAGCGTAAGGAGGTTCAGATAGACTGACTGCAGCCTAATGGAGTCCCTTAATCTAGACACAACGTCCCATCATCGATACCAGCGCTCCAGCTGCACTGATAAAAACTCCATTGCAGGCTCTAGCAATTTGCGTTGCCTTATCACTCCATCAGTAAAATTAATGGCTAACTGCAACAAAGACACTGAAAGGCAAGAAGACTTGGTGATAGCATGGTTCTGAAAGGTGCTAGCATCTGTATAGCTTTCTGACATACTTGAATAAGGCTCTACCTATTATAGAATTATCATGGATTTGATAAACAGAGGCACAAGTCTTCTGTTGCCAAAAAAGTTTGGTTACCTCTGTTCTGAGACCTTTTTATCTTGTAAGGGCACCAGACAAAAAAAAAAAAAAAAGCCTTGAAATGGACATGTATTTAAAGCGATAGCCTCACCATACAGGACGTGTAATTATCTGTGAAAACAATTTGTGTGGGACAGACAGAACTGACAGCACAAGAAACGTAGCTTTCAATCTAAGAAAGTACAGGCTCCAAAGAGAGCAGGAATGAGGCTTTAACACAAACACCATGGAGGCTGCAAGTAGTTCAAAGGCCTGGATTTAATGGTAGCTCAGTCCTTGCAAGACAGCAGCATGAGAGAACTATGGCTAACCTATGGGAGGCGGCAGGAATTACAAGAAAAGGAGTGATAACGTGACATCAGGAGTACCAGAGTGGGCTCACCTCCTCAGGCGGCTGGCACTGGTACCTGCGGAATGTCGCAGGAGGGAATCTGGAGGCTGCCAGCAAGTGTGGGTTTACACCAGCAGTGGAGAGGAAGACTTGAAAAGGACGTGGAGTCCTACACGCCTGTCAAAGGGATGCTGAGCCCAGAAAAAGCACCAGAAGCCAAAGAAACCGGGGCTAGGATGTGACAAGGGTGTGTATTTTGAAGACTCAGGAAGCTTGTCTTTTGGGACCAAGTAGGTTTTGGGGCAACTGTGCTGAAGAGGGCAGGGGAAAGGAAAGTCTGAGAATACTGAAAGAGAAGGGGAGCAGAGAGAAATTCCGACGTTTAAAAAGGAAGTAGGAGATCTAAGCATTGAGGATCAAGCATAGGCGGACAGTAAAAGCTAGACATATCCCCAGGGATAAGAGAATTCATAACTCTCCAGACAATGCAGGCCCCTTGAACTCTGTTGTTTACAGGGGTTCACTTCAGTCCTGCTAGGACACCGCTGCAGAAATGAGAACCTGGCAGCTCTAGCGGGCCAGAGAGACCCGAGAACGAGCCCACCTCCTACGGGCACAGCTGCGCTCCGAACCAGCTTTTGGCCGGCCTCAAAAATTGATCAAAAACGTCCTTAAGACGCAGAGGGCCCCAGCGCCACGTCGTGTACTTCGCAGCCCAGCACCACTGTCCATCCAGCAAGTGGCAGTGCCGGCTCGGCTAACCCAGCGCACGAGGACGGCGCGGGCCGGGCTGCACTCCACGCTCCCAGCCCCCAGCCCCAGCCCAGCCTTGCTCTCTAGACTTTCACCCACTGCCTACTTACTTTTTAATTAGATTTTTAAACAAAAAGTGAAAGTATTTTCTAAAATCCCTCTAATTACACTAAGATGCTGAACTGATTGTGAAGGGAATAGGAAATGAAAGCGACTCACCCTCTGAGGGAGAATTTTGTCAGCCATCTTCCTCCTCTTGGCACTGTACATTTTTTAAAGAAAAAAACACGTTACCATGGTGACAGATCTAGGAGTAACGAGGCCACCTGCTAAATTATCCTGACATCTCCACATGCTGGTGCACAGCTGTGCATGCATCAGCAAAAGGGTCTCACCCATGCCCAGGACCTAGGACCCCTTCTCTCAGCAGCCTGGGGAGGCAGTTAGCTAAGAACAAATCAGGGCTGTCTGTTATGCATCTTGGAAAGAAGTGTGCAAGTTCTTTGATCACAGCATCTTCTACGGTGCGGGGTGGCAATGTATGCAAGTGCATGTGCACATGCTGTCTATAGATACAGAAAAAGCATGTAGGAGGACGGTACGCACGTGTGGCAGTGTGCATAGATATACCTATGCGTATGCACACCTAAGTGGCTGAGTGCCTGTAAACAGAATGTGAACTTGTTCAAACAGATGACATGCATTCATTCCTTCATGCCCGAAATTGAGTGCTGATGAAAACACACGTATATATGTGTGTTTCATATGATGTATAAAAACACACATATATACACACCCTTCCCTATGTATATACACTTGTTTCATTGTACCGCATTTGCATGAGTGATATACAAAGGTAAGTGGGCTTATGTTTCCATATTTGTTCATCTTTATGAATGCACATGTGGGAAGATATATGTGTGCCTGCAGCGTATATACATAATGTGTCCACACCCGTACATAAGCACATTTATATATCTATGCTTTTAAAAACATACTTGTGTTCGTGTACATACACGCAAATGTGTGTGTGCCTAAGAAATGGTACTGTCAGGAAGATTGCCAATTACATTGTCTTTTGAGTTCTTCAGATTCTGAGAACCATTTGTGGCCACCAAACCTCTCACCTCGCTTTCCCTCACAGGGCCGAGAGGGAATCCAGGCCTTATTCTCCACCTCTGTAATTTGTGAGGCCTTTATCTTACGCACGAAATGAATCACTCCCTCTGCGACAGACAAATGGGAGGAAGCGAACCGCCTGCTGCTGCTCTGCCGTGCCACAGGGATGCCCCTCACTGCTTTCATACAGGAGGTCTGTCTCAGCCATGCCCATGGGAAGGCTGCTTCCACACACACCCATGCGGCACACTCTCTTCCTACATTTGCTAATAATAAGCCTGGCCTGAAATACCAGATTCGTAGATTCTTCCCCCTCCCCATATAAGCCAAGCCTGAGGAACTCTTTGTGCCCAGAGGTGCAAACTACATCCTTCCTCGGGGGCAGAAAATTCATCCACACAGTCACACCCAACTTCATAGGTGAACAACGTCCCTTTTAAAAAGCGTAGGAATAACGGGACTGGAATGTTACAGGGTGTGAACCTCCAACTCCTTCCGCAGCTCACAAAATCAAATCTGCACTGAAACACTTCACAGAATCTGGAAGTAATGCCTGAGCAAGTTCCATCCTCCCAAAGGGAAATGGGATATGCATGCACCTGCAACAATCCCAAAGGCTTGCAATCAAAAAGAAAGTAACAAACAAACCAAAAACTCCCAACAATTTGGGTCTCAAACAGTTCTCCATGAGTCTATTAGAGAAATGAGATTTTTGTCTCCACCAAACCTGCCAAGAAAGGACGACTATACCTTCTTGGCCTGTTTGTGCCATAAAACATAGGACTCAATTACTCCCAGAACTGGACCCAAGGTGCCAGAAAAGTTTGCCTGAAAAAACAGAAAAATTTCAGTGGGAAACGACAGGAGGTGGAAACGAACAAGGGGAAAACATTCAACACGTTATCTGGAGAGAAGGCATGGCAGAAGAAACAGAGAAACTTTCCTGAGTGCCTAGGAAGCCCTGGTGTGAGCTGGACTCACTACAGTAGAGATTACTGGGCTCCAAACTAGAAGCATTGAAGCTAAGAACTGGGGAGGGGGAACTGCTGCCTTCTGTGAGTTAGGCCATCAACTTTTAGAAAATATTCTTCTTAAAGACCCCTGGAAACTAGTTAGTGACTAAAGTTTACCTTAACTATCCAGCAGCGGCCATTTTTCAGGTTATGTCTACCCTGTATATTTGAAGGCTAGGCATTATTTTGTGCAGCCTCCTGGAGTACATCCTGGGAGGTGCTGTGGAATGCGCGTTTTGGCTAGTCCTGGGCAAGACCTCCACGACGCACGTGCTCACGTGCTGCACTCACACACATTCCTTCTGTATTCAATCTTATGCAGTCGTAATGTATTAATACTCTCAGGATTGGTGTCCTTTCCAGATGCATCCCAGATATAAACATTCCCAAGTCTGGCTTGCTGATCCAAGGCATATAACCTGGACAGAGCAGGGCTCCTGAAGCACTGAGCTTAGAGAGTCATGTTTTACCTACAACCAGATACGATGACACCACCAGAACGCTGTCTGAATCTATATATACCCCTATAAAGATTTTGCAAAAGGCAGAAAACCTAGATGACTGCACCCTACATATTTGTCAGGAACTGGCTCACACTTGGAACTCAAGACTGCTGAGGTCTTGAGGTCTAATAAGTTGCAAAAAGAAATTAGCAAACTGTTATTTAAGAGAGAATGCATTCAGCACTGTACAAAGTGGGCATACTTTAAAAAGAAAGTTCCTTTAAAAAAAATCCCTCTAATCCTATGAAATTATTTCCTATGCATATCTCTCTACTTTATATGTAGGAATGCTGTGACAATTGCAAGTTTTACGACCACTCTCCTGAGTGACCATAGTGCCAATATTCACATGACCAACCAAAAATTTTTTCCACTTGTCTCATTTACAAACCATTTTGTTAGCCAGTCAGAAATCAGAGAAACTATACAGAACAGATAACAAATAATACAATAATTGTACTATATTAGAAGAGAACTGTTCATTAACTTTAAAGGCTAAATATAATGGCCAGATTTATAGGCCGATAAACCTGCGAGGTAAAAGCATTATAACTGCAAAACCAGACGTTAGTAAAGGTCAGTTTGTTCAAGAGCATTCACAAACAACACAAAGAGTAAAATTTACCAATGTTTTTCCTGCTTTAAGAAACCGACAATATATAAATCTTCTCTTCTGTCTCATTCGATCTTAAAGGTCTTACCTATTGCTAAAAATGTTTCGTTTTTTCTTCCTCAAATTGTCCTCCCATGTTTTCTTTCCGGAACACTCACCTCCTAGTTCGGTTCTGAGTGGCTTGCTGCTGCTGTTGCACTTGCTGCTGCACCTGCTGCTGCTGGACCTGCTGTGGTGCAGTGCGTTTTCTTGTTGTTTCCATCACGGTCTGGGGCATCCCAGGTCGCACTGAGGGGCTTCCAACGTATGGGGGGCCTGGGGGACCCATGGGAGCCCCCTGATGGGGCATTCGAGCTCCTGATGGCATCCCAGGTCGCTGGAGAAGAAGCGAAACAGAAAGAAGAGCCAATTTGGTCCCTGTTTCTTCAGCTGCAAAGACATTTGTACATGATCAGACACTCGCTCCAGCAAGTTCCCCATTCTGACCATCCTGATAAGCACTAAGCAGCAACACAGAGCACGTGAGCTCTGCTCTGCTATTTCCCGGGCATCGTGAAGAGGAATTCAGTGATAAAGGAGACAGGAAACACTAGGCTTGGGAAAACACTCAGTGGTCAGTAACACATCCAGGCCAGCCTACAGCAGAAAGCTCTACCTTCAGGCCGAAGAAAAAGCTCCACGGCAGCTACACACAGTCCAAATTGGTGCAGTTCACATGCTAATCAAAGCTACAAGCAAGCTCACGTCTACAGCGCTTCAGATTTTGCACTGACTAGCAGGCTGCTTTGATCAGTAGGGAGACTGTAACAGGCGAAGGTGAACCATGAAAGCACTATGACAAAACATTTTCTATTAAGGGCCCTCTCCTTCAGCTACACGGGAGAGCAGTGTAAGTTCATAAAGCAACAAGAGTCCTTTAAGGAAAGGTCATGTCTCTGATCAAGCCTCTAAAATAAAAAAAATTTTAAAAAGGGAATGCGGTAGTTTGTCAGCCACCCCTGTAGGCATTCTTAAGTCCTGACGTTTATGTTGACTTCAGTGTGCTCTGGAGAGACACTTTGGGTCAAATCACAAGCTTAATGCTGTACAAGACACACAGTAAACTCAATTCTAAATCCTCAAAGTTTACAGTCGTCAAGGAAAAACACCAGTAAAATAATTACTACTTGTAAAATGCAATTTAAAACAGAGAGAAGAGCTTAGTTTCATTCTAAGAATTATCAAGATCCTTATTATATGTCTACGTATATGTGAAAATACAGACAAATACACACACACTCTACACGCATTTGAACCAGTATGCGAATAAGAAAAATCGCACACAAAAGTCTTTTGAAAATCAAGTCCCTCTACAAAGTCTTTTAAGGAATCCAAGAGGCAATGGCATCCATTATGGATAAAGAATTGGTTAAAGGATAGAAATGAGGTAAAAGTAATTGGTTCTGAAAATAAAAGGCAGGCACATGCAGAGTTTTGCCGGGACTCACGCTTTTCAGCATATTCATAAGCAATCTGAAAAAAAATTTTAAAAAAAGAGAGAGAAAAAGCAAGGAAGTGAAAAAGTCTGTTGGTAACACTAAGTTAGTCAAGCTGGCAAGGATGAAGGCCAGCTTCAAAGAACTGCAGGAGGACTTTATGAGACAGAATGAACACTTAAAAGGAAGATGAAAATGGATTTCCATACATATTGAAGTGAATTACACCGGAAAAAACAATCCAATCGTCACACAGAAAACAATGGGCTCTGCGCTGACTGTTGCCCAACAGAAGCAAGATCTTGGACTCTAAACAGACACTTCCAGGAAAAAAAAATCGGTTCACTGCCTACTGGAGGTCAAAAAAAGCCATTAAACAGAAGAAATGGCAGGGAAGGGAACAGAGAACATCACTGTGCCACCGCCCGTGGTTTGCCCACGTGCTGAATGCTGCGTGCAGTTCTGGTTCCCGCAGTTCAGTAACGGTAGAGTGGGTCTGGAAAAAGTACAAAGAACGGCACGGAAACGATTAAGATACAGAACTGCATCCACATAAGTAAAAGTAAATACACCATGGTTTTCCATCTGGAAAGAGGTGATCCAAGGCAATCTAAGGGGGCATTTGCTAGAGGTCTGCAAAATCATGAGTGGCCTGGAGAGGGCAGTTGGGGATTGACTGTTCACGGCCCCTTCCAGAATAACAAACCGCAGCCGTGGGAGGAGGCTGGGAGGAGCCAGGCTCACAGACAACCAAGAGGGGGTAGTTTGCCACACAGGGGGGAGTCAGCCTGGGGAACCCCTTTCCAAAGGGGTGCTAACGACATGGGAAACACATTTGGCGCAGAAACTTCTCTGAGTTATCAACAGTTACAGACTGAGACAGTACTTGGGAGAAGTACACCGGTGGTCTCCAAAGCGAGGTGTGTGCATCCCAGAGGGCATGCAGGACTGTCCGTTAGAGGGTGGGGAAAAAATGGGTTTTGTACTGTTAATAAAGAAAAGAAAATAAACATTTTAAAATAGTTTATTTCATCTTCATCTCATCCTTTTATGATTTCTAAATATATAATTATACTACATATTATAATAATATATAATTCTAAATATAACTTGGACCTGCATCTCCAAATTAACCACCCAAATCCACTGTAGTCCCCAAAGCCCCAGCTCAGTGCCCTCCCTGATCATCACAAGTCTTAGATATTCCTTGCACTTGTACGCATGAAGGAACCTGGAGAAAGAAAGAAGGGGAGTGAATGATCAGCCAAGAACCAACGGCTATAATCGGTACAGACAGAGGAGGAGGGCTGGGGCAGGAGAGAGACCAGCACAGGGAGCCAAGCAGGTGAATTCAGCAAGTGTTCATGTAGGAAACCGACTGCGGGTATTGCCACCGAGCGCAGGAGCAGCAGGAGGCAGCAAGAGGCAAAACTGAGGCTTTGTGCAGAGCTGGAAACATCTTCTCGCGTAAACACGGAGCTATGAAGACTGCTGGAACAGAGCAGCTCTCTCCGTTCCCACGTACTCACCCCCACCCTCTGACCCAGGCAGAGTCAGCAGAAACAAATGGCCCAGAAAACGCTTCTCACTTGAGCTTCTATTTAAGATCTCTCTGTTGTCTGCCAGTCTACACATCGTGGCCTTCTTCCAGCAAAGAGCAGACCACTGGCCCCGCTGTTGCCTGTCAATCAGCCGGGGACATTTGACAGTCATTCAGAAGAGACAAGATCCTCGGCACAGCCATCTCATGTTCATCCCTCCTGGATGAACAGGGATCAGGCTGCAGGCCCGCTTTTCTGCGTCTATAAAGGGCACCTTAAGGCCTGGAGAACAAGGTCAGCAAGCCAAATCTACTCTCGATCCAAGTCTGACATCTCTGAACTTCCTTCAGTTCCCTTTGTTAAGCATCAAAATAGAGATACATAGAGAAGGGACAAAACTGAGAAAAAGGAGACCGCTCTAGCAAAAGCATATTCAGCCTCACCCCTTGTCCCGCCTCATTCCTTCCCCTCCTTTCTCATGTTCCTACCCCCGATATCACCCGTAGATAAAATATTACTCACTACGCAACTGCCACCTCCCTGCTGCAAGCCCACCAGACTCCCAAGATAGAGAAATGCTTTCTCTACCTAAACTTTTATAAAAGGAGAACAGACAAGCAGTACCTTATATTATCTAAAAGCTTATTTCGCTCTCAAACACATGTGCAAGACAAGACAGTGACAGACAATACATTGAATTTTTCACAATACTGACATAAAAAAAAAAAGAAGTCTTGATACTGAAGAGTATTACAATACCATTATGTCTTTTGAAAGAGATCTTGGAGGTGCACCTGTCTACGGATTAGGATCTGTGCCTCCCCTCTTCCTCAGAGGGATGGAATCTGCCCTGAACAAGTACCATCCATGGCGGAGGCTGCAGTGCAAAACCGCACTGACACATCCTCCCTCCTGGGAACTCATCTGGCCGAGACCCCCCTGCCCGACCCAGCTCTGCTCTTATCCACAGACCTATCCCCTTTTTTCCTCCATTGACTCCATATACACGTTTCACTCTGCACTACTTCAAACACTTCACTGGCAGAACCACTGCGGGCCGTAGGAAGTGGGGAAGACCGCAGCATGTCCCCAGCCGAAGGGACCTCTCTCACAGCTCTGAGGAGACGAAGCAAAGAGCAGAGCAGAGTGCCAGCAGAGCAGCTAGGCAAGGCCAAACAGTACGGCACACAGAGAAAGGCACACAACCGCTATTTCACGCGTGCATACTGGTCCCTACGAATTCTGCCAACTGCCTGCGTTCCTGCAGAGTCCACCACCGCCCTGGCTGCCCCCTTCCAACGCCGAGCACGCTGGCCGTGCAGCAGGCACACCACCTCCCCCACAACTGCTGCCAAGACCCTGTCGCCACCTTCCAGCGCCCAGTTTCCCAAGCCACACATCTGGCTTTTCTACCTTCTTCCCTGCCTGAACCTCCTGCCACATCAGACGACGGCCTCGCTCCTCCTCCTCTCTGTCATTCTCCGAGTGAACGTCTCCTGCCTGACGGCAGAAACGAGACAACATTGGAGTGGTGCTTTTCTACGCGTTTACTGCAGAGTCTTTTCTCAAGGGACATCAACACCACACTAGCCAAAATGCTGAAGCAGAAAAAAGAAGGGTTCCCGTCTGGACATACCAGATAGAGGAAAATAACCTGAAGAACTGATAGGTAAAAGGAAAAGAAAAGCAAAAACACTACAAGGGCCTTAGAAAGGGACTGAACAGAGAGCGGGGCATCACTGCAATGCAATATAGCACTGAGCTGCACCGACAGCCATCTCCTGTTCTGAAAGACAGGCTATCCCTCTCGGCACCACGCAGGAGGACTCCGACGGCGTGCAGCGAGCAGCCACCGGCTTCTTGTCAACAGAGAATCTGACAGATTTTGAGAAGAACAACAATTACCAGGTATACAAACAGCACATTTTTTTAACTAAAAATAGAAGCTACCTTGGCTAGACAACATATCCTGTCAAGGCACTGCAGTAGCTACCGATTTCTATAAGCATAAACACAGGCCAGATGCTGCCTGGAGGTAAGAATGGGTCACTAGAAGTACCGGAACAGCTAGGAAATTTAGACTAGACTGATATTGTCTGATGGCAACAGGTTTCTGACTGCACAAATGGTTTCCCAACTGAACGTGCCATTTCAAAATGGACTTTTAGAAGTCCAAGAAAAAAAGTCGTAGACGGCTTCTCTCCTCTCCTATAACCACAGATGTTACCTCATACGAGTTCCTTTTTTTTTAATGTCTATGAATCTTTTAGAGATTTAGTAAGCAGAAACATCGGTATTGCAATTCTTCTTGTTTGTCTGCCATATTCACCTTCCTTCATTTCCCAAAAGCTCTCACATCCTAGAATCAGGGTCTAAGTGTCCCAGGTTCCACCCATTTTTAAATAATGTTCATGACAATCCAAAAATCTTTTAACTTAGAAAACATCACATTTACAGAACTGTGAATTGTAACTTGAGACAAAGTTTAGCGACCACCTTTCTATTTCATGCGTATCCATTCACAGCTCAGAATAATCAGACACCAAACCTCAAACGAAGCACCTGGATGCAACCAAGGGGGAAAAAAAAAGAAAAAGTCTTTGGAATGGGAACTAACAAACCCTATATACCATCTTTGAGTTCCATCACCTTGCTCGTTTTAATAGATCTGATCATATCCACTACTGTGATATAACGTATGAATAGATTTTGTGTGAAGAACTACCAGAATGCGCCTCTTGGCTCTGTAAAAAGGATGGCTTTGGGAGGGGAGAGTAACAACAGAGCTCTGCAGCATCATGACTAGCATGGAGAAAGAGGAGGCTGATCAAGAGCTCACTGTCTCTTCCCTTACAAGAATCAGACAGCAGCTAGCAGTTGGCAGGATCCGGTACTTCTTTATGCAAGATAAGCTGCAAAAACTCCTGACACAAAACACTCTGAATGCTAAAAGTTTATATGGGTTCAGGAAGACATCAGCGGACTAACCTACATAAATAAAATCCATACAGAGGTACTACACATAGAAGGCAGCTTTGGGTCAGAAAGCTCCAGAGCTACAAAGCGCAGAGTATTTGGATGAAGCATCACTAGGTTTTTGCCTTGTTCCTATACTCCCATGCAGTCTTCTGCTGCTCCCTGCAACTGGGGACACTGGACTAAATGATCCAGTGTGACTGTTTCATATTCCTACGGTATTTCTTTTTTAAAAAACAGAAGAGCAATTCAAACATCTCACAGATCAATCACATCTGTGCACCTATACTCATCAGCAAATCCAAGTTTTCTCAATGAGCAACTCAAATTTGTTTAACAAGCCCATATTGCATAAAATCACATTGATCTCTATTAAAGCCTTAGCTAGAATTAATATGATTTTCTTTTCTTAATTATGTGTGAACTTCTCTGTATTTGTTAGCCTGCAGTCAGTCCAGGGCTAGGAAAGGAGAAACCTTCAGTTTCTACTAGAAGCTTGCTTACGTGGTTGAACGCTGTACAATGTTTTCACTCTACCAGTCTTCTGCAAGTACCTTCCTAACCAGGTTTCTTCACTGCAGTAAGGTCCCTTGATTTCTCCAGGCTGCCCTACACTCACCCCAAACATCTCCGTGTTTAACAAAACAAGGAATACCTATGCAGCAAATCAGTGACTGCATTCCAGGACCAGTTCCCTGGCAATCTTCTAGCACAGAGAACCACGCAGACAGCCCGGTGTTAGGCAAGTGGAACAAACTGTCCAAAAATGACAGTTCATGAGGCTCTTTTCTAGCCCTTCTAGTGTTAGCTGATTTATGCTCTGACAAGATAGTCTTTATATCCATGATAATATAAAAATTAGTGGGGTATTTTTCATTAGCAAAGTTCTACTTTTTTCAAACCTAATATTCACCTCACCTTGCTACTTCTAGTAGTGATCTCTACAAACTGATGACTGGCTGGAAGAAACAATCACTTTTATCCACTTAAAAGAGATCACCATTCAATTTGGGGAGAATATCTTTAGTTCTTCCCATTCTACTAAAACAAATATAATTTTTGTAATATACTGAAATATGAGTCTGTGAGGTCATCCAGTCTTCCTCGTCTCAAAGAAGTATCACCAGTATCTCCATCAACTTTGATAGAAGTTTACTTCTTTAACCAGTGCCTAAAAGCCTCCAGTGACAGAGATTTTACAACCTTCCTAAGCAGTGTCCATCCTTATATATTATAAATAAATAAATCAATAAACCCCATTCTCTTATTGATGAAGTCTTCACAAACCTCCCACTACTACTGCCCTCTGAGTTACCCCTCTTTTTGCTTGTTTTTCATGCAGATGACCAAAATCAGAAAAATATTCTTGTAAGTATATGTCACGGATTTACAATTGCTTTGCATTATTCTCTGCCCCATTTCTTAATCAGGCTAACATTTTACTTGCTTTCTTAGTAGCAGCAGTTGCTGCTACACACTAGGCAGCTCACAGTGACATGCAAGCCTTCCTCCTGAATCGTTACGGTTCATTTAAAACCCAGCAATGTATGAGGAGATGCAAAATTCGTTTATGAAATTCATTGCTCATCCCCTTTTCCAGATCACTGATAAATCTATTAGACACTCCATACACATCTTTGGGGCACCAGACCTGTCTTTTTGCCTGTTAAAAACTGGCAACGAGTTATTTATCACTATATTAAATATTTGTTTACATGATGGCATGCTTTGAGAGCCTTCTTTCACTGTACTAAATGCCGTTTCATATAACATACTCCATTTCTGTACTTACCATAAAATTCTATGACCGGATTTGAGAGGTAGCTAACTAGACAAAAAGAAGACTGAAGATAAGCAAAGGAGTCACTTAAGTGATACATAGGTTTGTATAAATTAGCAGTCTTGACGTGTAACTAATATTAAACTGTAGAGATTAGCAGGAACTACGAAAAAACACATATTAGCAGAAAATAAATATGGATAAGGACTTGTATTAACAGGAATTGCTTCCTAAACACAGCACAGAGGACAAAGAACAAGATCACTATGGGAAAAAGAAGGTGATTTGAACTGACAGCAAGTATATTGTAAATACAGATATGACTTGATAGTTAAGAAAAGGACATAGACCTTTATAGGTGTATCTTGTGTATAAAAGGCAAGAAGATTGGTTTTGGAAGGAAGATAAAGTCGGAACAGAAAAAGGGCACAGAAGCAGATTAAAAAGGTCAGAACAACAGGACAAGAAAACGAACCACAAGCAGCTTCTTGTGTGAAGACGACACAGGCAAGGTCAACAGTACAAGGCACCAAAGAGGAGAAGATTGCTGCAATTGAGTCACAAGAGGACAGATGTCTGGACAAGAGCTTTGACAGGATCTGCACCATGGACCTTCTCAAGGCTATATGGGAAGATACCTCCCTGAGTAAGAAAAAGGAAAAAAAAAAGAGAAAAAAAAAAAGGGGAGACCAAGGTAACATGCACTGAAGGGATCCAGCCAGCAGGGAGGCCTATGAGAGGGTCTAGAGGGTAGAAGAAACCGAGAAAAGGCATGGCCTGCAGGAAGATTAATAACTTGGTTTGGGTCAACAAAATTTAAGCCAACAGCTGGACACCCAGAGGGAGATGTCATAAAGACAGCCTGAAACGTACTACTGGACAGTAGAAAATGCATCAATAAAGAGATAAATCAACATAGATGTGGTGATTAAAGCCATATTTATCCATAAAAGTGCTAGAAATAGAGCTGAGAGGAACAAAAAAAAGGACAAAGTAAAGGATGAAGCCTTTGGGGGGAAAAAAAAATCTCTCCTCCCACAAAATCAATGTGCAAGACCCTGATGAAGCAGAACAGGAGTAAAAGAATTGTAAAAATAAATAACTGAAAGAAATCTAACCTTTTTCAAAGAAGAACTGCTAACCAGAGGTGTAACAAACTATCAAGCACACAAGCAGGACGGGAATGAAGTATCGCACTTGAGATTTTTAACCATTAAGAGATTTCACCTTTCAGAGGTATCCTGTCTGACTGGGACAAACAAGGAAGGAGACATCTTCTAAGCTGGCAATATGGAAAAGAACAAAGGCAAGATCAAGTGCACAAGAGCAAAGGGCAAAGTGACCTTAGCAAAGGAACATATGTTTCCAGAAAGATCAAGTGAATCCAAAAGCTAACTGCCCTTAGGAAATACTGCAAAATTATCCTGTTCATTTAAGTGTTCACATAGCAAAAAATTTTCTCACAACATTCTACCTCTATTTACCTCTCCCCATTTGGGGGAGGGGAGGAGGAGGAAAAAAAAAGAACCCTGCAATAACCAGATCAAATAATGTTATTATAGATAACATAAAAAATAAGTAATGTGAAGAGGAGATTTTTCCCTGAAATTAGAGCAGCATCTGATTCCAAGGAATTCCAGTAAAGTTTCCTATGTAACTTGATTTTTCAAGGAATTAATTCAGATGCTGACACACTGTGGATGGTAATAAAACTCAATATCCAGCACTATGTAAACTCAAGATAATGGCTGTGATGGCACATTCTCTTACTTGGTAGGATACTGGACCTGAAGCGATAAAATGAAGTTAAAGCTTTTTTATCTTTTTTAAGTAATGGAAGACTGACTACCCCAACCTGTGTTTTGATCAAAATGAACCTGAGATGAGGAAGAAACTAAAGGAAAGGACAAACAAGGAAGCAAAAGCAGAACTAAAGGAGATCACCATGGAGGAAAGGAGAGGGTCACACTTGATGTGTTCAGGCAACAGACTAACAGACAAGAAGCCCCAGCCACACTAACAAGTAGCAGGAAGGTGACAAACAAATGCAGATATTCCAGGCAAACGCAAATATTCAAGTAAGATGCCACTAGTGGCAAAACTCCCAGGGCAGAAAAGGTAGACTTTTCTAGCATCCAAATAAGTAATGGAAATGCATTCTGCTATACTCATTTTGGTATAAATTAAAAATTCCCATGTTTAAGAGGCTAGCGTGCTGCTTTCACATGAAGTCCATCTAGATTTGGAAGAAGCAAATTCACATAACTATTTTTGCCACTCTTGATACTAAAGGAAGACCACTGGTGTGCAAATGGCAACAGAAACCTTGGAAAAGGCAAAAGCATCCCATACGCCCACCCCTCCCAGCTTGCCTGTGGTTCTGCCCAGCTACGGCCCCCCTGAGCCAGACTACCTTCATGGACCCACACGTCCACAACAAAACCACTGCTACAGACCTGCGCACCCGCCGCTCTCGCAACAGACTGCCCCTGCGCGCTGGCACCACATCGCCTGTTCACTGTCCCCACAAACACAGAACGCCACCTAAAAGTCCTTAGCTTGCAAGTCCCGCCATATCCAGGATCTGCAGGACACATGCTAGATCCTACACGGCTGGAGTAAGCCTGAATTATGGAGACAACTTAGGAGCCTGCCGTGAGCTCCACAGATTTCTATGATCTTTGCACGAGAGCCCCCACCTGATGTCTTCAAAAAGGTGTCACAGGAGGTGCCAGAATCCTCAAGAGAGAAAACACTCGGGACTATCAGTATCCAAACAGTATCTGCATTCCTTGGGGCTCTTTAACCGTCTATTTTTGTTAAATGTGTATCGATACAAGAAATCCAAATGTTATAAATGGTGACTGCTCTCAAGCACTAGAGAGTCACTCAAAGAACATCGTTTCCAATGGCAGAAAAACAGGGTTAGCATTTCCCCTTAAATGGAGATCGAAGACCTGATTCTTAAACAAAAGCTGGAAAATTTTTAAAGACCTGAAGGATTGCCTTAATTAAGCATGGCACCCTGAAATTCTCTCGTGGGTGAGTTCCCATAGACTGTTACAGATCTGCAGAGCTAATCTCTTCAAGCCCCTGAAAGTCACCTGTTAAGTAGCCAGAGGATACATAAGAGCCAAGACTGGAGACAAGAACCAGAGGCAGTACCACAAGGCTTCATCAGGCTTTCATCAGAATTGTTTTTCAAAATACAAGTTTGCTTACAGAACGAAGTGTCCTACAAGCCCATTTGGGTCAGATCCAGTGCAGTTTCTGCACCATGATCAAGCTCAAAAGCACGCTATTCACCATTCATGGAGAATCAAAGCAAAAATCACAGCACACATCCCCCCAGACACAAGCCTATATTATCAATGAATCAGTGCATATTCTGGGGGCTTTACAGACCCCGGTGCTCTCCTGGCAAGGCAGTTACCAGCGCCCCAGGAGCACACTGCAGGAGCCGATCCAGCCCAGCACAGAGCCTCCAGTTTCCACTCATCCCTCTATTTAGAGCCAGCCAGCTCACTAACTTTCCCGACTCACCACCCCATGGACCAGAAACTCAAAAAGTTTGCTTTTCGTAGCTTTGCGAGCCCCTCCTGTAACTTCGTCTGTAGCCATCAGGGTCTGCTCAGCCTCTCTCACTCTCTCTCTTCCTCTTTCTTTCCCTTTTCTGCCTTTTTCTCCAACTCTCCCCTCTGAGTCCTGCTGGGCTCTCACACTTCTAATAGCGCGGAGTGGGGAGGGGGCCCCTTCAGGGCCTTCCTGACGGCCCACTCGCACTAAGCCTCAGCTGCTGCATTCCTCCACTGATAAGCCAGAAATAGTTTGTGCTGCCGGGTTCTGTGTGTTTACTCTGCAGGGACAGAAAATCCAGCTTTTCAAACCTCTCTGTCCAAACAGCAGAGATAAGCAGGAGGCAAATTGAAAACACGTCTCAGCTTTTCCGTGGCAGTGCTGCAACCTCTCCTCCTCTGCACCAGGGGATGGCAAATTCTGGGGCAAGGAGGAAGGGGGAGGGGGCAACTTCAGCAGCAGTGACATAGAACGCGGTACCTCACAGAGAGTGTTTTCCCATTAGAAAATGCAGCAGGCGAGCAGTGAGAAACAATGGTTTTCCCTTGCTCCCACTGCTCCTCCTGCACTGCATTTCCAGGCCTTTTCCCCAGGGACCTGGCAGGCAGCACACAGAAACATTCACTGGCAGCATTTCCAGCATGTGAGACTGAGAACTAACCCCTTGGACGAGAGAGGAACAGCGGGAGGCAAAGAGCTGGGAACAGGGAGCGAGCGTGCGAGAGCGAGGGGAAAGAAAGAGTGTGAGAACAGAGGGAGGAAGGGGGCGGGGGGCAGCATGGCGACGGCACAACGCCTGACTTGCTTCCACGCTCCCAGCCGCCCACAGCCTCTCTCGCGGGGTGACCGCCCTCAGGATGCTTTGGTACCACTGTGACGGATCCATTAGAGACCCCAGGTGATTGACAGACGCAGACAAATTATTAACACCACAGCTGCCGTGAGACATCAGCAGCTCGCTGCTTACCACACAAAGCCCCGCACGACAACGCGTGTCATCCCAGGACGCTGCTGGGAACACGAAGCCCACCTGCCACCCAGGGGAAGGGGGCAGAAAGCAGCAGACCGCCCCCTCCACGACCGCTTGCTGCTGCAGCGGCCCTGACGGACATCGGCTAGCGCAGCGCCAGACGCTGGCAGCACGGCGGCCATTCCGCGAGCAGCAGCGCGGGCTCCTCCATAATGGCAGAGCAGGCAGCGGTGGCCTGGGGCACCGATCTGCTTACTGACAGCTCCTTGTGTGTCTGCGGCTTGCAAGCGGCTGATGTTTCCCAGTTTGCCTAACACAGCAATAGACGAGATGTTGCCAGGTTACGAGAGGGGTTTATTCTATTCCTCTGCTTGAAATTCTTGTCTAGGGGCTGTGAATTTTCTGGCAAGACTGCAAACAGAAGAGAATCAGATCTGAAACAAATAAATAAATTTCTGCCCTTAACCAGTAATAAAAGCACAGAAGAGATACTGCATTAGCCCGCAGCGAAGAGCAAGCCATGAACATCATAGTGCCTTTTGCACATGGGAACGAAGGCAACAACCTCCACTGATTTTTAGGGTGACCCCAATCCAAGCACTACTGTGTGGCAATAGCCATAGGAATCACAGAATTTTCAGGGGGGTGGGCATTGTTATCAGTTCCCCCTCATCCTCTCAGTCCCCCAGAAGGAACATGCCAAGCAAAGCGGTGTGGCCTTATTCAGTGCCTGAACTATTCCTGAGGTTCTAGCTGACGAACTAAAGGCATGTGTAATCTGGAACCAAACTGCTATGTGTCTGGTGGACTTGGTAGTGTTAGGTTAATGGCTGGACTCGATCTTAAGGGTCTTTTCCAACCTAAATGATTTTATGATTCTATGTGTCATCATAATTTTATGATTTTATGTGTCAGCGTGCCTGACTCGGTGGCATTGGGCCTGCATCTCCAATTTTTTTTTTAGCTCCCAGCAGCACACAGAAATGTTGGCTCCCACCTTGTGAGCCCTTTCCCCTGTCCCGGCAAGACAACCTGCGTTTTCTTTAGCGGCCGCGCTGACTGCGGGCTCCTGCGCTTGCCAGAGCAGCACCAACCCTCCCTGCGCAGGTGCTCCTATCCCCACTCCGCAAGGGGAACCGTGCGAGCACCCCCACTGCACGCAATGGCACAAACGGCTCGCGGCGCTGGAGACGGCTCAGGCCAACGGCCGCGAGCAGCCGTGACGGCCTCCGACCCCCGCCTCCGCCCGGCCCGCGGAGCGCCCCGCGGCTCGGGCCCTGCGCGTCCGCGCACGGGAGGGCTGCCCCGCCCGCGCACACGGCGCCGCGGAGCTGAAGGGGCCGGCGGCGGCGGGGCGCGGCTGCAGGCTGCGGCGCGGCGCGCAGTCCCCCCTCGCGTCCCCCCGCGCTCCTCCACCAGCACCGTCGGCACCGAATGGCAACGGCGCGCCCGGCACGGGCAGGGCGTGCGCCAGCCGCGGTCCCGGGCGCGCCGCTGGCGGGCGGGCGGGCGGGCGGAGGGCCGTGCCGCAGACCCCGGGCCGGGCCGGGCCGAGCCAAGCCGAGCCAAACCGAAGCGGGCCGCGCCGGGCCAGGCCGCCGGCCGGTCCCCGCGGGCCCCGAGCGCGGCGGCGCGCATGCCCGGCGCGGCTCCCGTGAAGGTCAGCCGTGGCCTAGCGGGGGACGCGCGGGCGGGGACGGCCGGACGCGCGGGCGGGCGCGGCCTTAACCCCTTCCGTGCCGCGCCCGGGGGGCGCCGCCGCGACCGCCGAGCCCGCCCGCGCCGGGGCGCGGGGCCGAGCCCGCCCGGCGGAGGCCGGTGCACAGGGAGAGGTGCGGGGCTGCGCGGCTCGGGGGGCGAGCCAGCGTCGCGGAGGGGGCAGGCGGCGGCGCTGCTCGGGCCGGGGGGCGGCTCCGCCTGTCCGCGCCCCCGCCGGGGACGGAGCTCGGTGCCGCGGGCAGCGCCGGGCCGGGCCGCGGGGCTCGGCGCCCCCCGCCGGGAGACGTTCCCGGCGAGGCGCCGCTGACGCCGGGCTTCCCGGGCTGGGGGAAGACAAAGCAGGCTCGGGCACTCCGCGGACGTCCCGCGAGGCCCGTGCCAGCCCTTGCCGCGGGCGGCCGCAGAAGGCGGCGAGCGGCGCCGGGCCCCGCGCTGGCCGCAGAGCCCCCGCCGGCGCTGACCCCCCGCCGCGCCAGCCCCGCCTCCGCCCTCCGGCCCGTTCTCCTCCTCGTCCGGGCGGTGCAGTCGGGGGGGTGTGCCTCGTGCTTGCAGGTTTTAGGCTTTTTTATTTTTCTAATCAGTCACAGATAAAGTAATAAGCTACAGTTGCTGCCATCGCCGTCAATAGCTGCCTTTATTACATTCTGGAGCAGGAGGATGTATTACGAAGTGCTACTGAATTTCAATTTAATACCATACAGTATGTATTGTATTCAATCTGGATGTTCTTAAGAAGCATTATATAAAGAGATTTCCTCAAAAGATCGTGAAATTACAAGGTCAGCCACTTCAAAATTAAGGAATGGCAGACTCACTGTAGCCATAGACTGAATGAGTAAAGTCCAAAAAAAAAATCATGTAATAATAAAACTCAGCTCTTACTTAGTATGATTGTAGTCCTCTAAGTACTTTAGAGAAGAAATCAGTCGAAGCCGCTCTTTTGTTTTGCAAATGGAAAATAAGGTACAAATGGGTGGAAGTGACTTGCCCAACATCACCTAGTTGAGAATGAAACCCATTTCCTGTGATTCTTCCACTCGCCACGATACTGTCAAGGAAAACCAGTGTGCAAGCACTTGCACAAAAGGGTGGTTACAGTGCAAGAATGTCTTCATTAAGAGAAAAATCATATAATTTTACTTTAAATTGTTTCTTTTTCTATTTTCCCTATGTGTTTTTTTCATAACAGTGTAGGGAATAGATGTCTGTGTTCTTTAAAAAAGTGCCTGGTTCAACCCGGGTCTTCCCCAACTGCTACAAGTACCCTGGCAGCTCCCAGCCACTTCTGGTCGAGAAGATGTCAGTGGACTCACTCTATAATGCCTGTGTTCCTTCACTAGTTCTTGGAGGCTGAGCACGCTCCGGGGCCTCCTTTCATGCCTCCACTGCTCACTTCGAGCTCACTTTATGCTATGTTCCTAGCCCACTTTATTTCAAGGAAAGGCTGACAGCCTTCCTCCCTACCTCTTGGCGCTCTCAGAGGCCACCTTTTCTCCCACAAGTGTGTGTTTTGTTTTTACTTCTGTGCTATTATTCAAGCTTCTAAGATTTTTAAACTAAGATGGTCAGGTTAGAAAAGATATCAACCAAGTTGTTGTTTTTGGGGAGATGTTTGCAGCTGTTTTCAATTTTTTGATCTGCAGGTAAAAAAGTACATGAAGGTGCTGCTTGCCTTAAAGAGGCATGGTTTCTTTCATCCAATTTTCACTTAAGTCAGCAGCGCTCTGTTCACTGAAACTTAAAATATTCTCTACGGTTTTGGAACTGATGCAATATGGCATAGAAAACGTACTGAAAAACAGACAGAAAATATCCCAAGATTGAAGCTCTGCTTATTCTAAAGAAATGACGGCTTGTTCCTGAGTTCAGAATTATTCAGTATTTTCATTAACAGTATGAATAATGAACTAGAGAACACGCTTATTAAATTGCCTAGCAACATATGGTTTGGAGGAGGTACAGGTATGCTAGGAGAGATGTTTAAAATTAAAATCCTGAGAAGCTGGAGATGTGGTTTGAAAAAACAGGACATAATTCAATGAGAAATTGTGAGGTTCCACATCAAGAAAGAAAAATAGAAGATGGAGAACAACTGGCTGAAGAGGGTTTGGGTTTTTTTTTCCAGAAAAAATATTTGGGGATGTAATAGATCATAAACTGAATGTGAGTTAACAGTACTACACCAACACAAAATAAGCAGACAAAAAAACCCCAGAGGAGCGGTAACTGAATGCTGCCCCACTTCTCTCCTCCCCTTGGTGGCAGCATAAGCAGTGACGATGACACTCTAGAGTCTTCTTTTTCTCCTCCACATTTTGTCTCTGCTGCTTCTCCAGGGTACAAGCAGTACCAGCTCAACATTTCCCTGAGGCTGCAAAATTAAATTTTGCCAGTACTGCTGAGGAACCCTTCCAAAGTAATCCTTCTGTTGTGGTATGAATTGTTAATGTCTCAACCAGAGTGTCCTTTGCAGTTTGGGGCTCTGTGCATCAGAGAAAATATGTGTGGGAGAAATCAAGATGGTTCAGGGGAGAACAGTAAGTGTGACAAGAACTGTAAAGCCCCAAAAGAGAAAGAAAATTACAGTCTTCAGATATCCAAAAGGCTGCTGCGCATACAGGGAAGAGCTGCTCCCCATACACACAGTATAAGAAATAATGGATTGAAATTTCTCCCAGGAAGATTTACGTTAGAAGAGTACATCAGTAAGAAGTACATACGTAAGGAAGAGCACATCAGTAAAAGTAGAGATGTTCTGGGATAGCTTGTCCAGCAAGGATGGGAACTGCCATCACTGAAGGTCTTTCAAGAACCAGCTAGACAAGCATCTGTCCAGAGTGATGTAGGCGGTGTAGATTCTGACTTGGGGCAGGACAAGGGTTTAGCTGATTCCCAGAGGTTCCTTTTGCTTTATTTCCCTACGGAAACTACGGCATTTCATAACACAAAGATAAGGCTTTTTTCTATCCAGAGTGGTTTCCCCTGACAGATTTCACAGTTCTGCTGCAAGCAAGTTTAAGCTGATCAAAAAGGGTTGCTTAAATTTTTTATTTTGGGAAAAATACACATCTGATTGCTACAACAATGTAAGAATAAGGAATCTGCATATGCAGATTGCTGCTAGTTATCCTTTGGGACTTCCTAAGCATCATATAGCTTTTATACTGTGGCTTTTTCCTCTCTCTTTGACTCACGTATCTTCAACTGCTGTCTTGCATCATTGGCTCATAGATCTACTTTTTTATGTTAGGCCTTTCCACTAACTGGTTTTAAAATCTATCTGCAATGAGGAAATACCATAAGCAATTTGTAGCATGCATAAAGAAAGACGACTTGAAATAAAGGCAAAAAAGAATAAATGAAGGCAAAGAAAAGCGTTTGTCTCCAGAGGTTCCAAACGTTATTCTGCAGAGGTAGGGAGATAATTACAAACTTACCTCCTGATTATTTTAAAAGCAATCAAAGGCAACAGCAGGGATGCCCAAAGATGGAAAAAAAGATACGTAATACTATAGGATGCAAAATAAGTCACCAGTATTATCGTGATATGAACCATACCTGTATTTTACCCAACTCCGCACAATTCTGTGTGACCTCATAGTAAGCTGTCTAGCCCTACTATGCCTCTGCCTCCGCTCTTCCATCCTCACCAAACCCACTTTCCACAGCTTGTGCAGTGACATCTGTGCATGGCTTCTCACATCTTCTCAGCAAAGAAGCGGAGTGCTACAGGCAGCAGTCCACAGTACTTGTTTATTTTCTAGCCAAGGGCCAAAGCAGAGCTGCGAAGTATGAGAAGTTAGTAGGAAGACTTTGGTCCTGGAAGGAGAAGAGAGAAGATAGGAGATTGTGTTGGGAGTATGGATTTCTGTTTTTCAAAAGTGAAGGAAACAGAGGAATTCTTGGTGGGGAACAGAGAAAAAGACCTATCAACAACTACCCCAAATCTACTGCCCCCAGTCCAAAAAGTGTAAGTATCTTCGTGACACTTGGTGATTAGAACGATGGCTTTGGGATGTGTTTGGTAACAGCATCATAAAGGATTCACCTGCTATCGCTAATAGAGAGAACACAGATGGGGGAACCGCTGGGTCAGCAAGTCCACTGTTGTATAATCCATAGCAACCATGTCATATGTAACCCTTTCAGGCAGAAATTTATTGCATAGCACTTTAAACCTTCGTATTCCTATGGGACAGCTGCTAAAAAACTCAGTTCTTTGAATGAGCGAGTATCTTCTTTTAGTATATCTGGCTATTCCCACTTATTCTTTTATGAACATTGCCCTTAATGGTTCTTCTTTGTGGCTAATGTTTATGCTTAGAAGCATTTATACACAGCAGTCATACCCACACTCATCATCCTATTGTCAGACTAAACAAGTGAAACTGTTATTTGGTCTCTTAAAACCCAGTGCCCATTTCTCATCATTCCATCAGCCTTTTCCGTGTCAGTCCCAGCTAACCTGTCTAGAACAAGGGCAAACAGAACTGCACCTATAGTCTCCAGAAGGCCATATACTCCTGTGGCATTAATACTTCTCTCACCAGCAGAAATCTCTACCAAACTTCGCGAGGTTCACAACTGCCTGCCACAATATTACGACAGTGATAACCCCACATTCTCCTGCAAGTGCACTACTGTACTGGGCTGTTCTCCTTCTTAACCACTGCCGTTAGGTAAGACTCCAGCTTACAGTGCCGATTCCTGTTACAAGTCCCTAAGTGCATGACTATGCACTATATTGTCATCAGGTATCATCTAATTTCTATTTGTGTAGTCTTCAGAATCATCCGGTTCTTTCCATATAACTCATTCTCTTCTGCTTCAATGATACCTATCTATTTTGCATCATCAACAAATTTAATTACTATGCTTCCTATTTTTGTGCCATGGGCATTACTGAAAATATTAAATTACATCAATCCCAAGGCAAATCCTGAAGAAACGGCCATGTCTTTTGTGTCTTCTTTACTGAGCTCCTTACCTACCTTGCAATTCTTCTATTATCTGTCTTCTGAATCCCAACTATATTATCAGATAGCACTGTATCAAAGGCTTCACTGAAGTCTAGATAAATAAAACATACACTGTTTCCTTTGCGTAGAAAATTAGCTATCTGAGAAAGACAGTAGGTTAGTAAACTTATGCTGCTTTTTTATTCCATCTACCATCTACGTCCTCCTCGTGCTCAGTGATTTTCTCTTCCAAAAATCATTCTTGAGCCTTGCATGGACTTAGGTTCAGACTAATGCAACTGCCTAGAGTATTCTTGCCCTTCTGTATTATAGGAAAACCAACAGGATGTCCTGTTTCTTTATCAGGAAAAAAAATTTTTTTTAAGCCCATTTTGATTAATATTAATAATGCTAGGAATTATATCCTGTTCTCACTGAAAATCATTTGAAAAGTATCTATAGTTTAAGCAAATCAATAATAAGTAAATACTGACTGAAGGATGTATTACTGTGCAAAGCTACGTAAGAACTGAGAAACAGTCTTAGAAAGCACTAGAAGACTGGAGAAAGCACATAACCAAAGAAGGAAAACAGAACAATCTTGGCATAGACTGTCTAATAAATCCACCTCCCATTTCAACTAAACTAGTAGAACAATTAATAGGTGAACAAAACCACATCAGACTTAGAGCACAATGGAACTGTGAGCAACAATAATAGTCATAATAAAAATGCATTGCCAGACAAGCCCAAGTGTCTTTTAAAATTATTTTATTTGGCAGAATAATTACAACAATTACAAACAGATTACTCCCCAAAAAAGTCAAAGTTAATCTCAAACAGTACATAATTACAGCAAACATCAATGACTTTGGAAAATGGCAGCCAGTGAGAAATGACAAATGTAACTTAAATGCAATGTAGTAAAACATCATTATATGCCTGAAATTCTTAACACGAACATAATTTGTATATAATTGCCAGGAAAAATAAAAATTACTGAAAGGTTATAAACAAAAGGTTATAAACAAATTATAAAATCAAGTGGAAGGGAAGTGGCTACTAAGGACACCAAGGATGGTTGTTATATCCAGATTGTTTTACCATCTTCAAAGATCTAAAAGAGGGAAGTAAAAGACATGTAGATTAAATCCTCAAATGAGAAGATTTTGGGGAAGTTTCACAGCCAGTCAGGACAGAGGATAAAAAAAATCAAATGGGCCTAAAATGTTAGACAGAAGATTTAGGCTGGAAAAACTCAAGCAGGTGGTGGGAGATAAATCCTGAGGTGAAAGAACTGCGCTATGTGTGTAGCAGCAGGTAAAATGATTTTCTAATCTTTTCGGTGTTCCATTCACCTAGTACATAAATACATGTATGAAATCACAGGAATAACGAAATGCCAGGCACAGCAACTTACGACACAGAGACACGATTACAGTACTCGGGCTTCAGCTGGACAATAGGCTTTCAACTGAGGCTCTTTTTGAGCAACTGAGTGTTGCAGAAGTGGAAAACGTCTGGCTCCAGCACAACTCAGTGGTTTGTCTCCTCGTCTCTCTCGCCACGGCAGAGGCACAGCAGGCTGGCAGATTACAGCTTAGAGCAACGAACTGCACTTGGCAATGGGGTCGTGAAGTCCTAACGTGTGCACAGTAACACGCTGCACATGCTCCCAGGAAAAAAGCATGTCTAAATGACAAGGCACGTAAATGGTGGCACAAGTTACTTGTTAAATGGGCTTCCAAACGTATGTAGAAGAAACAGAGATAGAAAAAACGTAAGTTGAATCATTATGGCATTCAGCGCTTTGCAAAATAAACAGAATTTACAGCGGTAAAACTCAAACAGCAGAAGGGTTGGTTTGTGTGTGGATGTGAGCTGAGAGAGGGAGAAGAGTTATGTGTTGTACCCTATGTCATATTATCTGTCAGATTTTACAATTCTTCCCATTCTTGGTAGTCGGTTGTTTCTAGGGCCTCAGAGTACTAGGAGGTACAGATAAAAACAACGTAGTCTCTGGCTTTTACAGTTTACAAATTAAGTTAACAGATGGAAATAGAGTGCAATGGAACAGGGAGAGCACTAGTCATCCTGACAGGCAGTGAACTTGGCACACCAGCTGCCTAGCTGCGCTTATTTTGAAGAGCCATTTCTGCCCAGAGAAGTTGTGGATGCCCCGTCCCTGGAAGTGTTCAAGGCCAGGCTGGACGGGGCTCTGAGCAACCTGGGCGAGTGGAAGGTGTCCCTGCCCATGGCAGAGGGGTTGGAACTAGGTGATCTTCAAGGTCCCTTCCAACCCGAACCATTCTGTGATCCTATGAATTCCTGCTCTGTGCACCCCATCCTTGGCACCTGTCTTCTGATCAATTTATACCCAGCCTGCAACTTGAAACCATAGAAACAACGTACTTGCGGGGGATTTTGACTACCCTGTTCTCTCTTGGGAAATAAGTATGCTTCATTCTTCAAAGAGATTCCCTAGCACTCAGATGCTACAACCAAGCTAGTACGTGTACATATGATGCAGCAACACTGAATGTTATTTATAAATATGATGGCAAACAGTAAGACATAAATCTCTGCTAAGGTTATAAAGAGAAAGGTTTTTTAAATTGTTAGTTATAAGCCCGAGATACCAAGAAAATTAGAAAATTATTTCTTTAAATTCCCTTGGTTATCCAAGATCTTGGATATTAACCTGGAGTAGGATATTTACCTTGTCTAAACAAGCATAAAACAAACTTTAAAAAATAGTGTAAAGTTTATATAGTGGAAGGTCAATCACTAATATTCCAACCATAAGAAATATGCGGAGCAGAATATTGGGGGAAAAAAATTCCAACACAAAAAAGCTTGTCATATTTCTGCTCTTGGGAAAAGCTTCTTTTGTCTATAACATAACTGATTCCTTTCCTAGTGCATCTGATCTATAACAACTCTTCCACTTAACTGATTTTGTCTTAACAGTTACCCATTTTGGTTTTCTCAGTTTCTCCACCTCCTTCTGCTATTTGAGTCAATCCTTCCTTTCCCCAGTCAAACTCTTGCCATTGCATATCTCACCACTGCAATTCCGTCTTTTCTGAACTTGGCAAATACTTTTACTCTGATTAAATCCACTTGGAATGCTGCTGGCAAAAATTTGCTCTGAAACTGCCTAAAATGCCAAATAAAAGAGTAAGAAAGTGCCCACTTCTTCTGCATCCCTCTGTCTTATCCATTTTATTGTACCTCACCCGACGACAGCTTTGCCATGCATTTATCATGCCACTTAACTCCAGGATGCCTTGCCTCTTCCACAGTGCTGCAAGTCAACAATCACAATTCCTCATGAGAAATAATTTAATCAAGAATCGGTTGCAAGCCTACACCTCTCTCCTTGTTATGGCCTTATTTTAAGGCTTAGCATTGTTCTTCCCTATTTACCCCTTTATAACTTAAGTCCATTATCTATCAAAGGACCAATGCTGTGAACCCTCCCGCATGGTTACGGGACAGAGTTCTCTGACATTTCAAACCAGACAAAGCCCTGAAGAATACCTTCAGAAAATGACTGTTCTGTCTGGCAGCTGGTGAAGAATGGACCACATATAACTAAAATAGTTAATAGTCTTTCAGCTTCTGAGTCTGTTGCAGTCTCCCCAAAAAAAACGGTTAGGATCCTTCCTGCAGCAAAGCATGCGAGAGAGCAGGAATCAGTCAAATGCTCTTTCAGTCATTTGCTTTTGGCTGGAGGACAGAAGACACTCTCTTAAGACTTACAAAGATGTGACGTATTTTCTTGATTCCTATAGCAACAGTGCAGTATCTGCTCCTAGACTAACAGACCACCTCTCTCTTCTCACGGAAAGCTGTACGATCATCTACACGCTGTTAGTGCCGCTCTCCCTGTTGCCTTTCCCTGAAGGGGAATTCTACTGAATTCTAAGGTAGCTGACAACTGGCATGACTGGAGTGCTGCAATGGATGGATACAGGCTCTTTAGGAAGGGCACGCTGGGGAGGCGAGGAGGAGGAGTTGCCCTTTAGCCAAGGCGGCAGCTGGAGTGCACGGAGCTCCACCTTGGGATGAACGGTGAATCCGCTGAGAGCTTAGGCCTCAGAATTAGCAGGCAGACCAACACGGGTAGCATTGTGGTGTGTGTCTGCTACAGACCACCCGCTGAGGAAGAAGTAGATGAGACCTCAGACAGCAGGAAAAATCCTCATGTTCGCAGGCTGGCGTCCTCATGGAAGACTTCAACCACCCCAGTATCTGAAGGGATAACAGAGCAGGGCACAAGCAATCCAGGAGGCTCCTGGGGCACACTGAAGATGAATTCCTAGCACAGGAGACTGAGGAGCAGACAAGGGGAGGTGCTCTGCTGGACCTGATTGTTATAAACAAGGAAGAACTCGTCAGGAATGTGAAAGTCGGGGCAGCCTTGGCTGGATCATGAGATGGAGGAATTCAGGAACATGAGAGGATGGAGCAGAGCAGAAAACAGGATCACAGCCCTAGACTTCAGAAGAGCAGACTTTGGCCTGTTTAGGGATCTGCTTGGAAGAATCCTATGAGTTATGGCCTCAGAAAGAAGACGATTCCAGGAAAACTGTTTGATTTTCAAAGATCACCTCCTACAAATTCAAGACTGGTTCATCCCAACAGGCAGGAAATGAAGCAAAAGCCGCAGGAGGCCTGCATGCATGACCAAGGAGCTCCTGACTGAGCTCAAACATTACAAGGAAGCATACAAGAGGCGGAAGCAGGGACAGGTGACCCAGAGGAATACTGTCCTCTGCGCAGCACGCAGGCATGTGATTAGGATAACAAAAGCCCACCTGGAGCTGAATCTGGCGAGGAACACGAAGGGCAGAGAGAAAAGCTTTTACAAGTACATCAGCAGGAAAAGAAAGACATGGGAAAATGTGGGCTTGCTGCTGAATGGAGAAGGGGACTTGCTGAGAAAGAACATAGAAAAGGTTGAAGTACTGAATGCCATCTTTGCCCCCTTCTTTACTGACAAGATGAGCCATCAGGAATCCCAGGCTCCTGAGACCAGTAAGAAAGTCTGGAGCAAGGAAGACTTGCCCTCAGTGGAGGAAGACAAGGTTAGGGAACATTTAAACAAACTGCACGTACAGTAGTCCATGGGACCTGGCAGGATGTACCCGTGAGTGCTATGGGAGCTAACCAATGTCATTGTGAGACACCTCTCAATTATCTTTGAAAACTCTTGGAGATTGGGAGAGTTCTTGAGGACTGTAAGAAAGCAAATGTCACTTCTATCTTCAAGAAGAGGAAGAAGAAGGAACTGGGAAAAAACAGGTCGTTCAGGCTCACCTCAGTCCTAGGGAGGGTAATGAAGCATATCCTCCTGGAAACCATTTCCAATACATGAAGCACAAGAAGGTGACTAAAAGTAGTCAGCATGAATTTGTGAAGGAGAAATTGTACTCATGCACCAGGACAGGCTGGGGGATGACTGGCTGGAAATCAGCTTTGCAGAAAAAGACCAGGGGATCCTGGTGAGCAACAAATTGAAGATCAGCCAGCAATGCTCCCTCGCAGCAAAGAAGGCCAACAACATCCTGAGCTGCATTAGGAAGAACATTACCAGCAGGTCAAGGGAGGTGATCCTTCTCCTCTACTTGCCACTGGTGAGACCACATCTGGAGTGCTGTGTTCAGTTCTGGGCTCCCCAGTACAAGAAATACATGGACATACTGGAGTGAGTGTTCACAAAGATGGTTAAGGGATTGGAGCATCTATCATAATGAGGCAAGGCTGAGAGAGCTGGGATTTTTTTAGCAAGGAGATGAGAAGGCTTAGGAGGTATCTTATCAATGTGCATAAATACCTGATGGCAGGGTGTAAAGAAGACAGAGCCAGGCTATTCTCAATGGCACCCAGTCACAGTACCAGAGGCAATTGGTGCAAAATGAAATACAGGAAACTTCATTTACACACAAGAAGAAAACTTTTTTACTGTGAACAGGTGAACAGATTTTTTACTTAGAACAGGCTGCCCAAAGAGCAACTTAACTCCATCCCTGAAGATACTCAAAACTTCACTGAACTTGGTACTCAGCAAGTTGCTTTAGCTGACCCAACTTCAAGGAGGGAGGTTGGACCACATGATTTCCAGAGGTCCCTTTCAACCTCAACCATTCTATGATTTTATGATTCTACTCAGGAAAGACTCAAGCATTACAAGTAACTCAAATACATGCCCCATCAACATGCAGTAGATTCACATGCGGAACCATGGAATGGAGACTGACAGCAGAAACAAAGCAATGACAAAACACCTGGAATGCCCTTACCTGGAAGCCTATGTGCAGAGCTAGCTGCTGTCTCTTTGCAAGCACAGCAAAATTATAGGGTGCAGAGATGGGGAGAAGAATCAGGGGTTAGAGAGGCCAGTTTGGGAGTAGTGATTGAAAATACTAGAGTTTTTTACCTTAGAAGGTAGTTATTAGGGGACAAAAGAGTAGGATAACGAAGGTAAATAATGCACTTCTACTTACTATCCCTTAATGCAGGACTAGGAAGAAGCTACTAGAATGAAAAGCTGGCTGTTGATGAAAAAACTTTAAAACGAAAGAACACTGCTTAGTAATACCTATACATAATACATACAAAATGCTGCTTCTAAAATAATTTTCCCAGTCCATCACTTTGAAATGATCACTCTTCCACTAATGGTTCTGCATCCCACACCTCATATTTAAAAAAACCAATAAGATCAAACCATGCTTGGATCCTGCTTCTGGTCCCTGCTAAGTAAGTTTGCTTCCTTAGAAGAGCATCACAATGGGTTTAGAAGCAGCAGTGCCTATTATATATAATTTGTTTACTGTATTAGCAGTTTCTTATTTGGTGGATCTAGTGCAGGTAGACCTGTCAGTGCTTCTATATAGGTCTCCTTTTCTCCTTTCAGACATCAGAAAGGACTGCTGAGATGCAGACTCCCTGCATACACTTTGTTTCCTGTTTTTGAGATTTGTCTCTCCACTCCTTTGAAATAATTAGTATCAGAAACTCTCCGATGCCTCTTTGGCTAGCTAGAATACTGCTGCAAAGAAGTCTTCAGTGCTGGCAATTAATGACTGAGGAAGGAACTCCTCAGATGGGAACAATAGTGCACAATTAATCTGTTTTACACAGGAGCCAGGAACAGCACCACACTATTTGCAGCTCACTCCTTGTCAGCTGCAGGATCAGAGCACCTGAATGTGCCGACAGCCTCTGCTTCAGGTACGAGCAACAAAGAGCTTGGAGCCTGCGCTGTTGAGCTCGGAACAGAATCTTCCCTGTGAAGCCTTCACAGTACATTTCCATGGGAACAGACACATGCCTTTCTTGTTGCCGAGGAGACAGGGACTGCTTTTTGAGACTGGTGAATATTGTGCCCAAAGCATTTCAGCATCTTTAAGATCATAAGGAGCTTTACACAGGCATAATCACCTCCCCCCCCAGTTAAACATGTCAATCATTCTCCCCATTCCTATTTTTCAGAACCTGTTTTAAGCATTTTGATATCATATGTCAGATTATTCCTAATATCTGGTTTTGATATCAACATTTAAAATGACATTGTCAACCTAAACACCTCCGTATGCCTGGAAGTCTTTTCTACTATTGTTCTGTAACTCTTCCCATTCACTCTCACTGACCTAACTTGCAGTAAAACTAATTGCTTCCTCTCCGTGGGTTTCCTGTGGTATTGATCTGTGCTCAGAGAACAGCTAGTTGGCAAAGCCAGCGTCCATCCCTCCTCCGTCTTCTCCCACTTCCACTGTTTTGAAACAGAAAACATGTTTCTAAAACCGAAGGGCTCTGTGCACTCGAGGCCTCAGGGTGGCAGCAGCGCTGGATGGCAGCAGACGCACAAAGGCGGCGGCGGACTCCTGCAGCGGTTCCGAGCTTTGCTGCCCAGTGCCCGAGCAGCTCCGCGAAGCCAGGCCGGCACCGACACCGTGCCCCGCGCAGCTGCTGACCGCCCCTGCGCGGCAGCCTGTCCCGCTCTCCGATGAGGAGTTCTGCAGTGCGGGATCTGCACCGCAGCCACGCAGGAGCAGCCCCGCAAGCTTAGCGACACGTTCCTCAAGCTGCTGTGGCAGAGCAAAGGGGGCTCCCTGGGCCGCAGGAACTGCTGGTGCCAGTGGTCCTCTTTGCACGTTCGCTCCTGCCTCACACAGCTTTTTCCCCATCCTTTCTGAAAAAAATGCACCGGTAGTTGAGATTCGCAATTTGGGGAGGGATTGTCAACTGAAACAGGGGCCCACGACTCCCGTATATCTGATGTGGGGAAGGAGGGACAGCTAGGGACTATGCTCAAAGGAGCAATGGATGGGTCTATAATGGGGGAGCCTGGAGGCCCGGCAGTTCTGGCAGCAGAAGGGCCCCTTCTCCACCCTTTTATCTGAATTTACAGAACCAGTGCAGTGCCCTAATAGTGAAGGAGAACAAGCTCCAGTCACTAATCATAGAATAGAATCACAGAATCATTGAGGTTGGAAAAGACCTTTAAGATCCTCGAGTCCAATGTAAACCTAACTGCCAAGTCCACCACTAAACCATGTCCCTAAGCACCACGTCTACACGTCGTTTAAGTACCTCCAGGGATGGTGACTCCACCACTGCCCTGGGCAGCCTGTTCCAAGGCCTGACAACCCTTCCAGTGAAGAAATTTTTCCTAATAACTTGAGGCCATTTCCTTTTGTCCTATCGCTTGTTCCTTGGGAGAAGAGACCAACCCCCACCTGGCTACAACCTCCTTTCAGGTAGTTGTAGAGTGCGATGAGGTCTCCCCTCAGCCTCCTCTTCTTCAGCCTAAACACCCCCAGTTCCCTCAGCCGCTCCCCATCAGACTTGTGCTCCAGGCCCTTCACCAGCTTCGTTGCCCTCCTCTGGACACGCTCCAGCACCTCCATGTCCTTCTTGCAGTGAGGGGCCCAAAACTGAACACAGGATTCGAGGTGCGGCCTCACCAGTGCCGAGTACAGGGGCACGATCACCTCCCTGCTCCTGCTGGCCACACTATTTCTGATACAGGCCAGGATGCCGTTGGCCTTCTTGGCCACCTGGGCACACTGCCGGCTCATGTTCAGCCGCTGTCGACCAGCACCCCCAGGTCCTTTTCCTCCGGGCACTTTCCAGCCACCCTTCCCCAAGCCTGTAGCGTTGCCTGGGGTTGTTGTGGCCCAAGTGGAGGATGCGGCACTTGGCCTTGTTGAACCTCATACATTGGCCTCGGCCATCGACCCAGCCTGTCCAGGTCCCTCTGCAGAGCCTTCCTGCCCTCCAGCAGATCAACACTCCCGCCCAGCTCGGTGTGGTCTGCGAACTGGCTGAGGGAGCACTCGATCCCCTCGTCCAGATCGTTGATAAAGAGATTGAACAGGACCGGCCCCAGCACTGAGCCCTGGGGAACACCGCTCGTGACCGGCCGCCAACTGGATTTAACTCCGTTGACCACAACTCTCTGGGCTCGGCTGTCCAGCCATTTTTTTACCCAGCGAAGAGTGCACCCGTCCAAGCCATGAGCAGCCAGCTTCTCAGGAGAATGCTGTGGGAAACGGTGTCAAAGCCTTTCCTACAGTTCAGGTGAACAACATCCACAGCCTTTCCCTCATCCACTAAGCGGGTCACCCTGTCATAGAAGCAGATCAGGTTGGTCAAGCAGGACCTGCCTTTCATAAACCCATGCTGACTGGGCCTGATCCCCTGGTTGTCCTGTATGTGACCATGATGGCACTCAAGATGATCTGCTCCATAACCTTCCCTGGCACCGAGGTCAGACTGACAGGCCTGTAGTTCCCCGGATCCTCCTTCTGGCCCTTCTTGTAGATGGGTGTCACATTTGCCAACCTCCAGTCAACCGGGACCTGCCTGGTCAGCCTGGACTGATGATAAATGATTGAAAGTGGCTTGGTGAGCACCTCCGCCAGCTCCCTCAGTACCCTTGGGTGGATCCCATAGACTTGGGTGTGTTTAAGTGGTGTAGCAGGTCGCTAACCATTTCTCCTTGGATTATGGGGACTTCATTCTGCTCTCAATCCCCACCTTCCAGCTCAGGCGGCTGTGTAACCCAAGAAAAACTGGTCTTACAATAAAGACTTAGGCAAAGAAGGCATTAAGTACCTCAGCTTCTTCCTCAGCCTTTGTCACTGTGTTTCCCCCCCATCCAATAAAGGATGGAGATTCTCCTTAGCCCTCCTTTTGTTGCTAATGTATTTATAGAAACATTTTTTATTGTCTTTCATGGCAGTAGCCAGATTAAGTTCTAGTTGGGCTTTGGTCCTTCTAATTTTGTCCCTACATAACCTCACGACATCTTTGTAGTCCTCCTGAGTTCCCTGCCCCTTCTTCCAAAGGTCATAAACTCTTTTTTTTTTCCTGAGTTCCAGCCAAAGTTCTCTGTTCAGTCAGGCCGGTCTTCCCCACCGGCTTGTCTTTCCGCACACAGGGACGGCCTGCTCCTGTGCTTTTAAGATTTCCTTCTTGAAGAACATCCAGCCTTCCTCGACTCCTTTGTCCTTCTGGACTGCCTCCCAAGGGACTCTGTCAACCAGTCTCCTAAACAGGCCAAAGTCTGCCCTCTGGAAGTCCAAGGTAGCAGTTCTGCTATAATCCCCCTCCTTACTTCTCCAAGGGTCAAAAACTATCATTTCATGATCACTGTGCCCAAGACAGCCTCCAACCATCACATCACCCACAAGTCCTTCTCTGTTCGCAAACAACTGGTCCAGCAGGACGTCTTCCCTAGTTGGCTCCCTCACCAGCTGTGTCAGGAAGTTATCTTCCCCACACTCCAGGAATCTCCTAGACCGTTTCCTCTCCATTTTATGTCCAGCAGACATCTGGTAAGTTGAAGTCCCCTGAGAACAAGGGCTACCGATCGTGAGACTTCTCGCAGGTGTTTACAGAATATTTCATTTGTCTCTTCATCCTGGCTGGGTGGTCTATAACAGACTCCCACCATGATATCTGCCTTGTTGGCCTTTCCCCTGGTTCTTACCCATAAACACTCAACCCTTTCATCACCATCCTCAAGCTCTAGGCAGTCAAAACACTCCCTAACACACAGGGCTACCCCACCACCTCTCCTTCCTTGCCTATCCCCTCTGAAGAGTTTATAGCCATCCATTGCAGCACTCCAGTTGTGCAAGTCATCCCACCATGTTTCTGTGATTGCAACTATATCATAGTTTTCCAGCTGCACAGTGGCTTCCAACTCCTCCTGTTTGTTGCCCATGCTGCGTGCATTGGTGTAGATGCACTTCTGTTGGGCTATTGATCCTGCCACCTTTTTTTGGGGAGGAGCCCTAATTCCTATGTGACTGTTCTCAAGCGCTTCTGTGGTTTCTAACACATCCATAACGGTTGCGTCTTTGCTACCGGTGGATCTCCATCCCCTACCTTCACTGAGACGGCAGACTGAAGGACCTCGCTAGCACACCGACCCTCAAACATTGGCGTGCCACCCCCAGGCTTATCTCTAGCGAGCCTGGTTTTATCCCTTTCCCCCTTCAAATCTAGTTTAAAGCACTTTCAATGAGCCCTGCTAACTCCTGTGCAAAGACCCTTTTCCCCCTTTGAGACAGATGTACCCTGTCTGTCGCCAGCAAGCCTGGCATCATGTAGACCGACCCATGATCAAAAACCCCAAAATTCTGCTGGTGGCACCAGGCGCGGAGCCAAGCATTGATCTGCTGGCTCTTCCTGTTTCTTCCCTCATCATCCTCTGACAACTGGAAGGACAGAGGAGAACACTGCTTGTGTTCTGATCCCTTAACCAGTCGACCCAAGGCCCTGAAGTCTCTCTTGATTGCCCTCGGACTTCTTGTTGCAACTTCATCACTGCCTCCCTGAAAAATCAATAATGGATAACAATCTGAGGGCCGTACCAGGGTAGGAAGTTTTCTCTTCACCTCTTTAACCCGGGCCACAGGGAGGCAGCAGACTTCCCTGAGAAGTGGCTCCGGTCTGCATATTGGGCCTTCTCTTCCCTTCAGAAGAGAGTCTCCTATGACAATGACCCATCTTTTTTTCTTTATGGAAGCGTTTTTGACGCAGGGCATAGACTGACTTAACCTTGGCAACACCTCCAAGCTAGATGAACCATCGTCCTCGTCATTGTTCAGCTGCACTTGCAGAGCCTCGTACCTATTATGCAAGGGCACCTGGGAAGGTTGCATAGTCACGGAGGAGACGTGCCCGCTGCGCTGGGCAGGAACTTGTCGTCATTGCCCCTACCCCTTAAGTCACCGCCAAGTGATCCCTTAAGTTCAGCCAGGCGGAGAGAGGATAGGGAATCCTCCGTATCCTGTGTCCTGTCTGCCTGCCTGGCCTGTCCCAGGCAAGGTAGGGTGCAATTCCAGCAGTCTCTCTCTCTCTTGGACTCCCTGACACTCCTCAACCTCCTCACCGCCTCCCGGAGCTCTGTCACTAAGCGGAGGAGTTCCTCTACCTGGGTGCACCTCCCACAGGTGTGCGCACTGCTGCCATCCGGTACTGGCTCAAGAGTAAGAAGTCTAAGGAAGGCTTTAGAGCCATCCATGGCTAAATCATGCATGAACACCCAGAGAAAAGGGCAAGTGACTGTCTTCTGCGGGGGATGGAGGCAATCGTCTGCCAGCCAGACATGTCATGGGAGGTTTGTTGTTAACTAGGGACCCTGATCCTGGTTGTTGCAGGGAGACTACCGAGGCTTGTCCAGGCCTTGAACCATCACCCCTTGCTGCTCATCCACATGGTGAATAACAACACCGTCTAGGGAGCCCTGGAACAAATCAAGAGGGATGACAGAGCTCTGGGCGCAAAGGTGAAGGACATGGCACTTCAGGTAATCTTCCTGACCTTACAGGCGCAGGGGAAGGCTCAGTAGGAGCAGATTTATCCTGCAAGTTAACAACTAGCGTGTGACTGTGTCACAGACAGAGCTTTGGCTTGTGTGACCATGCTTCTCTCTTTGAGGAATGAGAACTGCCAGCATGAGACAGGATTCACTTGACAACATGGTGCAGGAGCATCTTTGGCCACAGGCTTGCCAACCTGGTGAGAAAGGACACCAGGCTTGCCAACCTGGTGAGGAAGGATAAGAACCCAGTATGTTAGGGGAGGTGATAACAGCTTGCAAGTAAGTGAGGAATGGAGACAGGGCGGCGGGGGGAAGTACATGGTGCAGAGCAATGGGAGCGAGAGCGCCCTTGAGAAGGATAAACAGATCAAAAGGGACCCACCTGAAGTGCCTGCACACAAACACACACAGCCTGGGAAACATGAAGTCCAATAAATTATTCCAAGCATACATTTAAATTTTTGTACTTCAGAAACTCCCAGATATACTAATTATCTGAAGGAAATGCTTACGTAGACTCCAAGGCTAGAGGGCCTATTACAACAATTGGACCTTATCTTATATGCAATGGCACCATTTCCATGCTATACCTCTGGCTCACTCTAGGAGAGTTTTCAAGGCCAAGTACCATCATATTCATCCCCTGTTTTCATACTCCTCCTTAAAGTTACTCTCAGCCACTATCAAAATACTGTGTTATACCCTTGACGTGATCCAGGACAGCTGCTCCCACAGCACCAACCAACAACCCCTTCCTCAACAGATTCTTCACAGAATTTACTCTAACTTAAAAGCTATAAAGATGCTGAAAAGTCATGCAATCCTGATTTAAAGAATCCCAACGATCTAGGATCTACTATGTCCTGACATCTGTTCTTCCACTGTTTAATTGTCCTTCTTGTAAAACTATACTTCATGTTTGAACTTCACTACGTATAGCTCCCAGACATGCCTCTTCTACCTTACCAAGACTTCCTGGGCTGTGTGTGGCCACATACTTTAACTAATGGCAGTAGCAACAATAATTCCTAAATTCACATACAGCAAGAGGCAATGCTCATCTGTGCTATGCATATCAGACTAGAAATCCATGTCTTCATATAAAATGGCCTTGCGAACCATCTTCCCCATTTAGATTCTTTAGGATAGAACAAAATCCCTCTGTCAACCTCTCCTGAGTGAACGAAATACAGTGAGGCCCTGTGGTTGCTTGCTATAAAACAGTATTAACTACATCTTTAATCTCTTTATAGGTCTCTTCTGAACACTTTTTCATATTCCATCAGCCTTCTTGAAGTACAGATACTTCAAATGGAACCTGTATTACAGTAATATGCAGTAATGTCCCTGGAATGGCATCATTCTAGGACCCTGTTTTTATTCCTTTACTACCACAATCCCGAAGCCCGTTTACAACTACTCTTTCTATAGAAATTCATCTATGTTTGTTTCTCAATATTTCATCCTTGTATATTACTCCACCCAAAAATTGGGGGTGTTAAAAAGAACCATATAAATCAACTATATAAACAGTCCAAATTGGTCAGTATATATAATCTTCTCCATTATTCATCACTGCACTAATTCTGTCATCTGATATCTCCTTCCATATATTTCCTCCTGGATCCGAGGATTCAGATTACTCTGTAACCTCAGTGCCAGCACAGCTCCACTGCTAACCAAGTGATGTAGCCTGTCACAAGAGCTTGAACTGGTCAAGAAATACATACTGGCCACCTCTGCATTACGTGGCCTCTTGAGGTCTCTGGTACATAAACAGCAGCTTTCCTTAAAGAGAGATTTGAGCCCCAGAAGAAGTAGTACCTGAGTCTATGATATCTAAGAAATCTTACCATTGCCACTGCTTTTATACAGAAAGATAAGTAATACAGAAGTGGGTAGTAAAATAAGTGAAAGCTACAACAAAGTGCAAATCCGTGAAGGGTGCTGTTACTAGGTGGTACTTAAATGTAACACTGTAATGAAATATTGGGCTTCACTATCTCTACTTCATCTGATTTGGATCTGAAAAAAACCCCAAATAATTTACTAGGAAGACAAAAGCTAATGCCAGACCTGCATTACCTCTGAATAATGTTTCTACAGTCAAAAATCATGGAACATAAAATCATTAACTAACATTCCATTCCTGGGCACCCAAATGTCTCTGCTCTCAAAAGTGAAGACAGTATTATTTACCTTCACTGCAAAGAGTAAAAGTAGAGGTGAAGGGGTAGACGTCTGCTCCTGGCCAATGGAACTGTGCTTATCAAAATGAATCCAGAGCCCTGTATGTGCCTTCACTGACGCTAAGTCTGTGTGATGTGAGCTACATTGTGCACAGGTATCTAATTATTTATCTGCCCTTCCTATGAAGTTCAAAGTGAAGGAACTTTTTCTGGAGCAGATGTGAGATGATGGCAGGGCAAAGCCTTAAAGGATACACCCAGCAGCAGGACAAACCCGTGCGTTGCGTGGTGGCAGGAACAAGCAGCGGCCTGACCCATGGGCTGTCTGCTAAGCAGCACTGCTTTGTCTCTGCAGAAGTAGGGCCTAGCCGAAAGGGAACAAGCAGCCGTCTTGTCCATAGAATGAACACGAATATAGATTGTAGTACTTGTGCATACACTCCGTCACTGACATGAAGTAACATGCCTTTCATGTACACATCTATCTTAAAAATATGAACAATCATCACGAAAATACACATGTATAGTACTTTCTTAAAGCGCAAATTGCTCCAGACAGAAAATACTGAATAGTAAGTATTAAAAACTCTGAATCTCAGTTACTTATGTTTAAGAAAACGGGAGCAATATGGGAGAGCTCTTCATTTAAGAGCACTTTATTGGAAACTCAAAAAACCATAATCCCAAACAATAACAACATAATTTAAAAGATTCTCCTTTAGACAGGAGAGTAACAATAGAATAAAAAGAGGCAATGAAATAAATAGTGCAAGTGATACTGACAACTTTTACATTGCGGTCTCTGCTATAACATTCAATTAGAGAACTTAACATAATTGATTCAAAATCCACGATGATACACAGTCAAAAACAATACAAAAAGATTTAAAAGTAATATTTCAGTAACAAAAGTGTCCTCCTAGAAATAATTAATGTTTGATGCACTATCAAGAGAATTTACAAAATTGTTGACAATAAGCATTCTGTTAAGTATTTAGAAAGAAGTCAGAGGAGATGCTCACAGTTTATATTGGTGACAAAATAGCAAAATGCTTATTAACTACAACCGTTCCTACACAAGGGTGCTAAAGTTAGACCATTTAAAATTATTAGCTGGATACTGCCATTCAACAGCTTTATGAGAAATAACTTGTGCGTTCCTTAGACCATGACTGTTGACTTAAGAAATCTTGAAACAGTAAGGAAGAATGGAAGAAAGTTAATGCTGTATCAGATAATTAAGAATAGTGAACTGGATAACATGACTGATTATAGACCAATTAGTCTGACAGTCTAGGAGTACTGCTGCCATAGTACTCAGGAAATATTAGTACTACTAAAGAATGTTTTATAGTTAACAGTAATCAAAATGGTTTTATGGAAAACATATCTTGTCAAACTAAGCTGGTATATTTTCATAAGAGTATTTTCATGCGGCTACTTATAAAAAAATGCCAATTTGTTCATACAGCCTTCCATAAACCATTGACCATGTGAGTATGTTTGTTTAACTGAGGTTAGACCTGAGGCTCTAACCCAGCCAGTTGGTAACAACGACATTTGGTAGACTTCATCGCAACCCAGCGCAGGTGTCTGCAACATTTATGAGCTGACCACCCTTGACAGTCAATGGAGAGAAACAGGCACTTTTAGGGACGTTTCAGGAGATTACAGCATGATCTATTTAGGTCGTTATATTACAGTGCGGTGAGTCAAACTCTCTACTCACTGTAAAAGAAACCTATGACAACTCGTTCAGTTGTAGACATCTACAGTTACTCAAATAAACCACATCTTCTTTATGCACTTGCAATGTAGGGTGGCCGAATTTAAACCAAGAAATGACAGAATAGTGTACCAAAAGCATTTTGAATAACATAACTATTTAAAAAGTACTGAGATGTACAGTTGCAAAGTGACTGGTGTTTGTAAACTGCTACTCTTCAATTAGTTGCTATGATGAAAAACTGCTGAGCAAACTCCAGGAACGATGATTACGCCCAGAGCAGCATCAGCTGAAGAATACTGTCTCATTGTCTTTAGCTGGGCCACAGTCCTTGTCTTCCTCATGTTTCAAGAATTTATTCACAAGTGAGAAGTGACAGAGGAATACCGTGACAGAAGAGTACTGTTCAGGTTAAGAACCAGTGTTAACCTCATTTACAGGTCCCACAAGTTGCTATAGCAAAACAGCAGGGGAGAAACAAACCACCACAAGCAGCAGGAATAAGCAGCCAGGGCAGAGTGGGAACTTCTTTATCGATAAATTCCGTTTATGTCAAACCATGATTTAAATGTTTTCAAAGATAAGAAAGAAGCAGAGCAGTTGGAAACATTTTTACAAATGGGAATCAGGAAAGGTGAAGAAAATACACAATAAAATTCACTTGTAAATAGCTGTGTGTAGGCGTTTGAAGCAAACTACTTTGGATTAATGTGGTATAATCAGAAAAAGAATAAAAGCAAGATTGCCATGTGTTGCTGGCTCAATGCTGGCCCTTCAGGAAGAGTGGGTTTTGGAGAAAAAAAGATCAAGAAAGCCCAGGGGACAGTTTCCGAATTTCAACAGTTTAAATGCTGGTCAGGTTAAAAGAAACCCTAGGTTCTGACTCAAGTATACACTGTTGAGGTATCTGCTGTACCCTGTAACATTTTGAATAAAATACTCAACCTTCCACAAAAATCAATACAGCACATACTTCATATATGTCAAAAGAGAGCAAATCCTAAATAATAACAGCTGCATGAAGAATCATCATGAGATAGGACCTATTGTCTGCTTAACATCTTGTAATATATTTGTCAGTGATTCAGGAGAAAGTATGAAATGGAAATAAATACTAATTAAGCTTGCGTAAATCACAAGGAGACAGGACAAGCCATTTATACTCATCCAAGTAATTTGGTGAACTGCGAACAAAAAACTATATACAAATAACTCTGCATTCAGAGAGCCTGAAAGAGTAGGCAGGCCACTTGTTGAATGGGATATATGCTCTTGGGAAGCAAGAAACCTAAAACCGTCTTCAGAAACAATGGAAGAAATAATGCACATAAACTGTCCACGCAAAGCAAGAACTAAAGTGGGTGCATGACCCGGGGACAATCTGGTACAAGCAGCTGATGCATACCACTGCAGCAGCAAGGTCATCCTGGTACCCTGAAACAGCCATGAAGAACAAAGCCAAAACACAGGTGTAAGGGGTAAAACAGGACGAAGGGAAATAGCAACAGAAACTTTAGAAAAAATAGAGTCAGTACAAAACATGAAGATGCGGAGAAAAGCACAGTAAAACCAGATAACAAAAAGGGATCAAGGAAGGATTTAAAGATGTATAGAAAGTATTTAATAGAAAGTAACGTAGGAGGCCCACAAAGAAGGTGCAAGGAAGTTATGGGGACAAGAAAGAAGTTAAGATGGAGCACAGATCTGGCAAAACAAAAAAAAAACCAACCAAAAAAAAAATCTATGACAGCACTGTCAGTGACTACGGAGAAGGGAAAAGAGCTGCAGAACAGAGAGTTAAGAGACAAGTTGTATTAGATACCAATGCTATGTGATGGGGTGAGAGGATATACGGTCAGACTCTCCTATGGCCTCTGCCATATACCACGCAAGAGCTTCCTAGGAGCTATTCCCCCGCCGAATGGCAGAATGCAGTAGAGAAACTGTGGGGCAGCAACAGCCACTCAGGGAAGACGCGTGTCCACACGAGTGTTGTCCACGCAGGCTCAGGATTCAAACAAGGAGCCACTGAGGATGTTTGGCTGAGCAGAAGGAGTGAGAGATGGACGTACAGCCCAGGCATGGTCCCTTCGTCAGCGTGCTGCTCAAGACCTAGCTAAGCCAGCACAACCAAGTAGCTGCTGCCAGTTTTGCTGAAGCATCACCATCCATTCTATTCATACCTGGAAAGTTGGGAAAATTCCACAATAACCCACAGGTGCTTGAAGGAACTAGACTGAAAGCCTGAAAATAAGAAGTGACCTGAAGCACTTACAGAGAAAATAATTCATATTTGCATGTGAAGTATTCAAATATTTCATAATATAACCATAACCATAAGATTATTACCCACCTTAACTTGTAATACTTTTATTGAGGGATTAGATGTCTTTCGTAAAGACTATGTGTAATATTAATGTGCGTTCTAATTTGCATAACAGTATTTCTCTCCACAATTGCAAGTTCTGGTACCATGACAATAAAAAAAGTGAGGATCTCCAAAAGCCAAGTTCTCAGGTCAAGTCAGGTTCCTCCCACCCAGCCACCACATACAGCTCCATTCCTGAAGACAAAAAATTCTCCCCAAACAAACTGAAACCACTTCCCACCATTTCCTTTTCCTACATTTTTTTTCCCAACAGGACCAAGAGTAGGTGGCAGGCAGGTAAATAGAGGTTAAGTTGACCTGAATAAAGAAAGCTCTCCGTATTTACAGCTCTTTTCCCCAACACTTTTTGCATACTCTGAAGCTGGCTGTTTTTCGTTTCATAATCTGCATTTCATCTCAAAACGTTTTCAAGGCACTGCTTCCCAGCCCACCACTCCTCTGCCTTTTGACTCTTCCTTAAGCTGAGTGCTTCAACATGCACTCAGATGTTTTTACTGTACTGATGCAAAGAAGTATTTAGCTCTCAGCTATGGCAAGAAGCAGTGGTGCACAGGAACAACATTCTGTGCAGTAGAAACAGAGCACAGGAGAGTCCAAATGGGATGTGTGGAATAGGCCTCCGCAGAGCAGTTCAAGGAGGGAAAGCAGAGGAAAGAGAAGACAAGAAGAGTCGTATGTGACGGTGCAATCTAAACAGCAAGTAAGCCATGAGAGTAGCATTAAGTGCAGATAGATCCTTGCTAAAATATTTGAGAATTTCACACTCTCTTCATCTGAATTGGGCAATAGATTTCAGAGGGTTTCATTTTAATTTTCTCTTTTAAGTAGTGTTTTTGTTCGGTACTTGCTAGGTTTGTTTTTCACATTAGAAGTGAAGGGACTCTGCTATGCACAACACTCACCACATAGCAGCATAACTCTCCTATTAAGCTTTTCTCTCAATTCTGTAAATCCAGAATGGGAACTCTCTCATCCCGTATCACCCAGGCCTACTGGATGGTATAATCCCAGAAATCTGGGTTCTGCTTCTCTCCAAGGCACCTTCATCCCTGCATGAAACTCAAGGAAAACCCTAAACTTACCACCTGCTTCCAGGGACCCCATCTATCCACATCATGCAGAACACCCACTACGTGACTTCCTGAGAGAAACATAATTAGGCTTGGTTTACTTCCTTTTGGTGAAAATTGATTTTCAAGAAAAGTTCTCCTATCTTCACTTTTCTTCCCATCCAAAGTACATTCTATAAATAGAAACAAAGTATTTTTATATTAAATTTTAAATCAGTACAAAAGACTTGTATAGGTATGGGAAGCCTATATAGTTCAGAGGGCTAATACATGAAAGAAACAACAAAATCAAAGATGGGGAAGGGAGTTTCAGCTAAACTATTTAACCTCTTTTTTTTTTTTCCCCTTAAAGTTGCTTAACAACAATGACTGACATCTGGAATAAAAGACATTTATTATCCTCAGACTTTTAACAAAGACTGTGGAAAAATTCACATTTCTGACACCATCAGATCTCAGACCAAAGGTCCACTTAGCCAACAGTTAGTACCAGATGCTCAAAGACTATAAGAAATAAAATTTAAAAAAAATTTTTTTTTACAGCTATATCAGGTACTCTAATAAACATACTCCTGTATATTAAAACATTTTTTACTCTATGAGTAGAGCACCATAGCCACAATACTATTATTGCAAAAAACAAGACATGCATATTCCTCTTGTATGACCTTCCAGTTTCCAACAGCCATGGTTTACTAACATCCTGAGCCTGGGCTACTGTGTTTAATAGCCAGCAACGGACTTGCCCAATACCTGTGTTTGAACCCATCTATACTGTAGGCAGCTGAAACATCTTGTAGTAATAAATGCTACAATCTAATTTGGCATGAGCTGAAAAAAAAAACCCAAACCCCTTTGTGTTTGTTTTAAGCCTGTTGCCTGGCAATTTCATCACATGTCCATATGTTCTATGAATAGTAACTTGCCTTTCCTCCGTGATGACTGATGATCTCTAGCACAGTTATCTTCGTCTATCATTTTTCTAAAGAATTCTCACATACCTCCTCTGATGGAGATCTCGCCACCTCTCACTATCCTTATCACTTTTTCTAGAATTCTTCTAGTTCTACTAGTCACTGCGTCTTAAGGGATATAGAACTGCATTCACTCTTCGGGACATAGGTGAACCATGGATTTATACAATATTATAACAACAACTTCAGTTTTGTTATTTCTTTTCTTGTAATATCTAACATCGAAATTTCCATTTTAATCACTGTTAAGCTCACGTTTGCAGAGAACTATCTATAAAGATGCTAAAGATTTCTTTCCTGAGCCAAAAGAGATAATTTTGACAATAATGTGGCTACATTGGTAGGCTTATTTTCTCTACACACTTCACGCATTAATTCCTCAACCTCAAATTTATTCTGCCGTATTATCGTCCAGTTTTGAAACACTCTTCCCCAATCTTAAGAGACAGGTTTAGGTTCTACTGCACTGAATAATCTCACATTATTGGCTGATTTTGTTGCTTCATTATTTACTTCCTTAGAAATCATTCATCATACACTGAACACCAATGGGGAACCAAAAAGGCACTCCTTCCATTACAGAAACTGAACATTTATTCATCCTTCTGCAACCACCACCTCCAGCAGCTCCGGGGCCCAGGGATTCCCCTCGTTCAGGTTAGTCCTCTCCAAAGCTATGCCTGTAGTTTCTTAATGGCTCGTCGATTAGTGAAAGTATACTTTGGTCTTTGTCTCCACTATCCCTTGACTAGCAGGTTTATGTCTCTGTGTGTTTTTCTTTAGCACTTCCCCCATTTACTTATTATCCCCTCTGCACTGAAAACGTCCTTGACTGCCTAAACTTAATGAAGAAGAGTGTACTCTCACCTTCCACGTACCCTTACATTTCCTCATGAAGTTCAGCAAAGGGAAGTACAAAGTCCTGCACGTGGGGAGGAACAACCCCAGGCACTGGCTGGGGCCACCCAGTCGGAAAGCAGCTTGTCTGAAAAGGACGTAAGGGTCCTGGTGGACACCAAGTTGCACAGGAGCCAGCAGCGTGCCCTTGCTGCAAAGAAGGCGCATGGTATCCTGGGCTGCATGAGGCAAAGTATTGCCAGCAGGTCGAGGGAGGTGATCCTTCTCCTCTGCTCAGCACTGGTGAGGCCCCAGCTGGAGTGCTTGTCCAGTACAAGAGAGACACGGACATACTGGAGAGTCCAACGAAGGGCCACAAAGATGAGGAAGTGACTAGAGCATCTCTCCTACGAGGAAAGGCCAAGAGAGCTGGGATTGTTTAGCCTGGAGAAGAGAAGACTCGGAGGGGATCTTATCAACGTATATAAATACCTGAAGGGAGAGTGCAAAGAGGATGGAGCCAGGCTTTTTTCAGTGGTGACCAGCGACAGGACCAGAGGCAATGGGCACCAACTGAAACACAGGAGGTTCCCTTGGCACATCAGCAAACACTATTTTACAGCGAGGGTGACTGAGCACTAGAATAGGTTGCCCAGACAGGTTGTGGAGTCTCCCACCTTGGAGACATGCAAAGGCTGTCTGGACATGGTCCTGGGCAACCAGCTCTGCATGAGCGGGGGAGGTGAACATGATGACCTCCAGAGGTCCCTTCCAACTCAACCATTCTGTGATTTCCTACTTTTCCTTACTGCTTATGAGGAATTTTCCTTATTGACTATATACTTCCCTTATTAGCTTTAACATTCTTTGGAAACTTGCTCAAAGCATTTCAAAACAATTAAGTACAATATTCTGACAGGCCCACTCTTATTCACATGACCCGTCAAAGAATTCTAATCCTAATAAAATAGAGGCACAATAGATAATAGAATAGGAACATAATAGACTCCTGGGGCACCATCTGCCTCCACAGAAGACTTGCTGACTCCTTATCTGCAATGGCATGCTTAGACACCAGTCTTGTGAGCAAAAGACAGGACTCCACTAATTACAATTTCATGTGCAATTTACATTGTTAAATATACTAACAGATGAGGATGGCTGCGGCAGAAGCATTCACTCAGAAAATAAAATTTGAAGGAGTTATGAAGAGCCTAACAGAAGATATTACAGAACACTATATCAGTCAGTAGTTCTCTCATGCCTTTATCATACTGCAGCCAGTGCTGGTCACATCTCTAAAAAGTATACAGCAGAATTAATAAAGGTACAGATATGGAAAGACTAGGTACAAAATAATTCTCTTATGAAGAGGAACTGAAAAAGAGTGCTTGTTCATATTGCAGGGGAGGGGGGGAAATGTATAGAGTTAAGACTAGCACTGAGACAAAACTAAGAGCACGTGATCTTGTAACAGAAGAACTAGAGGACCACCAACAAAACCAGAGGGCAACAAACTCAGAATCAACAAAAGCTTTTTCATGCAAAACAGTTAGCCTTGGGCACTAACCGGCATAGGACTTGCCCAAGAGACCCTGAAGATGTGGAAAGGGGTCAGCTAGGTAAGGAGCATCTAGTTTTCTTGACCTTGCGAGCCACACAGGAAAATCTTTACATGTCAAATGGCCACAAGACACATACCACCATATACTTCAGAGGATGGCAGAGAGGAGACGTAGCAGATGGTCCACAGAAAAGTTATGACAGCAGATGTCTCACATGTTCCATCACACTGCCTTGGGCCCTAGCTGGTCTATGCATAACACTGGATCCCAGGGAGACCTAGTGATGGTGTTCTTGGCAGTCCCCGCTGGTTTACTTCCTTACAAAGATGTATCTGGACTACCAAGCACAAAAATGGCACCAGAATTACTTACAAACCATATACAGATACCCTTGGACTAGCCACTTCCATTCATACAAGAATATCCAGAGCTGTAATGTTAAGTATTAAGAGAACAATGAGAAAGTTTGTAAAGAACAAAGCCCATACAACAAAAGCCAGGCTCCAGGGGCAACTAACAGGATCCTTCTGTGAGGGGCAGCTTATTGCCTAGCATTAATCATGAGGGATTTGAAAGACCATTCTAGAGAGATGGCTGGGTATTATTAGATTCTTTTTTCTGATTACAAATAAGCACTATGAAATATCAATAATATCCCCAGTTTGCTGGCACAAATTAAACAGTAAATATAGTTAAAAGTGAAGGTACCTTTACAGGGAGCGTTAGTAACTAGTCAGACAACATTCAACATTGCAATTCAACATATGGAAATTAATACAAAGGCACCTCTAATGAACTGGAGCGCAGGAGAGAACTGTTGGATCAAGCCATTTTCTTAAGATGGATCCATTCAAAGTCTGTGTTTAAAGGCAAGGAACGATCTAAGAACAAAGAATTAAAAACATCCCCCTAAAGCAGGAGACTGTGTCTGGAAAAGTGGAAAATCTGAAAAGGAAGTAGGGGCCACAGTGGGAAAACAACTCAAAATGAATTGCCACACTGTGGCAAAGAGAGCCAAAGGAACCCTTGGATTTATGAAGAGGAGGAAGCAAGGATAGGAGGACGATTTTCTCCATATACTTCAATCACTAGAGAAGTCCACGTTGGGACACTGAATAAAGTAGTGCCAAGTATAATCCAGAAGTCTGAAAAATGTTGTCCATGAAAGATTTAAATAATGCAAAATGTTTAATGAACTAAACATAAAGTTGAGAGATGAACATGATGATGATGTTTAAGTACATTCAGTGCAAGTACAAATATTCACAAAATCCCAAGTGATAAAAAGCTTTTAAATTAAATAGAAAAAAAGACAGAACAAGAGCCAGTGGACAAAAGCTGACATCAAACTATGCCACGAATCATTACCACGCAGCGCATGCCAGTTAGGAGCGGGGCGGGGGGCGGGAATCACACTCCTAACAGACAGTTACAATGACACTACCCTACACAAGCACAGCTGACACTGCTATAACCTTCACCCCTTGCCTTCAGGATAGTCTCGCCATCACAAACAAGATATTTCCAGAATCAAAGTAGAGGGGCTAGCATGGCCATTAGGGGATCTTCAAATCCTTCCTTGCCCCAAGTCAGTATTGACCTGTCAAAACTCTTCTTAACAGGTATTTGTCCAAGTTCTTAAACCCTCCACTGACAGAGGCTCTACAGGCAGTATATTCCATTTAATTTACAGTAGCTAACCAAACTGCAGCTTGTCTTTCTGGAAGCTGTAAGGCTCACAGTAAGGACAAATGGAAGTCCATTAGTGCTCAGTAAAATACAGGTGTCAGGTGATACAAGTGTCTCTTTTAGACATAAGATCCACTAATCTGTAAACAACCATGATCATGCAGATCAACACCTGGCTTCATGGCTGCTGTTGACGCCAGGGCTTTGGCTTCTACGATCGCGGAATGTTCTTTGAGGAATACAGATTACTGGGGAGAGATAGGATTCACCATCAGCCAGCTCCCTCAGGACCCTGGCATGCATTTCACCAGGTCCTATGGACTTGTGTGTGTTCAGGTTCCTCAGATGGTCTAGAACCTGATCTTCTCCTACGATGGGTGGGACTTCATTCCTCCAGTCCCTGCCTTGAGATTCAGGGACTTCAGAGATTTGGGAAGAGCAACTGCCAGGGAAAACTGAGGGGGAAAAAAGTTGTTGAGTACTTCAGCCTTCTCCATGTCAGTTGTCACCAAATTCCACGTCTCATTTACTGAGGGGTACAATTTTTTTTGTCTTCCTTGTCTCACCAGCATACTTGTAGAAGCCCTTCTACAGGTCCCTTCTTCACACCCCTTCCAAATTTAGTTCCAGTTGTGCCTCAGCTTTCCTGATCCCATCCCTACACTCCTGGGCAGTATCCCCGTATTCCTCCCAGGATGCATGTTCCTGTTTCCACTGCCTATGCATTTCCCTCTTGTGTTTCAGTTTGAGCAGGAGGTCCTTACTCAGCCGTGCTGGTTTCCCACCTTCCTCGCCTGACTTCTTGAACATGGGAATCGATAGTTCTGGTGCTCTAGGCAAAACGTCTTTAAATAGTTGCCAGCTCAATGTCCAAATGGAGATCAGTATCACGCGGTGTCCCTGAGGAGTCCATACTGGGACTGTGACTGTGCAGGATCTTCATTAATGACATAGATAGTGGGATTGCGTGCACCCTCAGCACGTTTGCAGATGACATCAAGCCGAGTGGTGCAGTTGATGATAGGCTAGAGAGGGGGGATGGCATCCAGGGGGACCCTGACAGGCTGGAGGAGTGGGCCCATGTGAACCTCATGAAGTTCAACAAGGCCAAGTGCAAGGTCCTGCACCTGGGTCAGGCCAATCACCGGTACCAGCACAGGCTGGGGGATGGATGGATTGAGAGCAGCCCTGCCGAGAAGGACTTGGGGGTATCGGTAGATGAAAAGCTGGACATGAGCCGGCAATGTGCGCTCGCAGCCCAGAAAGCCAATCGTATCCTGGCCTGCATCAAAAGAAGTGTAACCAGCAGGTTGAGGGAGGGGATTCTTCCTCTCTACTCTACTCTCCTGAGACCTGGATCCAGCTCTGCAGTCCACAGTATAAGAAAGACATGGACCTGTTAGAGCAGGTCCAGAGGAGGACCATGAAAATTATCAGAGGGCTGTAACACCTCTCCTATGAAGAAAAGATGAGAGAGTTGGGGTTGTTCAGCCTGGAGAAGAGAAGGCTCCGGGGAGACCTTACTGTGGCCTTTCAATTCTTAAAGGGGTCTTATGAGAAAGATGGGGACAGACTTTTTACCAAGGCCTGTAGCGACAGGTCAAGGGGCGATGCTTTTAAACTGAAAGATGGTAGGTTTAGATTGGACATAAGGAAGACATTTTTAACGATGAGGGTGGTGAGACACTGGAACAGGACTAGATGATCTTTGAAGGTCCCTTCCAACCCAAACCATTCTATCAGTCTATGAACCAGACACTGAATGCGCTTTGTACCTTCTCCTGCAGCTACTCGTATTGGCCACTGTCCATATAGAGTCTGATCACCATACCAGCCAGCTCAGTTACTATGTGGTTATCCCTATGATCTCAAAGAAGAAAAAACAATAAAAAACCTTAAGTAACCTTGCAGTATGTCCTTTCTCTACCATGGAAATGGAAAGCTTTAAAAAATTATCTACAAGTAACATTTAGAAATCATTCCTCACTGACCTAACAGCTGCAAACACAGCTCTTGCTCTCCATCTAGACATCACCTTTTAACTGTAAATTCTGCAGTTGCCATGAATCATGCATATTTTGCCAGGGGAAAATGACTGCTTTAAATCTTTAAAAATAATTAATTTATAAATTTTGAATGTTATGCCTTGTTAGGCCTTGCAATTTCACCAAATGAAGTCCAATTTCTTTCACATCATCAAAAGCACATTTGCAAATCAAAGGCCACATGCTTATCCAAAGTTAAGTTTATATGATTTCCCACTTCAGTGCAAAGCTGTGCCTATAAATTTAAAAATATATGATTGGTAAATTGTATTTTCTTCTCTGCAGTTTAGGATCTTGAAAGGAGTGGACTGCCTTTAAACAAATTATTTTTAAAATTAATTCACAGGCAGAGAATAAGCGTGCCAAATTTCAGGGTAATAAGTAAAAGATATAATGTTGATTAGAGTCTGAAACTGACATTCTTGGAGCAGGCAAATTCCTCAGTCTAGCTAAGGGCTTCAATTAAGACATGGTGATAGTTATACTCAAAGAGAAACACTTCTATCCCTAGCTTTGGGCAACTACCATAGACAAACACAGACATCATCATTATGATAACAGTACAAAATAGTAAAGGCTATTGGACTATCAAAGGCCATAAAGGAAAGGACAGGAAGTTTGTCACTCAAACACTGGAACCAATGAATAGAGTTTTTTAAAAAAACGGAAGGAAGATCAAAACAGCTTTCCATAAAATTCATGGGACCCTTGTCCAGCACTGAGGTGCTGGTGCTATCAATACATCCAGGTACAAGAATGACCATATCACTGTTACTTTCATGTTTACTCAGTCAGTATCAGAAACATTTGACAAGAGCATCTCAGGCTGTCAATTCACAAAAACCAGGCATACCTCACCTGATGACCTCTGAGTAACATTTCCTGAACAAGACCTACTAGCCACTGCATGCATTATGAAAGCCTTATGGAGAACACAGCAATAACTCTGTGAGCTAGAAGAAAAAGCATGCAAGTTGTCGTTGTTTGCTTGTTTCTATGCACTTAGGACACTTCTGTATAAATGAAAAACCTGGATAACTCCTGTGGTATAATATCAGAACTCTTAATCCTTTACATTTTAAATTAAGAACCATTCAATTCCTCCAAGTGCACTTTTCCAGAAAAGCTAAGTTCCTGGAATGCTATTCAATTTAAGAGGTGACCAGCAAATTCCAGGTGTTAGCCAAGCACTCTGTTTGGAAACCACTGTGGCAATACCGCACTGGAAGAGGAGTGAGCTCCAAGAGATTAAGAGTACTGAAGATTAAAATCAACACCTTACCTTTCATCAAGAAGCTAAAGGAGTTTTAATACATAAGCTCTTCTGATTTCAGCGAGGGTTGTGGACTCGCTGCAGGAATATACATTAGCAGGTATATTCTGCATTAACTTTAACATCAATGGGTTCTTAACAAGTTAGTCAGCATAGACAACATGGCGTGTTGTTACAGGAACACAAAGAAATGGAGTGGGGTGTCAGAACTGAAAAGGAAAGAAACTTTCCTAGATGTCAACTAGAAAAAGCCTGTTGCCACATTTGCTGCCTGGCATTCAGTGGTCATCTTGAACCCAACACCATCCATAAGTGCAAACACAAGTAAAAAATCACAGAAGCGTTTCCTGCTTAGCAGGTTGTTATTCTCATTGTCTTTACTTCCAACTTCTTTTGCCAAGCACGTGCAGTCACCCCCTTTTTGTTTGGTCTCTCCCTCTGCCAAATAGCTCTCATCCATACCTCACTCTTCTATCATATGGAACCTGAACGAGGAGAACTACCAAACTGCCCGTCTAAAAGACATACCTTTACTCAGCAACAGCTGCAAGTTGGATACAGGTACCCACTACCTTTAGGAACATGCCAGAGTGAATGGTCCTATAGTCCTCCCTGGACTCAGAATCCACAAGAACATTCAATTGAACAGAAAGGGACAGAATAGTGACGGAAAACATAATCACAGAAAAGTCAATCACAGCCAACTGGAACAACTCCTTCCAATGAGGATAACTTAACATTAAAACAGCAGACCTAAGAATTTGGGGGATTTTCTAACATTGTTTACTCCAAACTGCTGACTCCATAATTAGATGACTGCAAAAACTTAAAAGGTATGCTGAAGAAAAAAAAAAGATTCAGCATTTGCCTCATTTTCCTATTCCTTTTTCACGTATCTATTACTAGACAGAGACAGGATACTTTGGCCTGACTCAGCGCAACACAGTTCTTAAATTCATGTAAGTTATGATTGGTAGACTAGTACTGGTATCTCTCTGTAACAGACTTTCCTCAGCTCAGCCAGGAGCAAAAAGCCAGAGGTAGCAGGCACTGGGCAAAGTTCTTAACTGTGCTGCAGCAATATGGTTGTTAAAAGGTCAAATCAGATGACAATAAAAGTCTAATGTGTCTTAAATAAAAAAAGTTATAACCTAGGCTATTTGTTTCCAATGCAAAATAGAATGCATTTTTCTACCAGGCAATTTACGCTACCAGTGAAGTGACCCACGCAGGCTGTAAAAGGTGAAAAAGCACTCATCCAGTTGTGGGAAAAACAAAGTCCCTTACAAGCATACTGTGTACTGACTGGGAAAAAAGAGAGATGGACACAGGCGGATATTCACCAGTGGAAGCAACAAGAAGAATGGAACTAATGGTAGAAAATAAAGACCTGAGTGGCAGATTTGAGTACCTTATCATGGAGATGACCAATGCATATCCAACAACAGCAGGTACTGGAGAAATCTACCAGGTGGGAAGAGCTAACCATGCTAATTCAAACCGGCTGTGAGAAGCATGGTAACCCTACAAATCAATAACCATCTGAAAAGAACTAATCACATTTACTTGTAGCTCATGGAGTAATGAGTTACCACAAAGAATACCTGCTACTACTACTCCTCTTCATTCCTTCCTCTATTAGGCCTGCTCTTAGCAACTGCATTCTCTAACGTTATTCACTCTGAGCCAGTCTAGTCTGCCTAATCAGCACCCTCCCTGCCAGCACTAGCAGAAACTACCACAGAAGTAGTTGGCTAGTAAAAGGACCAGGTTAGGTCAATAGCAGCAAGCAGGCAGTTCAGGACTTACTTCACAAAATAACATTTCCCGTATGTCCAAAGGCAAACATTTTCCAGTCCCAATACAAGTCACAGACACATTCTTCCCACCTAGAACAGGTCATTTTTCAAAGGGCTAAAACCTACCTGTACCAGACTAGGTAGCTGATGAACACAGGGAGTCACATGTGTATAGACCAAGAGGAAGCAGGAAACTTATCCAACAAGATGGGGCTGGAGACCAGATATTATGTCATGATGAATTAGCAGCAGATATTCTCATTGTCCTGAAGCAGGAACAGCTCTAAGACAGGAGGCCGAGGATGCATTTGGATCCAGCTCTGAAAAAAGAAAGCACACACTGAGTGAGAGGGAAGTAACATACAATATAAATAAAATTTCCTAGAACAGCACCAACCCATGTGACACTTCATAAGCAGCACAACTGGAAAAAAAAGAGGGAAAAAGCAAGAAAGAAAAGATGCAACTGACATAGTGATTAGGGACTTCTCCGCAGACAACTGCACACAGATGCACGTCCCTGTTGCCAGGACAGTACTTTTGCCCAGGCGCTAGGCCATCCTTACAGGTTGTTCAGCTTACAGACAGGAGCCAGCTTGTGTTTGGGGAGACTGGAGAAAACATGAAGAAAGTACAACACTTCCCTATAACCTGTCAACATATTAAGGCATGCTCTAATAAGAACCATAGGCTGGTTAAGATCAGAAGGGATCCCTGGAATTTGCCTGGCCTAACCAAGAAGCAAGGGTATCTTCTTACACATATGTTCTCAGTTATGCTTCTGCCATCAGACATCTCTGGTAACCCTTGGGAATGCAGGCCAGTTCAGAAACTGTAACCACTGAGCTTGCCTTCATTCTTAAAAAATCAAATCCTTAAAAGCTATCAGAATACTCTAGCATTTCAGCAGGCATTGTTAGCTGCCCTGGTAGGATGGTGAGAGTGGGGCAGACTGGGAGAACTAATGATTTAGGGTATAGTTAGGCAGCTTCGGTGTCTGCATATTCATGATAGGTCCCAGAGAAGATGAGCCCAGGTAAGAAGGAAAAGGGAGCTGCTCCTTGGGAAGAGCTGAGCCAACTGCACCTGTGTATACAAAGCACTGCTTCTTCTGACAGCTCTCTACTGTAGTTCATGAAGAAAAGCAGCATTACAGCAGAACAGGTGTGAACACCAACACTCACGGCATTCACGGGTGGAAGCTCATACCCGGTCATGCAGTTAGAAGCAACTGCTCAAAGAATAGATAGGCAAGAAAGGGAAATACGAGCATCACAGTGCCAGCCTAGGCAGTGCTGGTCAGCACAAGAGCAGACAACTCCATTAGGGACAGTAACACGGCTCTCGGTCCAGCAGGGTCAAAACACGGGAGGAACAAAGGGCAGAAAGATCATCACGGTGAATGGTGCTGAAACAGAGCTGAAGTCAAGGAAGGATAGAGTCCGGGAAAGCAGTGGCTGAGGCAGAACACAGCAGTGCAAGTGAGAAGGGCTGGGCCGGGAGAGTGCATGAGATACAGAAAGGAACATCACTGCAGCACCGCGGAAAAGGGGGCAACCAAAGGCTGGCAATGTTGGGAATCTCACCCTCGCCCTGCCTTAGGGGCAAGGCCAGGCTGGGAGTTTCCTCCTCACAGACAGAGGGCAGGGGATTCTGCCAGGGAAGAAGGGCTGGTTTCTCATGGTGGTGTCCCCATGGTAAACAGTAGGTTGTTGACTGCTCCTGAGGCAGCACCAAGGAACTGGTTATTTTCAGAAGCTGCAGGACTCCCCTGGATGGGCAGCAGTATGATGCCAGTCTCTCCAAGGGCAGCGCTGACAGCACTAGGCAAGGATACTGCACAAACACATCCCCAGATCATGCTAACCGGCGAGTGACCCTGCTTTCTCCTCACTCCCTCATTTAATTTCTATCTCAGTCTTTCCCAGCAGAAACTTGCACACAGGGTCCCTCCATAGGCCATGCTGAGAGAGGAGAGGGAGGAGAGTTCAAGCCCCAGGGAACAGGAGGCAGGGAGGGAGCAGCAATCTCCAGCAGCAAGCTCGTGGCGCCAAAGTGAAATGGTTTGCCTGTGTGGGAAGTCAAGATCTTCTGGAAGGCCATTCAGAGCACTGGTTTCCTACAGATACAGATCAGTTTGTCCTGAGAGAGTACCTGGCACTATGTGTCTCCGTCTCAAAACAGAGCTGAAGGGCACCTTAGAGGCAGCAAGACGAATAGCACCTTTTGAGAGAGGGTATCTCCTGCATGAAGGTTGGTTGTTCCTGGAGCACTGGAGACAGCTGTCAGTTGGTCACAGGACAGCACTGGGGTGTGGAGTGTCTCCAGGAACAGGGTTTTAAGAGGACTCTCCTCTCCAGAGGACCATGGCAGGGCAGGCTGGGCGATTCCAGACGAGTGCTGGTGTCTCCCCCGGGAAAGTCAGTCCCCGCTCAGGGAAAGCCTCCCGAGGGGGCCTGCAGTCCACATTTGGGAGTGGTAAATGAGTACTGGGCTTCCCTCTCTGCCTGCCTCTCCAAGCCAGCTGGGTCCCTGCGAGGCAGCAAAGCCACCATAGCTCGGCCGAGGACGCGGGGGCACACGCTGGGACAACCGGCGGGGGCCAGCTGGGCTGCTGCACCGGCGCAACGCCGAGCCCGAAGGGAAGAACGGAGAGAGCGGCGCGCCAGACGTCGGGGAGCCGCGCGGCGGCAGCGGAGCGCCGCGGGAGGGGGCACCGCCGGGCGGCACACCGGCGGTGCGGGGCCCGCTGCCCGGACTCTGCCAGTCTCCCGGTCGGGAGTGCTCTGCAGGCAGCGCCGGGGCGGGAGCAGCGCCAGTGCCCGGGGTCCATGCCCGGCCCGCGGGTGCCGCTGGCGCGGGGCAGTGCCCGCGCGGAAGCGTCCCGCAACCAGAGCTCCCGCAGGCGCCCGGGGCAGAGCCACGGCAAGTGCCGCCGCGGGGTCGAGCCGGACGGAAGCCCGGGGCGAGGGGCGGCGGGACCCGGGGCAAGGCTCACCGTCCCGTCCATGCTCCTCCCCGCCGCGCCGCTCTCCCGCTCGCACCGGGGCCGCCGTCCCAGCGCCGGGCGCGGGGCGCCTGCGCGGCGCTGCGGAGAGCGGCGTAGGGACCGTCTGCAAAGTGCGCGTCGATCGCCGCCCGCGCAGGAGCGGCAGCGCGGCGCCGAAACGGGCTGCCCGCAGCGCCCTCGCCGCCGGGGGCGAAGGTCCCAGTGCGAGGGCGACCGCTCCTCCAGCCGAGCCGCGCTCCGACCCCCTGCGTCTCAGCGCCGCTTCGGCGACAGGAACACGGTGTAGCCGCGGTCCCTGCGCCGGTTTCCTAGCCCTGCGGGGGCGGCGCGGCGTGGAGCTCCTCCCGTGGAAGGGCGGGGGCAGCGCCCGTACCTTTCCAGCCCCTCGGGCGGCCTTGGCCCTGCCGCCTCTGAACAGCTCGCTCTCGCCCGACGGCGGCGTCCACGGCGGCCTCGGGAGAGGGTCGGACAGGCTGCGGGTCCGCCGCCACAGCGCCGCCGCCGCCGCAGTCCGTTCCCGCCGCCACGGCCCCCCGCCCCCTGCCGCCACTGAGCTCCGACGCCACAGCCCCCTCACCCGCCAGAGCGCCTCGCTCGCCGCCACAGCCCCCTCACCCGCCAGAGCGCCTCGCTCGCCGCCACAGCCCCCTCACCCGCCAGAGCGCCTCGCTCGCCGCCACAGCCCCCTCACTCGCCAGAGCGCCCCTCAACCGCCAGGGCGCCTCACCCACCAGAGCGCCCCTCACTCACCACCGGCCCCCGCCACACCGCTCCGAGTCACCGCCAGAGCCCCCGCGCCACCCCAGCTCCCCCAACCCGCCGCCACAGCCCCTCGCCTCCAGAGCGCCCTTCACTCGCCAAAGCCCCCGCCGCCACAGCGGCCCTCACCCGCCACAGCGCCCTCCCGCCGCCACAGCGCCCCTCGCTCACCACCGCCCCCTGCCGCCACAGCGCCTCACGCGCCGCCAGAGCCCCCTTTGCTGTCACAGCGCCCCCAACCCGCCGCCGCAGCCCCCGCGCGCACCACAGCGCCTCCGCCCGCCGCCATCCGGCCCGGCAGCGGCCCCGCCGCCGGCGCCGCTCTGCCCAGCCCCGGCCGCCAGGCAGGTCGGGCCCCGCCGCAGAGCCCACGCCCCGGCCGCCCTTCGGCCGTAGGGACAGCCCGCGGCCCCGGCCCATCTGGCGGCGGTGCCGGTAGCGGCCTGCCCCGCCGCGCGGACCCACCTGGCGGCGGGGCTGGTGCCGGCACGGTGGCGCTGGCGCCGGGCGGGCGCGCGCCGCCCCGGGGCAGGGCCGGGAGCCGCCCGCTCGCAGCAGAACTCGGGGGCGTACGGGGGGGGCGTTTTCCGCCGGTGCCGAGCGAGAGCGGCACACGCTGCCGCGGGGCAGTGCGGGGCGAGGCTTGACCGAGGCTCGGTGAGAATTTCGGTGGTGATGTGAACACGTGTAACCCGGGTATCGGGAGTGAACGTGGCGGGCAGAAGCTTTGAAGCACGTGTGATATTTCAAATTCAAAACTGGCCTGCACCGAGAGTTACTACCCTTTATCTCCATACTTTTTTGCACACCTTTCTCTCAAGGAGCTAGAGACGCCTGGGAGGATGAGGATGCTAGGTTTGGTGGACCGTGCATCTGTTACACTGTGCCAATTGTAACGGGAAAAGGAAAGTTGTGTTGTGAATATCCAGTGGAAGATATTTATGAAGTACGCTTTCAAAGAACGATTTGAAGAAGCACCGAAGAGAGTCTGACTTCAGTTAAAGAAGCACTGCAAACAATGAGGGATGAGGAGGGGAGTGTGTATAGGATGAGCACTGAAAGTGAATAATTTTGAGTGATGTTCCAAGGAGCTGTGAGAAAGGGGTTAAAGGAAACAACTCAGTTTAAAGGAGTATCAGAGCAGAAGCCAAGCAATTCTGCCAACTCCAAGTGTTCAAAAAGGGTGTAAGTCTAAAAGCTGAAAGAAAATCTTGTAAAGATTATGAGGTGGATTTATGTCTTGCGGGGTATTTTTAAATGGGGGCTATATATTTATGTGCCTTTAGCTTTTTCAGTTTGCATTTTTCACGTGTCTCACATTTTCAAGCTTTTTGCTACAGCTATTTGCACTAGAAAAACACTGTTGTAAATGGAAAATGCTTTTTTCTGTTACCTCTAATCCGGAAACTGCCACCTTTGAGCATCCTGGAAGAAATGGTTTAGTGTGCGTGTTGAGAAGGTAATGTAAGTGCTGGGTACATCCAGGAAAGACAATCTGAAAGAGGAACGCAAGAGAGGGCGACTGTCTTGGCGAAGGTACATGGCTCATGAGGGGCAAGCCCTGAGACAGCATTGCGTGAAAGCACCTTGTGTAGTGGTTCAGGCTGGGGCTCCTGGCAGGAGACTAAGCTAGCAGCCTGCACGCGATTTGCAGCACTGTAAAGCATGTTTCATGGTGGGTGTGTGATGAGGGAATGTGTAAGGCCAAACAGAAGAGAGCAAGTTCCTCAGAAAAGAAGTCTTCATGCTGGAGTTAAGAATGGAGGAGTCTGCTGGGCAAGAATACCTTGCTTTTGCGGGGGAAATGTGCACCTGTTGATGAGATTATATCATCCTCTGAATCTGGTCATCTGATCTGTCCAGCAGCAACTCCAGAACTTCTCTGTGGAACAGCCTAGACCATCTGCAAGTGATTGGCTTGCACTCTCCAGAGTGTTAGCAATTGGCTGTGAACCACTCTGGAGTGAGAAGATTCAGCATCCTGTCAACTGTCCTGAGGTAAGTGCAGCCGTCCTCGGGACTGCGCAGACACAGCTGAGCTGCTTAGCACTGCCAAGGGAGGAGAGGGCGAAACCACCCCATGCAGGTTGCCCAGATGAGATAGGCTGCACATCCCCCTTGCATGGGAGAGTCACACCATTTATATTCCAGACTTGAAAAAGATTGATGGACACCATGATCAGATACAGTATCTGAGTTCACATCATCTGTATTTTTATTTAAAAAATGAAAGTATACCTTCTAGTTAGGGATAGAGCGGCAGCTCCTTCATAAGTGAGATGATGGTGAGCCTATTTTCACCTGTTTCTTGGAGTAAAAAATGCAGCTGGGACAAAAGCTTCCTGTGTTTGTAACATATACTGAACATTTTTCTCTGGGATCAGCAAAAGCTATTTCAACAGGATAAGTAAGCTTGTCTAGGGCATCCAATGGGCAAGTTACCCATACCACAATGGGAGACAAAGAAGAAAAATATCCAAGGACATGGAGCCCAAAGCAAGTGAAGTACGCACAAAAGTACACGCACCTGGAGCACGGTAAGCGCAGTCGGAGGCACAACAGACACCTAATGAAGGTATGCATTTTCTCAGGTCAAAGGTGACAGTCATGGTAATTTGTCTTCCTGGCCAATCCATGACCCCATTGTAGTCCATGAATTCTGTATCACGATCCTCACAGAGTTTATCATTTCTGGCTGAACTGAAGTGTGTCCTTGAAAAAGATCTAGTCCTTTTTTGCAGATAATGACACAAAAATGGTGGTATAGAGTCAAATCGTAAGAACACCTGACTCATTTACCCTGTTCCTGACAGTGGCCCACACTGAATGCCTAGAAAAGATCATAACAATGGGGTAGACGTACAGTGCTACCTCCCTGAATGCTCTCCTAGCTCTTAGTGATTTCTGATTCAGAGACCTGCTGTGACAGAGGTGTTGGCTTTGTGTTTAATAGCCTTTGATGGATTTCTCTTTTGCAACTTCCATCCACTATATATTCACAGTCACGAAATTTAAGGCCATAAAGACCATTAATTCTGCCCACTTACATATGACAAGTAATTTCACATGGGCTTCCAATGATCTCTGTTACACAAACCAAGTAAATTGTAACATACCGGAAAAGCTACCGCTCTGTAATTTCACTAGCTAATCACTTTCATCGCTAAAAGCATATGCCTATTTTCAGCTGGAATTATCTGTTGCAGTTTAAAGCTGTTAGTTTTGGTGTTGCTGTTGTTGTGCCTTACCCCTAGACAATTAGAAACCTCTTTAGTATCCAGCATTTTTACTCAGTAAATGTACTTACACACTCTAATCAGATTACCTCACAAACTTCTAAGTAATTAGAGTTCATAGAATCATAGAATGGTTTGGGTTGGAAGGGACGTCTAAAGCTGATCTAGTCCAACCCCCCTGCCATGAGCAGGGACATCTTCAACTCGATCAGGTTGCTCAGAGCCCCGCCCAGCCTGACCTTGAATGTTTCCAGGGATGGGGCATCTACCACCTCTCCGGGCAACCCGAGCCAGGGTTTCACCACCCTCATCATAAAAAATGTCTTCCATAGATATAGTCTGAATCTACCCTCTTTTAGTTTAAAACCATTGAAACCAGTTTAAAGCCATTACCCCTTGTCTTACTGCTACAGGAGTTCTGCGTCTCCCATTGTAAAATATTTCCTCCAGTCTTCAGACAAATTTTGTGAACCTCTTGTGCATTCTTTTTTTTTCTCTCTGTTCCTTTCAAGCCTTAGAAAAAAGGGCTATGCCACGAGGGGCCTTATTGTTGTCTCACATCAACAGCATCTGTTTCCCCCAGATTGTCTGCCTGTATAGATCTGTTATATCATGTCTTAATCTTAAATTGTAAACTTTACAGGGCTGGGATAGCGCTGTATTTTAGTGTCTAAAATAGTAGGTCCTGGTCAAATTAAGCTGCTTGCGCGTTAATACAGTCAATTTCTTTCCAGATTTACCTTTTTTTTTTTTTTGGTACAGTCCTCTTTGGAGGAGTGACACGCCTTTATTTTCCCCAGGCACGTAAGTTTGCACTTGATTGCTTTAAGACAAAATCTGTTTGAATAGCCTTACTCTGCTACACACTCTTCTCCGTTGTTATCCTATCTTTATGACTGTTTTTTGCAGTACTCGTTTTTTACATCATCTGCAGATTTTATCAGCAGAGATCTTACATTTGCTTCCAAATCATTAATTAAACGTCAAACAACACTAGCTGGAGAACTGTCCCCCTAGGACCTAAGTAGAAGTGCCCAAACGCAACAATTGGCTCTTGTTTCCCGGACGACTGGAGGCTTGCCAACGTGACGCCCATCTATAAGAAGGGCCGGAAGGAGGATCCGGGGAACTACAGGCTGGTCAGCCTGACCTCGGTGCCGGGGAAGATCATGGAGCGGTTCATTTTGAGGGCACTCACGAGCCATGTCCGGGACAACCAGGGGATCAGGCCCAGCCAGCACGGGTTCATGGAAGGCAGGTCCTGCTTGACCACCCTGATCTCCTTCTATGACCAGGTGACCCGCCTCGTGGATGAGGGAAAGGCTGTGGATGTGGTCTCCCTGGACTTCAGTGAAGCCTTTGACACTGTCTCCCACAGCATCTCCTGGAGAAGCTGGCGGCTCACGGCTCAGACAGGTCCACTCTTCGCTGGGTAAAAAACTGGCTGGACGGCCGGGCCCAGAGAGTTGTGGTCAATGGAGTTAAATCCAGTTGGGGGCCGGTCACGAGCGGTGTTCCCCAGGGCTCAGTACTGGGGCCGGTCCTGTTCAATCTCTTTATCAACGATCTGGACGAGGGGATCGAGTGCTCCCTCAGCCAGTTCGCAGACCACACCAGGCTGGGCGGGAGTGTTGATCTGCTGGAGGGCAGGAAGGCTCTGCAGAGGGACCTGGACAGGCTGGGTCGATGGCCGAGGCCAATGTATGAGGTTCAACAAGGCCAAGTGCCGGGTCCTGCACTTCGGCCACAACAACCCCAGGCAACGCTGCAGGCTTGGGGAAGAGTGGCTGGGAAGTGCCCGGAGGAAAAGGACCTGGGGGTGCTGGTCGACAGCGGCTGAACATGAGCCGGCAGTGTGCCCAGGTGGCCAAGAAGGCCAACGGCATCCTGGCCTGTATCAGAACTGGTGTGGCCAGAGCAGGAGCAGGGAGGTGATCGTGCCCCTGTACTGGGCACTGGTGAGGCCGCACCTCGAATCCTGTGTTCAGTTCTGGGCCCCTCACCACAAGAAGGACATGGAGGGGCTGGAGCGTGTCCAGAGGAGGGCAACGAAGCTGGTGAAGGGTCTGGAGCACAAGTCTGATGGGGAGCGGCTGAGGGAACTGGGGGTGTTCAGCCTGGAGAAGAGGAGGCTGAGGGGAGACCTCATCGCTCTCCACAACTCCCTGAAAGGAGGTTGTAGCCAGGTGGGGGTCGGTCTCTTCTCCCAAGTAACAGCAATAGGACGAGAGGAAACGGCCTCAAGTTGCGCCAGGGGAGGTTTAGATTGGACATTAGGAGAAATTTCTTTACTGAAAGAGTGGTCAGGCCTTGGAACAGGCTGCCCAGGGAAGTGGTGGAGTCACCGACCCTGGAAGTATTTAAAAGACGTGTAGATGAGGCCCTTAGGGACATGGTGTAGTGGGCACGGGGGTGTTGGGTTGACGGTTGGACTGGATGATCTTAGAGGTCTTTTCCAACTTTAATGATTCTATGATTCTATTTGTATGCCAGTCAGTTAACTCACATTATTTGTTTGCTGCTATATAACTTTCTGTTTAATAGTTAAAGCATTGGATTAAATAAAATGGATTTTCAAATCTGTAATGGCTGTCTGATCATCTTTAACTCAACGTGTAACTTCAAAGGCTTAAGTCAAGTTGTTTGCCAAGTCTTACTTGCTGTACAACAACCTTGACTAGTATTAGTTATACAGGAATGCCAGCTACAACAAATTTCTTATCAGTTAGTATTTCTGGTTTCAATTGCTTATAGTCTAATGTTAGGTATCTGTAAAGAATGATTAACATTCTTCTTATCTGGTGTAACACTGGATCAATTCGTTCAATATTTAATTTGATTTTTTTCTTTCATCTTTGCCTTATTGCAGTTTTAGTTTACTATCCCCAGGCTATTCCAGCTGGAGCATAACTGTGAAAGTTAACCTGTCTGCCTGTAAGACGCAAGTTGTTGCTTTCATATAGCCTAATCTCACCTTGGAATGGAGAGTTTTGAACAGTAAACCAGAATCTTCAGTTTATGGACTCAGCAGTTTGCTGGCAGTATTTCCTGCCTTGCCTTTCCCACATAGCTGGATTTAAAAAAAAAATCAGCTTCCAGCCTCCCTCAGTTTTCTCCCAAGATACTAGATGCTCTTAGGAGTTTCTAGTTCCGTGTACTATTGCATTATTGTCTTATATGCACTGACATAGGCAGTGCCTTACCAAACAATAATCCATTCCAATTTTTTGGTTTACATCTTTGTTTTGTTTGAATGACAAATCTCACTGTCCTGTTTCGCATGACTCTCTCTCTTCTCTAATGAGGACTCACTAATAATTCTAGCTTGCCCTATGTAATTTTAAAACCTTCTCTATAGCAGCTTGTTTTACATCACAGATCCCCAACTGCTACGTCCCCTACAGTTTCATTACCACAGAGAGAGTTTTCCTGACAGTGGACTTACTGCATCTTTTTCAATGTTTATTGTTTCAGCTTGGTTGCATGACACCTGTTTTACCCCCATGCATCGTATCGGACTGCTTGCTTTGCTTAGGTAGTCGTCTACACATCCAATGCCCATTGCCAGTCCTTCCACCTGTGAATTCTCCCTGGATATTACACCACATTGAAACCTGCATTTACAAGCTATGCATCCTCTCTGGCACCGTGAGGCTGGATTTCATGCATCAGAATCTCTTTTGTCTTCAAGAAGACAAACACACCATCACCCAGGCAAGCAGCAGCAGGGGTTCCTACACTGGCCATCTTTGCTGTTGTGGTGATCCTTCCTGGAAGACAGTCACTGTACATCAAGGAGTCGATGACCCACATAACAGTTATCCTGGGCGCGCACGGGCCCGTGCTGTGCTGTGCTGCTGCACCGTGTGGCACTCAGGCCTGTGTTTGCTGCGCAAACCCCTTGCCTGCAGGACAACCTCAGCCAGCTCGTGGTAACAGAGAGCCTGCAGGCAGCTCCCAGTCCCTACCGCCGATTATGTCACCTGTGTGGCCTTGCCTTTGTCTAGAAGTGAGGCAAGAAATTCTCATGCATCATCCTTTCTGTCTGACAGTAGAAACGATGAATAGAGTTGTTTTCTTGTAATCCTATAATAGCTCTAATGGCCAAAATGGGAGAATCTACTCTACAGATGGGGTCTGCATGGCGTGCTGTGTGTGGATCAGAGGCCCGTTCTATGCTATACCACTTGGGGTTCCCCGCATCTCAAGGATGTAAGATTATCTAGACTATTCTGTCGTTATAGTGTTAGCTCTAATACATCATATTTTAAACGATACCTTACACAGTCTGAGTGTCTTTCCTACTAGGATCATAATGGATCAGCACCTCCTCAGGCAAAATAACCACTCATAACAAGAAAAAGGTTCCCAGTTAGCTTCTCTTTCAAGGTTTGCTTAGCAACAAATGTGCATCCCAGGAAGACATTCATCAGAGATCTGACTTCTTCCCATGTAAATGTAATCAAGTCATCTCTTACTTTTTCAATAAACAAATCTAAGATTTCTATCCCATTTGAAGCAATGTTCCAGACCTCCAATACTTCTTTTGAAGCTTTTCTAATCCTTCAGTATCTCTTTTGATGCTGACCTCCACCTCATACTCCTCAGGAATATAGCAAATACAATCTCTCCTTAAACAGTGCTTATGCAGCCATGAATGGGGTTAGCCACACTGGCTTATCACACTGAAATTCCCAAGTTCACATCAGGGCTTTGGCCTTTGATTTCTAGGATACTGGCTGGAAAGCTGAAAGCTTTGCGGTAAAAGGATTGGTGGGGTCCTGTATAAGCCAGCAGTGTTCCCTGGGAGCAAAGAAGGCCAACAGCATCCCGGGCTGCGTGAGGAGCGTTGCCAGCAGGTCAGGGCGGTGATCCATCTCCTCTACTCAGCATGGGTGAGACACACCCGGAGTGCTGTGTCCGGTTCTGGGCTCCCCAGTACAAGACAGACATCGACATACTGGAGCGAGTCCAGCAAAGGGCTGTGAAGATGGTTAAGTAATTAGAGTGTCTGTTGTAAGAGGTGAGGCTGCGAGAGCTCGGACTGTTTAGCCTGGAGAAGAACAGGCTCAGCGTGGCTCTTACCCGTGTACATAAGTCATTGATGGGAGAGCATAAGGAAGACAGAAACAGATGCTTCTCAGTGGTGTCCAGTGACATGACAAGAGGCAACGGGCACAAACTGAAATGCAAGAAATTCCACTTAAGCATGAGAAAGAACTTTTTAACCGTAGAAGTTATTACACACTGGAACAGATCGCTGGGAGATATTGTGGAGTCTCCATCCCTGGACATATTTAAAATGCAACTGGACACAGTCCTCAGCAACCTGCTCTGGCTGACCCTTTGTGCAGGGGCGGGACTGAACCAGATGAACTCCAGAGGTCCCTTCTCTGTGATACAGAATAGGGAAATCTAAAACATAACCTGTTTAATTTCTAGATAAATGATTTTGCAGTTACCTGTCTTATACATAAGTACATCTTATATCTAAATCATTCTGTATGAGACTTGTCCTCATTTTCTCCCACCTGGTTAACCTTTGTTGTCTGCAAACTTTTACCAACATTTTTTCCCTCAAATAATCAAATATAATGAGTGACGTTTGGCCAAAAACCTGTTCCCGTAAGAGCACATTGAAAACCCATACCTGGTCATTAAAAGAGAGCTTTTCACCCATTTAATAGATTACATTAATGAAAACATGGGTATCAGTTGGGAATAACATCCCTTGAGAATAAGCAAACAGTTGCCTGCTTCCACTAAGATGCACGCGGCAAGCAGGTGGATATACCTGATGGAAACCAGGTCCTAAACCTGTGTGTATTGAAGTTGTGTAGAGCCAGGAGCACAATCAAAAACTATGGTGTAACTGAGGAATCTTCTGTCCCTTAGAAGAGCTGCACAGGCTCACCACTTTAATAGGTGCAGGACTTACCAGGTAATCAAATCGAAGCTGAACTGTTGAATCTGCAAGCCATGCCATCTGCCCATCTGTGATAGGAAGCGACATACCTTATTTTCAGGGATAATACTTTGCTCAATCTGCAGAACTGAAAGTAGCTGTTGGGGATCCTTCAGACAGTTCCTGGTTCCTCCCTAGGGCGTACAGCAACCCTCTGTCACACCACAGTGCTCGGCCCAACCGAAGCAAGCTTGGTTCCCAGATTGCACAACAAAACGAATGTTCTGCAGTTGTGGAGGAGCCAAACATAGCAAAGTGAAAGTGCACTGAATAGCTTTGTCCAGCAACAAACTAGACAGGCTGTGTTTATGCCTCCTCGAAAAATGAATGCACGAAGACACAAACACACAAGAGGGTGCAACTGCAGCACTGAGAGTAGCATAGTCGAGGTAACTTTGTTCCAGTACATAGCTCACATTCACTCTCGCTGCACTGCTCAGCAGAATCACGTGGCTTAAATAAAGGTCGACTCTACAGCTTGTTTTACATCCCTCATTCCAGACGCTATAAAGTTTACAAGTAACCACATGAGTCTGCCTGGAAAGAAACTTTTATTTATTTAAAAAACCCCACAAAACCCCTACAGAAACAGCCTCACTCCATAGCCCATGCCTGTGCTTCAGAGCAGGGCTGGGAAAGTCTTCCTCCTCCCTTGACCCACATGCCCTTCACCCATGGCAAGGCTGGGAAGGGGATGGAAAGTGCCAAGTGTTAAGGTGCTGAGAAGCTCTTGATGTTTCTAGTCTCTCAAGTGCTGTTGGCCTGTTCCTGCTCGAAGAGGGCCATGGCTAAATGCGAGCGGGATGCGAGTCCTTCCAAGTTACTAAGCACACAGCGGTGGTATAACTCCTCACTAAGCCGGGGATTGCAGCTCCTCAGTGCATATTTCTGCACTAACCCTGGCTCCACAGCCCTAAAAAGGTGCAGACCAGAGTAGTGGAGGAAGACATCAAACACCTCCATGCTCTCCAGCACCTCATCTCGGTCTAGGATATCAGCTGCTAGCTTGGTACGTGCTGTCATATAGTCAGAGTTATAAAAGCAGGCCTCAGCAAAGGAATGTCTGTCAAAATGCCCATCCCTCAGGAAGTCAGTGCTGGAGGAAGCAGTCTGCTCACCACGGTACACCAATGCAGGGTTGAACTCTTGGAAATGCACCGGGAAAAAGACCTGCCAATTGCTGATAGTATTCATGCGGCAGCGGTTCAGGAACTCCATGTTGATTTCTGTCCAGACACTGGCCAAGAAGAATAGTGTATCCACAGGGTGCTTCTTTGAGACTATATCCATGAGTTTCACTTGCGACGGCACCTCAGTTTTAACACTAATCCAGGGGATTTTAACTTCTGCATAGCGTTTCTCCAGCTCTCCTACCATGGCTTTGACTCCAGCAAAAACATCCATCTGACTGACTCGCTGGGCATCATAGGGATGATAGATGAAAAGCAAAGTCAGCAAGGCATTATCATGAGTGTCCAGTGTGTTCATCGCAAACATATCCAGGAAGTTTGCCACAAAATCCAGGTCCTGCACTGTCAAGGGAAGCACCAGTTGCACCCGTGTGGCCTCTGTCACATATGGCATGGGAATAATTTCCACCTTACTTAAGGGCCGCACCAAGCTCACTCGTTTTGCCAGAACATGACTGTGGCCCTTTTGGGTCACTGCCTCCAGCAGTAGGTCCAGTGTATATTCCATGCCCCGTGTGGGGTCAAAACGCCGATAGCCATTCAGCAACTGCCGCTTGCTGAAGCGGAGCAGAGGCTGGTAGCGACTGTTAAGTTGCTCAAGTGCTGACTCAATGATTTCACTGACATCTGCTTTGCTGGCTCCAGAGAGCTCACACTTGGGGGAGCCATCGGGACAGGAGAAGAGGTGCTGCTCAGTGAAGTAGTCCCAGCTGATTACCTCAAAACGTGACTTTGGAAGAAACGGGGCATTAATGCCCACAGGCCATGTCAAGCCTGCCTCACCTGCAGGGGTCAATGACGTCAGATTCCTCATCTGCATCTGTGCAAAGAGAGAACGTGTACTGATCCCTACCACTTTCTCAGAGAGATCCACTCCATCTCCCACCCAGGCCTGCCTCACCACCTAGAATTGTATCTTGGCAGTACCACACCAGCAGTTTTGGATAACATGGTGTCAGAAGTGCTATTTCTGAGACGCAGGACTATATCCTGTGTCTGGCTGACGGTCACCTACAAACAGAAGCAATAATCTTCCTTCACTGTATTGAAAGAAAAGGAAACCTGTTTGGTTGAGGAGTTTTTGCAGATATCCCTCACCACATACCTGGAGGTCCTGGATCTCCTGGTAGGCTCTGTCCAGCTGGATCCTACTGAAGTGCTTGTGCAGCCGGTACATCAGGGTCATATCGGAAACAGGGTGCACAGCAAGAGCTGCTTGCAACTCCTCTTCTTCCTCCTTCTCTGGCTCAGTATTTTTGGCCAATTCATAGGTGCGATAATGCTGGCCCTGAAATGGACAAGAGCCAGAAACACTGTCATGGAACTCAAACTCACAGAGAAGCCTTCCCTCACCCCAGACATGCATTTGCCCCTCTTTCCATGCTGACTGCCGTACCCAGAGACGAAAATACGAGAGTTGTCCCCACCCACCCTACCCCCCATAGTACATGCCCGCTTGCTTCTCAGTACCAATGTGCTCTTTATCCGACCTCCAAAAACCTGTGGATCAGCATCTGCTAGTAGGCTGAAAATTAAATACTGTATGTGCTCTCATCCCCAACATCTCAGCTTTGATTATGGGCCTCTCCCCAATGCTGCCACACCACACAGCCCTTTCCTCCTCTGTAACTCACAGCAGAGGTCCACAGAAAAGCCCCTTTGTTATGCACTTAAGTAAAAGCATCGGTTTTGTCAGGCTTAGCTAACACAAAACCCTGAGAAGGGAGGTAGTACCTGGAGCTGGGAAACACAAGTGATGCCAAGAAAATCGATGATGCAACGTCCCAGCCACTCATCTGGCCGCACACTAAGGATCTCATTGCGACAGCTGTCCAGGTGCGGATGGAGCTTAAGCAGCAGGCTGCGGGAGATGAGGTAGCCAAAGCCACCATGACAATAGCGGGCCTGCTCATCTCCCCCGATAAACTCCTCCGCTCGTCCCAGGTAGACATCTTGGTTAATACTTAGGTGAGTCACCAGAGCCTTGACCTGTTCAGCCTGGGCATAGGTGTCATCCTGCATGATGTAGAACCAGTCATAGTCAGAACCAAAATGCTGATGGATATAGTGCACGGTCTCATACATGAGCCAAATGGGACGCTCATCCCCATGGGCCACCAGCACCATGCCATGGGGCACCTTGGCACTGCGCAACCCTGTAAAGTACAGCAGGCGTGGGAAGTGATGGGCTACTGTCTTGTTCACTGCCACTGCCAGTGTGTTCAGGGTAGCCTTGGAGGTCAGCACAGCCACAAACAGTCTTTCGTGGAATCCCAATTCTGTCTGGATGTAGCGAGTTCTGTAAAGGAAGGACATATCTACATGACAAACAGCTGGATGACAAAAATCAAAGGATTATGATATCTTAGGATAAGTCTTTGTCTGCTGGAGTCTACCAATAGTGAAACAGTTGAGCCTAAAAGTAGAGCTTTAAGAGAAGACTCACTAGTAAAAATCCCATTTTGTAAAAACACTTGCTTCTTTCAAGGAAACTACAACCTCACATCCTTTATCCAAGCTACGAAACTGTGCTAGTGTAAGTAAGAAAAAATACAGAGCTAACCACTTGCAAGTTATATACTTTATTATTAATTGCTCAAAATTTTCCCAGTGGATAGACTGGTTAAAAAAGTTTTGAATAATAATTTAACATGTTCTATTGGACAGGAGTAATAAAAGAAGAAATATTCTCAACCTTATTGGGCGTTTCTGTTGCCTTTTTTTTTTTTAAATTAACTTCTTGAACACTTCTCTACACCCCTTTGTTACCTTCAAGGTGACAATCTCAGCCATTGCCTTGCTGCACCATGCTGTTACTACATAAGGTATTTCAAACAGCATATTCCACCTTGAACCTGTTAACTCCCTGGAGGATTTAGAACCCCAAACAGCACCCACATGTGATTGTCTTCCTTGAAGGAAAGCCTGGCCAGAAGAGCAGATTTTACCTGAGCACTTTTTTGTAAGGCTTGTTGGGGTCCCTGTAGTATGGAACAATCCTAGGCCTGAAATCCTCGTGGCCCGGGCCCGGCCTTCCTTCCGCCGCCTCCAGACGCGCTCCGCCGTCGAGGGCCCCGGGGCGGCCCGCCGCCGCCAGGCACTGGTCCTCGCCGCCGCCCTGGCTCCAGGAGGCACGCAGCAGGCTCAGGCTGCAGCCAAGGGAGAGGCCCAGGACGAGCGGCAGCACGGGCCGCAGCGCAGCCAGCAGCGCAGCCAGGCGCATGGCGGCGCTGGAGCCAGCGGGGCCCCGGCGGGGCGACGTCCGGCCGCGGGGCGGTCCGGTCCGGTCCGGTCCGGGCGGGCGGGGGCGGCCGCAGGCCCGCTACGTCCGGGCGGGGCTGACGGGGCCGCTCCGGCGCTCGGGGAGCCGGCGGCCGCGGGACATCGCCGGCGCGGGGCACTCGGGCGGCACGGGGCGGGCAGCGGCGGGCCCTGCGGGGCAGCGGGCGGGCGAGAGCGCGGTGGCCCCCGCGGGGCCGCGCACCGCCCCCCGACGCCGGCCCGCGCGGGTCAGCGGCCCCGGGGCTCTCTCACCTGCAGGCAGGGCGGCCCTTCTGCGCGCAGGCCGGTGGCAGGGCCGGGGGCGGCGCGGAGCTCCGTGCCGGGGGCGCGGGCGGACACAGCGGCTCCCGCCCGGCCGCGCTGCCGCCGCTGCCACCTCAGCCGCCACATCGCGACCCCCACGCGCTTCCGCTTCCCCTTTCCTCTCTATGGTGCCCCGGCGGCCGCTCTGCCCGGCGGCGCCGTCGCCTCTATGGTGCCGCCAGCCACCGCCCCCCGCGCGCTCACGTCGCGCGCCGGTCCCTGCCCGCGGCGGGCGCGCGGTGCGCCGGGGGAGGGGCTCGGGGCCGGTCCTGGCGCGAGCGGCGCGGTGCACGTCGGGACGCGCAGTGCCCGGCAGCCGGCGCCGCGCTCCGGCCCGGCCGGCGGAGGGAGCGCGGCCTCCACTTCCCAGAGCCGCGCGGCCGCCCGGCGCGGGTGACGCTTCGCGCTCCGATTGGCCGCTGTTCCGGGGGGGTGGGGCGTGCGCACGCGGTAGCAGCTGTCCCGTTGCGACAGAAGGAAAGCGCGGACCAGCCGGTGCGGGCCGGGCGCGCGGCGCGGGCCGGGCCCGGCGGCGCGGCGGGGCAGGAGGAGGAGGAGGAGGAGCGGGCCGGAGTGGGTTGGGCGGCGCGGCGCGGGCAGCCTAGCGGGCGGGCGGGCAGGCAGGCAGGCAGCCCTCGGCCGGGCCCGGCGGCGCCGCCGCGTGCTCCGGGTCGGGCCGGGCGGCGCGCGGGGCCGCCGAGCCGGGGAACTGGGGCGGGGCGATCGGTGCGGCCCTATCGGCGCGGCCTAACAGCGCCTGTCGCACCTCCACCGCAGCCCCTCCGCCGCGCCATGCCCTCGGACCTGGCCAAGAAGAAGGCGGCCAAGAAGAAGGAGGCGGCCAAGGCCCGGCAGCGGCCGCGCCGGGCCCCGGAGGAGAACGGCGATGCCGGGACGGAGCCGCAGGAGGTCCGGCCCCCGGAGGCCAACGGAACGTCGCTGCCAGGTGAGAGGCGCCCCCGCCGTAATGCCGGCCCCGCCGTAGTGCCAGTCCCGCTGTGCCCGCGGGTGCCTGGCTTGTGTCCGTGCGCTGCCCCACAGGGTGCCCTCGGTGGGGGTCAGCCTGGCAGCCCCGTGTGTTCCGGTGCAGGGAGTGTCCAGCCGGGGCCCCTTCATGGACAGGACCGTACGCGTACGTTGTGTCCACGGCTTAGTGAACTGGGACATTTGTTCCTCTTCAGAAGAAATACCTCGCGGGCATGGGCTTGTGCTGAGCTGGGCCAGCTGCAGTGTCCACCATTAGGGCCGCTCTCTCTCCTGTGAGCCAGCAGGACACCTACGGCAACTTGTGGTGGCTCTCCGTAAACTGTGCAGGTGAAGGATTCCCTAGACCCTCTCTTGAGGCTTGCAGGGTAAAGATAGAGGGTGCTGATGGTGTCTTTTCCCTCTCAAACAGATACTGTCCCGATCTTCTGGTATTCGATGCCCAAACCTGTTTGGTTTTTGGGGGTTTTTTTTGTGTTTTTTTTTTTTTCCCTGCTGCAGGAACCACTGTAGTGTCTGAATTCTTACTGTTCTTACTGATATTGCTATGACCCTCTGTTCATCTGTTTCTCTGGGACATGTCTGGTTTGCAGATACTAAGAGCCTGGCTATCTTAATGAAAGAGACTTTGTCAACAAAGAGCTGTTGACCTCCCTAAAGGAAGTAGGCAAGGTAAAGCTGACAGAGAGAGAGTTTATTTTTGTCCTTACTTGAGCCCACCCGGTAACCCGCAGTCTGTTGGGCACCCAGGTTTTTGCAGGCTCAGCCCACGGTGCATTGTTTTCAGAGGCGCTCTGTGTGTGGCACAGAGGCCCGGGGCAGCCAGAGGCAGGGGGGTCCGGAGGGCCCCGCTCTTTGCCAGCTGCCCCCAGGCACGCCCCTGCGCTGGTGCTGGCGTGCCCGGGCCGCAGGCGAGGCGCTGCCGGGCTACCAGTGCCTGGACGCGGCTTTGGCCGGCCACCGCAGCCGGGCGCGGGCGGCCCTGGGTCCCGGCCCGCACCGGCTCGGGCGGGGACTCGGTGCCCGCCCGGACCGAGCCGGCCAATCGCCGTCCGCTCCCGTGGCTCATTTGCATGCCGCCTTCCTATTGGTGGAGGGTGGGGCGCCGCGGCGGCGGCGGGGCCGGGCCTCGGGCGCTCGCCGTTTCCGGCCGCTCCCCGCGGGACCCGGCGGCCGCGGGCAGCGCTCCGGGCAGGGCCCGCCCCGGCGGCACTGCTGAGGAGCGGAGGTGGCGAGCAGGCGCTGGGGGTCGAGGGGAGGCTGGTAAACCCGCGCAACGCCAGAGGGCAGGTCAGGAGGGTCGGTGCATGCAGATTTCTTATTGGCAGTTCCCTGCGAAGTAATTGCACGTCAAGGATAGAACTGTCTTGCCCCTCTTCTCGTCATCTGGTTTACTTGTTTATGTGACTGGTCTGCCTGCATTGCCCGTGCTTTCAAAGGGGGTCCTGTGTCAGTGCAGTTGACGTCTTGTGCTCCTTGGCTAAGGCACCTTTGCCTTGGTGATAATAGTGGTTTTGCTGAGCGAGTGATTTTGCCGGGAGTGCTGGATGTTGACAGCCAGGGTGCTATCCCCCACTGACCTGAACACGAACAGTCTGAACACCAGGTCTCTGCTCTGAGCAGCTGGAGTGTTGCTGAGATCCTCCGTGCCATTTTCTTCTTCAAATGGCAGTGTCTCACCAAGGGGTGAAAGTTGGACTGTAAGTCAGGGCTGCAGCAGAAGATCAGCATGACAGGAAAGATTCGCTTGTACTGTAGGAGGAAAGGAAGAGGGGGGCATAGCTTCTCAAAAAATTGGTAGGGCCTATTCCAATGCTGCTGCTGCTTCTTTCCTCCTCTCACCTTTCCCTTCATTTATTTTCTAGCCAAGTTCTCTTTTGGCCAGCCCTTTTCTTAAGCTTGCAAGCAACACTTTGTAAGTTCTCTTCCCACCCCAGTCCTTCCTGTCCCATCATACTTGGATAACAGGCGAGCTGTTCTGGCTGCTCACTCAGTTCTAATGGCCAGATTTTATTTAGAGAGCAGGTGGAAGTTCCTGTTAGACCATATAAATCCATCTGCTAAGCTGAAAAGCTGAGTGTCATTGCGTCTGGGCCGCCTCAACGTTTCTGTAGAAGTGGGGACATGGGAGTTGTTTTTGTGGTCCTGGGCCTATTAGTGGGGGGGCTTATGGCTTCCCTTGTATTTGTAAACCAGTAACACTTCTGGTCTGTCTCTTATCTAGAGGTGGATGCTCTTACAAAGGAGCTGGAGGACTTTGAATTAAAGAAAGCTGCTGCCCGTGCTGTGACAGGAGTGCTGGCCTCCCATCCCAACAGCACTGATGTGCACATCATTAACCTCTCGCTGACCTTCCACGGCCAGGAGCTGCTGAGTGATACGAAACTGGAGCTGAACTCCGGGAGGCGCTACGGCCTGATCGGGCTCAATGGGATCGGTAAGCTGTGGGGCGCAGTGACGGGGCCTTCTTGGAGCTCGGTGAAGTTCTGTCTGCTGAGAAGCTGGACAGACGCAGGTGGTAAATGCTGGAAACGAAAGAAGGCTGTTAGACAGACGTGGCTGGGACACGGCAGTTTCCGTTCTCCCATCTCCCCACCCAGGAAGAGGAATTGCTAGGATTGCTGGTAGAAGTATGAGGTTGCATTCTGGCTTTGGACTGTGCCTTTGAACTTGTTTCTGTGGAGAGTTGGGTAAGATGTCTGGGATCAGTGAATCTGTCTGATTCCTGTTTGCAGGATTTGTTTAGCAGTGTCAATCAACTTAATGCTGATGCTATTGGTCAAAGAACTTGCACAGTATGGAGGAGTAGGGAGTGTGTGGTTTGGCCTGAACGGGAAAACAACTGTACAATCCCTGGAGAAGGCGACGCTTTACATGGAGAGATGCAGAATATGTGTAATTGAAGAAGAGCTAGTAAGAGTGACCAGCTGGTTTAACTTTCAGGAAAACACTTAGGTTCTCTAGTGATGAGTGCATTACTTTCCTCTGTGTTAGAAGTCTTTAGAGTCTGTGGTCCTGGTAACAGATGTCAGACCTGGTTAGGCAGCAGGAAGGATACAGCAGAGACAAAGTTCCCTAAATCTGGGCAAGGGCTGAACTGCTGTGGTTTCCAAAGAGCTTCATGTCTCAGTCCGGTCCTTGGGGTGGTGAGCCGTAGTTGGGAGGGCAGCCTGTCGCAGTGAGGCAGTAGGCTCTGCTGTGTCTCTAATTCTTCTGGCCTCTTGGGCAAGAAATTCCCAAGGATTTTCTGGGGTTGGAAAGGGAGGGCATCAATGGGATCTGGCTGCATCTCGGCCGTTTCTCTGTGACATTGTATCTCACTGAATCCAACAATTAATTGTGGAGTGTCTGTCTGCACACAGGGAAATCCATGCTTTTGTCAGCTATTGGGAAACGAGAAGTGCCCATCCCAGAGCATATTGACATCTATCACCTGACCCGAGAGATGCCTCCCAGTGACAAGACGCCTCTACAGTGTGTGATGGAGGTGGATACAGAGAGGGCCATGTTAGAACGAGAGGCGGAACGTCTGGCTCATGAAGATGGTAAAGCTTCTCGGAGTCCCTGTGGACAAGGGACATTTCCTCCATTTCCCTCCCCACTGAAGAAACGGTCTTATTTGGGTTCCTTGGCAGAGTTTTTACATGTTACGGTACCTATTTCCCCCAGCTGCCCCGTACTAGTTGAAAAGTCCTGTGGGATTACACTTCTTTGGATGAAATTATTCCATGCAGCTTCTTAAGAAGTGTCTCAGGCTTGGGAATGGAGCGGGCTGAATAGTGGTAAAGCAGATGGACTATGAGTTTTCCCAGCTGTATAGAGGTGCAGCTGAGAGCCCTTTATTGGTAGAAGTGCTGACAGGCAGGCTCTCTTTCAGCGGAGTGTGAGAAACTCTTGGAGTTATATGAACGTCTGGAGGAGCTGGATGCTGACAAGGCAGAAGCACGGGCCTCACGTATCCTTCACGGCTTGGGGTTCACACCAGCCATGCAGAGGAAGAAGCTGAAGGACTTTAGTGGTGGCTGGCGAATGAGAGTGGCTCTTGCTAGGTGAGTGGCGTACTGCCTGCTGCCTCCTGGGAGAATGCCTGTCTGCTCCTGACTCTGCAGAGCCACTTACACAGTTCTAAGAACTCAGAGCAGAGCTGAGAGGCTTTGAGTTACCTGCATTTACCCTACACTGTCATCTCCCCTCTCCTTTCAGAGCCCTCTTCATTCGGCCTTTCATGCTGCTGCTAGATGAGCCCACAAACCACCTTGACCTGGATGCCTGTGTGTGGTTGGAGGAAGAGCTGAAAACGTAAGCATGAAGGAGTTTGCTGCGTCTGTGGGTTGTGCTTTTCTGCTGGAACATCTTGTCAGCATGTGAGCAAGTGCTACAGGAGTAACTGTCTGTAGTTCGTCTGGCTACATAACTATATTGCAGTACCAGTGGCACCTTCTTGCGCTTACTGCTACACGTGTCTATGGAAGGGTTCTTGATGCAAGGGTAATGAATTCCAGACAAGACCCCGTTTCTCCCTCACTGAAGAAATCAGAAATACTGGTTTGTACTCCCTGGTTAAAGCTACTTCCTTGAAAGACAGGAGCAGCCCCTGGTGGCTTGTGGACCAGCACCGTGTGCTGTGAGCTTTCCAGGCCTGGCTTCCAGCTCATCTTTCTGCATATTGTTCCTCTGTTTTCGCAGAACTGTAGTATCTGAGTGTGTCACTTCCATCTTGTTCTAGTATGTCCGGTGACTGTTTTTCATAAACAAAGGTAAAATGTTAAGGCTTAAAGCAAAAAGCTTAGGAATAGTTATGAAGCTTAGGTTATCTGGTTTGTGCATTAAAAGGACTGTATTGCGAGAAGGGCTTTTCATTTGCAGAGGTTTTTCCATCAGCTTTGTCAGTTGAACCTTTTGCGTGCTTACTTTAGAAGGAAGGAACTGTTTTAGGAAAGCAGTTTGAACATCTCTCTTTTTGGGAGGCTTTAACCAGTCATTTTACAGATTTGGAGCGGAGCCAGGCGTGGCGTACCTGACAGATGGTAGTCTGTACCAAGGTGAAAGTAAGCAGCAAAGCTTGAGACTTCCTAGAAGTGTGATGCCAGTGGAGTCAGTGGCATCAGTAGCGCTAGTCACCTACCGCATGGGCAGCCAGCCCTTGACTCTTTGTGAAGACTGTCTTATGGTGAAGAGTGTTTTAACACAATGAAAGGTGTTTGCAGTATTTGCTTACTGCAGCTGGTTGTAGCTGCTTTACTCCAAATTTCCCAAAGCGTCTCCAAGGCTGTTATCTTTTTGTTCTTAATCTGATTGTAGGCAAGAGAGATCTGGTGCATGTAAATCCTTTGTCACCATCAGGGCCAACGAGCAAGAATTCTTTTCCTAGCTTAGTCTCTAAAACTTGTGTGGTGCCACAGGTTCAAGCGGATCCTTGTGCTGATATCCCACTCCCAGGACTTCTTGAATGGTGTCTGCACCAACATAATCCACATGCACAACCGCAAACTGAAGTACTACACGGTGAGTAAATGGTATCCTGCGCAACTAGCAAAAACAGAGGAGCTGCTCTCTGAGGCACGTCTGATGTTCTACGGTCTCTTTCTAGGGAAATTATGATCAGTACGTAAAGACTCGCTTGGAACTAGAAGAAAATCAAATGAAGCGATTCCACTGGGAGCAAGATCAGATTGCCCATATGAAGGTATCTGCCTAGCTGCATGAACATCTTTCTCCCCATGCAGGTGGGCATCCCTGCACCTCCTCAACCTTGTTATTGTGGCTTTCGGCTAACTCTGTGTTTTGTTGCAGAATTACATTGCACGATTTGGTCATGGTAGTGCGAAGCTGGCCAGGCAAGCTCAGAGCAAGGAGAAGACCCTTCAAAAAATGATGGCTTCTGGCTTGACAGAGAGAGTTGTGAATGATAAGGTAGGATCAGACATGGGATTGCATCTAGAGATCAGTATTGGAAACATGGGCTAGATAAGTAGAATGATCTTTGGCTGACAGCAGGAATGGCTGACACAGCTGGGAGCAAGAATGGTATACCCTTCCTGATGCCAAGGACGACTGTACTGAAGATAGTGTAACACTGAAGAGTGGAAAGAGGAGGAGGAATTTTCTAGAGGAGAAAAGGGGATTTGTCATATCAATAAGGCTATTTTGCAGACACAGAAATCAGAAATGAATGTCTAAGAGTTGGAGAAGATGGGGGGGATGATCAGAGCAACTTCTACTTGTTTGAAGAGTATAAGCCCACATTTGCTTCAAGGGGAAAGAAATAGGGACTCATTAGCCTGCGGATGAGCTTGCAAGCAACTAATCAGAATAAATCTGTGAGTGAGTTGCTGGAGGGGCTCGTAAAAAGTTGCAGTCTGGTGCCTTGGTCTACAGATGATGTTTGTAGCGAGGCATGGTTATACCAGAATAACTGGGTTGTCTTGTGCTCCAGGTTATCTAACAAGTGGATATTCTGTGTTAACAGACTTTGTCGTTCTATTTCCCACCCTGTGGGAAAATCCCCCCTCCTGTCATCATGGTGCAGAATGTCAGCTTCAAGTACACCAAGGATGGGGTGAGTATGGGCCGTGTGCGTGGGTTGCGTGGAGGTTCTTGTATCCCTGCCTTGTTTGGGGGTGAGGCTTTTGGCTAAGCTTTCTGACCAGGCTGCAGCGTATGACTAGTGGATCAAACTTCTTAGCAGTGTTAATGCTGAGTCTTCTGAGGACAGGGCATTACAGCTGCAGCATGGAGGTTCTGGGTAGTAGTGGAAACACGTAATACCTGTCACGATTTTTGTGATTTGCAGCCATGGATCTACAATAATCTGGAGTTTGGGATTGACCTGGATACCCGTGTAGCTCTTGTTGGACCCAACGGAGCCGGAAAGTCAACACTGCTGAAACTGCTCACAGGAGAGGTATACTCCCTACATTGTCTGCCCTGTTCTGGACCTTTATTCTTGGGGTAGTCCTCAGTGAAGCTGCACTTATTTGCCAGAGCACCCTGATCAGGCCTTGGAAATCCTAAGGTCTTGCTGCAGTGTAGGGCTTTTTCTCTCATATTGTCTGTTCAGGCTGCCTCCTCTGTGCCAGAGCAGAGATTGCTGGATTCTGTATTTCTGGTGTACGGCAGAAGGAAGGATTTCCTGGTGAAATGCTTTTATCTTCCCTTTCTAGCTGCTGCCCACAGATGGGATGATTCGCAAGCACTCGCATGTGAAGATCGGTAGATACCACCAGGTACTCCCTACAGCAGCCACCAGGATGTGAAATGCTGAGGAAAAAGCTGTCAGGAATGAGGAATCTTGCCCCTTTATTTCTGCTTCTAAGGCCCCCCCCCGCTGCCTTCTGTGCCTGGAGATGGGGGAAAGAACTGTTCCGTTGGCTGAATGGGCTCTAGCAAATGTTCTTACCCTGAAAAGAGGCTTGTGGTGGTCCTTTCTGTTTAGCCTCTCACCTTTTATGGGAGAGGTGGTTGCCTTGTGCTTGGTGGTGGACAAGCCTGCTCTTCTGAAGCAGCACTCCTGCTCCTGAAACGGAGACTCCTTCCATAGCAGTTCAGTGGCTGTACTGTGCGTGGGGTTATTGGCTCTTGCGTTCTGCTGCTCAGCTGGTACCAGAGGGTTATAAGGGGGGAACTACTTTTGGCCATGAAGTGGGTGGCCTGCACAGCCTGAAGCTGACTTTTCTTCTCTGTCAGCACTTGCAAGAGCAGTTGGACTTAGACCTCTCACCCCTGGAGTACATGCTGAAATGCTACCCAGAGATCAAGGAGAAGGAGGAGATGAGAAAAATCATTGGCAGATATGGTCTGACAGGGAAGCAGCAGGTGAGTATGAGCTGTTGAGGTTTGCTTTTTGCTCATTAGGGAAGTAGAGCTGCTGCGTTTTCTGTTGCTCTACTGATGTCTGACGGTGTGATGCAGTATGCAGCATGGCACACCACAGCATCAAAATGCTTTTTCCATCTCTGCCTTTGAAAATGGAGGAAAAAAAACCTCATGGCTCATAGGAACTTTCTTTGCATTGCAGCAATACGTGCGTTGGAATGGGTGACCTCCTTAGAATCTGGGTGGAGACAAGACAAGTTCTGGAATAGTGCTAGACTCTAGCATATTTCAGCTGTAACTTGAACTAGTTTGCTTATCTCTTATTTCTGAGATGAATACCAGGCAGAAATGCTAGAACATATTGTCAAATGGGAGTGGGGATCACTTGGTTCAAACAAGAGGGTAGGATCACCAGTGGTTCTCTAAGTCTAAACTTGACATGCTCCTGTACATCATACGTCACACATATGACAGGAGTTGTCCTCATCACTGCAGTTCAGTGTTGATTTCTACATTGCTCTTCCCCATTTGTCACTCCAGAAGTTGAGAGTAGTTTTCTGGTCGTGTCAGGATGCAATCAACACTAGTCAGACCTCAATTAACTATCCTTTGGAGCCTTTAACACCAGCTGGGTCTTGCTGTGGACACTCCTCCTTCAGAAGCCCCTGGAATTCCCTCGTTCTGCTGGTGAGAGAAGCTTAGTCTAGGTATGAGACTGACTAAACTCGTCCCCTTGTGTCATGTAGCTGCTGGAAACACCGTGTGAGATCTGAGTATTTTGTGGTCAGGGTGGCAGTCTAAGTTTCCCCGCAGAGCTGTGAACAGTGTCTGTGTTTGCCAGGTGAGCCCCATTAGGAACCTCTCTGATGGGCAGAAGTGCCGTGTCTGCTTTGCGTGGCTGGCCTGGCAGAATCCCCACATGCTTTTCCTGGACGAGCCCACCAACCACTTGGACATAGAAACAATAGATGCTCTGGCAGATGCTGTCAATGAATTTGAAGGAGGAATGATGCTCGTCAGCCATGACTTCAGACTCATCCAACAGGTAAGAAAAGTAGTGAATTTTGTCAGAGCACCTTTCTAACACTTCAAGTAATTAAAACAAGGTGTTTTCAACTGACTGGCTCTTACTCATCCCAAAAAGATGCGTGAGTGAAAAAAAATCACTGGACACAATTCCCTTGCCATGTTCAGTGACACAATTACTGAGCTAGCCTAGGAAAACATTAAGTATTTGAAAGGAGAAAAAAAAAAAAAAGAAAAAACCACAAAACCCTAGAAGTGAAGAATAAGTTAAATGGAAATCATGACACACTGTGGAGGCCTTAATTAGATTTTTTTAAATGATATTGGAATAGTTATAGCACAGTTTTTTATGACTCAGTTTGCACAGGCGACTGAAATTGCACCATGTACACACAGATGTCAAGTGCTGATTTGTCTGCAAGTTCAGGTATAATTTTATTTTTCAGTGCATTATATCCAAGTAGTTCAGGTCAAAACCTACTTTCTTGGATTCCCAATTTAGCGGGAAAGGCTTTTCTTCTTAGTCCATGTACAAAAAAAGAAATTTTGAGGGGGCAATAATTTTTAGTTCTAAAATCCTGTATAAATTATGCAGAAAACACCAGGTAAGATATTTCACTGCAGATATTTTTCTTCGGTGGTTGAAGTGTGAAAGTTATTAAACTCTTTTCTTACCAGACTTCAGAGAGTAGATTTCGGTTAATTTTTTATAATTTTGGTGAAATGTACTGTACTGTAAACCTCTCCTCCTCCTCCTCGTGTGCTTGCTTTCAGGTTGCACAGGAGATCTGGGTCTGTGAGAAGCAGACAATCACAAAGTGGCAAGGCGACATCCTCGCCTACAAGGAGCATCTCAAGTCAAAGCTGGTGGATGAGGATCCGCAGCTCACCAAAAAGACCCACAACGTGTGAGCTCTAGAGCAGTCGGAGACTGAGAGTGGCCAATGTGACTCGCCCATCTGCTGACTGGAATGGGACTCTGCTGCTATCTCTGTGGCTGTGTTCTAGGATTGCTGCAATACTGCTTCCCCTTGACTTGCCTTGCACCTCTGCATCTGGACAGATCTCTTCTCTCCTGATCTGGCTACGTTTGGGCAACCATTTCCACGTTTAGATGATGTCCCATCTGACCCAGGCCTTGGCACCTGATGGTCTGGGGTCATGGCAGTGGCAGTTAGGGTGTCTGAGCTGCAGTATACAGAAGTGGAGACCCCAGCCCAGCTTCTCCCGCCTCTTCTTTCCCAATTTCTGCTTCAGTTTAGATACTTCACTTCAAACTCCTCTGGCCTTGGTTTGTTTTTAACTATTATTTAACAGTGTAATAAACAGATCTGCCTGAGAATCCATCAGTCAATAAAGAGGGAAGAACAGTCTTGTCTTGTTTTGTGAGCAGTAGTAGTTACTGGGGCATACTGGGGCAAATCAGCTGCTGCTGAGCTTGGAGTAAGGATGCGGAGCCCTTTCTTCTGGGGTGAAGGTTCAGTTCTTCAGTACCACCAAAGTTACGACCTGAACTTGTGGGATACATGAAGTGTTGGGTACTGAGCTCTGGAGGTACAGAGCGGTGAGTAGGATCCTCACACCTGGGAAACCTCTGCTAATCCAGAGCGAACGCTGGGTTTTCCACTTAGTGACAGAAGGGGGAGCAAGCCACGCATGCTGCTTTGGTGTTGACAGATATGACTTGAAAGGGTTCTGAAGACTGGAAGTTAGAGACAGAATGTAGATCTATAAGATGCCAGTGTGCGTTCTCTACAACAGAGCGGCTTAGGTGTATGCTTTTTCCTTCACCTTGAATTTTATGGGTCTAATAATGAGACTCAATAATTTAGGATTTTTGGACTATGAATTAGTTATTTGTTCCTTGCAGGTTTAACTAAACAAGACTAATCAACTAAAGTTAGTTTAACATTTATTTTTGTTCTTAACAAATTTTTAGAAAAGCTGGTGTTTAAACCTCACCCTGTGCCACAGAAGCTTGAATAAAATACATTTTTCATGTATTTTTAAAACAACTAAAAGGTAATTAAAAAAAGGTAGCAAATCAAAATTTTAATTACTTCTGACACATGAGAATGGCTGCACTGGTCATGTGCAAGGTTCATGTAGTCCAATAACCTGTTCCAACAGTACATGTTGACAGGCAAATTGGAGAATAGGACAAATATGTAGTAGTTGTGCTCTTTGGAGTACTTTCTCAGATGCTGACTGGCTCTGACTTTTCGAGTAGAGTATTTCCTTGTTTTTTTCCAAAGGGACCATCCAAGTTGTGACTGCTGCTATAGAAGCACTGCGTATCATGCATAGGACAAACGGATGGACAAATGGGAGCTGCTTCCAGCAGCCTGCAGAACATTCAGGTTTTTCAGTGGTTTTACCAATGATCTGAGAGGGAAAAAAAAAAGAAGTCTTTTCTGAGAAAACAATGCAGATTAGTATAAGTGCCATTCAAGTTAGTTCTGCAGAAGAGCCTAGCTTGCATTGAAAAGTCACTTAAATGAATATCTCACAGTGTAGTACTCAGAAGTTAACAGACAGACAGTGAGGGAGTAAAAGCAACCCACAGATAAGTAATTAGTGTAAAGGCTGATTGGTGTCAAAAAAGCTGAAACAAGAATAGATGAATGCATGTCTTTGTTCGTTCTCTCTAGGTTTTAAAAAGATGGTGAGTTGGAAAGGGTTGCAAAGTAGCTATGAGAATGGTGAGGTCAAGAAGCCCTGCCTGAGGCTAGAGCTGTTCATTCTGCCCTTCCTTATTCTTAGCAAAGATTTGGCAACAACTGCCACTACATTTCAGATCTGTGTAGTTGAGAGCCATGGTGGCAAGAATAAATGCAGGGTATAATCATAGACTGAGTTCTCTGGGAATGGTAAATCCTGAGAAGGGCATGGGAACATGGGGATGACAGCCAGCATGACGGCCAGGAGTTGGAGAATTCTTGTAGCTGATGTAGCAAAGAGGAGAGCTGTGTTAACTGTCTGCTGCTGCGAAATGAGAAGAACTTCCTGGTTGCAGACAGGTCTCTGATTTGTAAAATGGAATATATATACATGCCTTATCAGTCTGGTGTTTCAGCCTTGATTTAAACCTGTTCTGTGGTGACAGTTTATTAGACTGCACTGAAGCAGCTGTGGCAGGCGTATGTCCTGGAGCACTGATTTCCGTGAGAGAGACAACCACGAGCTGGGGCACTGGCATTTTGAACTGTTTCAGCTAGGGCTTTTCTGGTCATGCACAAAAGCAAAACTATATCTAGATAAATTATGATAATTGCTCCTTAGTTGCTAGGATGGTCATTTCTGTGAAAGAAGTGGCCTAGAGCCTCTATACCGTTACTCTTGCTTGTAGTCTAAAAGTGAGGTTGGCTCCAACAGCTACAGCCAGAAGTGGCAGATACTACATCAAGTGCAGGTTGTGGGATTCCCTTGTCTTTGTGTTGTGAGTCGATCCATACACTACAAAAATAGCACAAGGATGAGTCAAGCCCAGCACACAGCTTCCAGAATGGACAGCCTCCAGCACATGCAATCTAGGGAGGCAGACGGTAATTCCCCAAATCTGGGAGTTCACGTTTGACTATTCTGCTCAGTGGATGAGCCTCCACCCTTGCTATATAATGGCTCCCGGTGCTTAATGCTGAGTGACCAGTCACTGCTCCTTGTCCACTAAAGGGCTTCCTTCTAACTAAACATTTTGTCAGAAAAACAAGCTGTGTGTGTATAACTGCCAGTGCCAGACACAGTTGCAGCTGGGGAGAGATACGATGGCTAACAGCTCCTTTAGCATGAAAGAGCCTTTGTGTGCTATGACTGGTGGAAAAGCTAAAACAGTTCCAGTTGCAGTGAACAGTCTCCCCCAACACAAAGATCTCAGCTATTTACTGCTCCGTAAATCAGCAGGTGGGTGGAATGTACATCAGAGGGGAAAGCCCTGTGCTGTTCCTTATCGATGCATGGCCTCTTACAAAAGAGAGGTGGTGATGTTGCCTGCTCCTTACTCCCAGAATGAGTCACCCACTGACATCTCTTGATGTTGTTTGATATCACAGAATATGCCACTCTCGTTCCCAGAAGGATCCCACTACCCCGTATCTTCAATGCCCAACCCGTTCCCCTTCACAAATGTGCTGAGGTGACCATTCCTGTCCCACCTGATCACTAATGTTTCAGTTCTTGGGTGCAAGAAGCCCTTCTGTGATACTTAGACCCTGTTTGTCGCTGTGATCTTTATTTGCAGTAGGGGTGGGTTGTCGGGTGCCTCCCCATGAGGACAGGCCTAGAATAAAGCTAAATTCAGTGAAAAGCTATTGGCTGTACAAGCACTGGCAGACTGACTGATGAGTAGGTCTCCCAAACTCAGTCCTTGGAAGATGTGATTTTCTAAGGATATGCCAGTATAACGTGTGCCCCTGAGCAGGAGACAGTGTGTGTCTGATACACAGAGATACCAGCGTCCCCTCCCTGAAAGGTACATGCTAATATTAACTTTTTATGAAATCTCTGTTGTGTTGCCTGCTGAGAGAAAGGCTTCCTTTTCTATCTGAAGGACAGAAAACTTTTTCTATTTTGTTCACTTCTCTAATGTGTGGCTGCACATTTTTTTCCCGGCTTAGGTTAATTCCTGCATCATAATTACCATCACTAGTGTGATCGCTGGTTTCAAGATAGATCAAATACGTACTGAGGGTGTGAGCACTGCCCTCCCACCACCTCCCTTCTGCCCTTGGAGGCCCTGCTGTGTGTAGCAGGCAGGACTCCCAAGAGCAGGCTAGCAGAGACAGTGGGAGGAACGTGGCTGGTGGGATGTTTATAATGCTATCATTCAGTCACTAGACCAATGTTCCCTGCAGTTACTGAGTCTCCACTGACTGCAATATCTGTTCCCTAGCATGGAAGTGGTTCCACACATTTGATTCTGGAAGCAATTCCTCGAGTACTGCGATTTACACCCTTCCACCAAAGCAGGAACCCTCCTTTCACCAAAACCCTGGATGGACTAGGGAATAGCTCTTCTCTGGCACTTCTGCCCCATGTGAACCAGACGCTACTGCTCTTGCCCACCTCTTTGCCCACGTTACCCTCAAACTTCTTCTCGGGTCTGAAGGTTTAATTGAATCAGTTACTTCCAAGATCCTCTCAGGCCAGCTGCCCTTCACTTAGTGCAAAGTGGAATCATCAGTCACAGATGTGTATTCATCCTGCTCCTTGGCAGCTGCACCTGAGGTAGGTGAGGTGCTGCTGCCTTTGCTATATAGCCAGCCCCGTGGCATCTACTGGTTGCTCTGTGGGAGGCTGAGATGAGCGCAGAAGCTGGGAAGAAGCGTGGTCATGTTCCTACCTCTGGGGACAGGAAGTCCAAGAGGAAGCCTAAGAGAAAGGAAACCTATTCAGTCTATATCTACAAAGTACTGAAGCAGGTGAGTAAATGTTTCTTTTCTGCTAGAAACTGCTTCATGTGTAAAGTTACTTCTGCCCATTGCATGTTAATCTTAGGAAGAAAGGAAGGAAAATCTGCTTTTTTTGCAAGATGGAAAAAAAGAGTGGGTACACGAGAGCCCCAGCTGAGTCTCAAAAGCGTGTGTGTGTGGGATTCTTGGGGTAGGAGGCAAGAGATGGATCTAGATCAGAAAGGGTTTCCTAGAGAGAATAAGCTTTACTCGTGGCTCTGCCTAAAGAAATAATGGCAGTCAATAGGGCAAGAACAGCTGCTGTTGGCCCTGTTAAAATCTTCCTGGTAACCTCTGTCGGGGAGACGAGAAAGAAAATTTTGAGAGGTGGCCATGAGTTGCCTGGGCCTCAGTCACCTGTACGAGCCTTAGGCAGGGCTTGGAGCATGCGGGCATTTCCGCCCCTTACGGGCTCGTTGTCCATAGGGGTTGTGCAGAGGCTCCTTGCCGGTGCAATCCCAAAGCCACTGTAGAGTCATGGGCGCCTCTCTTCAGCCTAATGCAAGTGGCACACAACCCCAGACCCTCAGGGTGGCAACTGTGGGTCCCTTTGGGGTCAGGGTGCCCTGTCTGGAGTGGGAAGGGGGGCCCCATTTCTCTGGGGCCCCCAGTTGCTCCAGGGTGATGGGTGTGTGAGACGGTGCTTGATTACCACCTGGCAGGTGCACCCAGACACCGGCATCTCCTCTAAGGCCATGAGCATCATGAACTCCTTCGTCAATGACATCTTCGAGCGGCTGGCCTCGGAGGCCTCGCGCCTGGCCCAGTACAACCACCGCTCCACCATCACCAGCCGCGAGGTGCAGACAGCCGTGAGGCTCCTGCTGCCCGGCGAGCTGGCCAAGCACGCCGTCTCCGAGGGCACCAAGGCCGTCACCAAGTACACCAGCAGCAAGTGACCGGCCCGGGCCGCAATAAAGTCCTGCTGCACTGGCCGCGCCCCGTCTGTCATGGCGCCGCCGGGGGGGGGGGGGGGGGGGGCGTTCGCCGTCGCCATGGGGACGGCGCGGTTGCCCTGGAGTGCGCGGAAGCCGCGTTCAGCTGGCGGCGCCTCAGGCCTCGTCGGCGCGGGGCCCGGCCCCGGGGTGCCGGCGCGGGGCGGGCAGGCCGCCTCCTGCCGCTGCGGGCGGGACGCGGGCCGGTGCCTGGCAGCGGGCCCGGGCGCTGAGCGGCCGCTCCTCGCAGCTGCGGCGGGGCTTCTGGCGCGGAGCGCTGACCGGCGGCTGGGCGCCCTGTTCGTGAGCGCCCCGCCGGCCCTGCGGCTGCTGGAGCCGGGGCGGCCCTGCGGGGCTACGCTTCGTCGCGGCCCGGCGCGCTGGGACCTCCCCCCGCGGGGTGGCCGCCTCCAGCACGGCCCGGGACCGCGGCGAGGTGACGGGTCGTCTCCGCCGCGGGCGGGCGCTCGGCTCCCGGGGCGACGTCGCGCCAGGCCTCCGCGGGAGCGAGCGCCGCTCCCCGCGCTGTCCCGGCGGGGGGGGCTGGTCAGCGCCCGCGGTGAGCGGGGCCCGCGGCGGCGGTGCCCCGGGGGGAGCGGGTGCTGGGGGGCGCCCGCGGAGCTGGGCCAGAGCTTTCAGCCGGGGCGGGAGGCTCCGATCCTGCCCGTCGCCCTCTCCCGCTGCTGGCCCGGTACGGAGCGGCCGCCGCCTTCGCCAGCGTGGCCGCGGTCGGAGCGGGTGCCCGCGCTGCGGGCCCCGGAGAGGAACGGGCAGTACCGCTCTCCTCGCGGGTGTGCGTCTCCGGTGGTCCCGCCTGGGTAAGGAGCGAGAGGGGAGGGGGGCTCTCATCGGTGAGAGGGAGCGGCGTGCCGGTTCTAAAGGAGCCGGCTGGGTGTTTCCTGAGCGGGAAGCGTCCAAGCGGCTGGTCCGAACCCGAGCAGGAGGGATGCAAGGGCCCGGAAAGGTGAGGCGTCCTCCTGGCGTGCTGCGGCCTCTGCGAGAACTTTCCGCCCGCACCCAGCCCGCCTAAGGGTGTTGGGTCGGTCTTAACTGGCGATCCGGAACGAGGATTGAGCACAAATCTGGCAGTTTATCGCAGAGCACTGGGTGCATTACCTTTCACGTGCTCCTCTTTAAGGAAGTTACAGGGGAACCTCGGTGCAAGTTGGAAGCTTGATGCAAACTGGTGAAGTTGCTGCGGCACCTAAATGATCTGCGGTTTTCCCGTACAACCGTTTGCAGCTCAAATGAGTTATCTGTAGTCTTGCCCCTTTACAATGAATAAGGATGAACTAGCCACTGGACTTTGAAGTTGGTTGCTATGAAGGTCTTGTCCTCATCATAAGCATGATGAGCAGATGGAAAACTTTTGTGTTAATGATGTCGCACTTCAAAGGAGGAAAACTGTAAGTAAAGTTTTCTGTCAAATTAGTTTGAAGAAGGTGGGGAGCAAGAAAAAAATGTTAAGTTTTCTAAAACCTTTTCAGATGTTTATAGAATTGGGACCTGTTGATGAAGGGGGCTCAAAGTTGGACTGAAATCAAACCTGGTTCATCTGCAACTGGGGTGTTGGAGGGTGGTGTAACAAAAATGTAGCATAAATGGTAAGTGAAAAATACTTGCTGACTGTAGGCATAAAAGGTTAAAATCATCTGTAGGTAGTAGGGAAATGAATACAAGATTCTACATATAAAGAACAACAAAAAAATCTTGGAATGACAAAGTACGCAGTAAGTACAGAAATACCATCTGTTTCTAATAATCTTTTTCTATTTGATTGAAAAAAAGTTGTTATTAAAACAAAAAAGCTACTTCCTTCTTCATTTGTAGGTAAAAAAAAAAAAAGCTGTTAAATAGCAGCTAGATGGGAGAACCGCTTCAAGGTCAGTATGTCCATAACCGGATTTTGAAAAAATGGGCTGAGTTCTCTGGTCTGCTGGTATTTATTTAAAAAAAAAAAATACTGGAGTAGCAGGAAATCATAAGTAAAGGATCAGGGAGGAGACATGTTTCACTCTGGGAAAGGAGGATGGTGTGGTTAGGTGTGGGTCAGTTAGCCTAGAATTAATTCCTGGCCAAATAAAGGAAACTTGCTCTAAGACTTGCTTGGTAATAAATTAAGGGGTTGGAACATAAGTAATTAATTAATTAATTGAAGTGATTTATGTAGAGAATATCTTATTTTACCAAATCACAAGCTTGATCAATAATGTCACAGACTTGTCACTTACAATTTTTAGAAAGATCCACTTTGGCTTTAATTAGCTTTATATGTCAACTGTAGAGCACCCAATAGCAGGTTGATTTCTCTGAGCTATCCAGTTCTCAGCAAGTTGTTAACAGAGATCATAAATGGAGGCTTTTCTTGTAGAGTCCTGCAGGAGCTGGTGTTCAGTCTTATGCAACTAAAAAAGCAAAACCTTCTGTTGGTTGCCTGCAAATAAATGTATAAAAACACAGATCATGTCTTTAATCTTTGCATCATAAATTGTGAGGCAGTTTGAACTGTGGCCATCTGGATTGTTTGGTAGGGCTGGGTGAACGGCTGCTGTTTGAAAACAACCAAATACAACTAGGAGCAGAGACTACAGGGCATACTTGTGGAAAGCTAGAGTCATTTTGGGAAGCAGGGTGGGTTCTTCCACAGTTCTGCAAACTCCTTATTTCAGTTTTCAGGTTCCTGATCGCTAAAAATCCCTCTGTGTCAGTGGGGCTCAGTTAGCAGTGGGTAGAGGGTTTTTCTTATGTTTATAAATTGTTTTCAAAGGTGTTTTGGTTTTTCTGGTGGGTTGTGGGTTGGTTTGTTTGGGTTTTTTTCCTCCTGGTGAAAAATTTCTCCCTTTCAGGTAGGGGAGGAAGAAACAGTGCAAAAGGAGCTGGACTGACAGGAGAAACAAAGGTACTTTCTTTCTAGGACTTGTGGACCTCATCTCTTCTTGCTTCCACTGGCTTTGAAGAGAACTTTGTTCTGCAGGGCTATAAACTGGGCTAGGACTGAGCATCCTGCTTTCTGCCTTGGACCATCGTGTCAATGACTGGCCCTGTCTGTTTTTCCTCAGGCTGACTGGGAAGTTCGTATCCCCAGGTGCTTGCTACACGAGTGAGCCAGGGCCCTGAAGGGAGCATTAGCAGATTGTCAGACAGTGGTCCACACCGGAGCCTGTGCAGCCCACGGGGCTGAGTGAGTGCTGTGTCCAAGGTGATGGTGCAGGGCGTGACCTCCTGGGCCGTGGTGGGACAGCCTGACTGCCCCATGAGTGCAGCACCTTCTCAGGGTGTGCAGGGCTGTCCCCAGGTTCCTGCATGGAGGTGCTGCCTCAGGGCCTGTGGTGGAATGAAGGAAAGATGTAGGCTACGTTCTGGGTAGAGATGTGGTAGAGGTCCTTTGCCAGCTTCACGTTGGGACTGGATGCCTGCTTCTAAGGTCTTCCAGTGGCAGCAAAAATTCAGTGTAGGAGTATCAGGAGGAACCAGAGCTGTGGTAGGTCCCAGGTGACAGTATGTGGGGCAGTCCTGGACTTCACAAGGGTTGTGAGGTGATGTTGAGTCTCATGAGCTATGGAGCTGTGATAGGTGCTTGTCTCTGATCAGGGTCAGTCTGGCTCAGTAGTGTGGGTCAGACAAGATGTATGTGATGCTCCTAGAGTACAAGAGGCAGCAGAACTGGGATGACCATGTCACCTTTGGTCCCAGCCCTGCTGCTATGGTGTGGGGCTGGCTGGGGAAAAGAGGGAAGAGGTTGTACTGGGTGCTCTCTTTTCTTTTGACTGTAGAACAGCATTGAAGAGTGCTTTTTCTTCATAGTGCCCTGCCTGCAAGCTGGAACTGGTCCTGAGCGCAGGTGTTGGAGCAGCGTCCCACCCAACAGGGCTATACTTCTTTTATTTCCTCTAGTCCTTGTGGCCGGTTATGTTATGGGGAGAGGCTGTGCAGGTGGCAGAGCGGCTGTGTCAGGGCTGCCTGTGAGCCAGGTTCATGGGGGAGACTCGGCCTGATGCAGAGCATCAGAGGCAGGCCTGGGAGAGTCCACCGAAAGAGCGGGATTGTGAGCAGACCTCCGTTTGCACCTAGAAGGTGAGCAGCCCCTCTCCTTGCCCAGTCTGTTCTAGTGTTCCCTAGGCCACAGTCCATCTCCTTGCCCAGTCTGTGTTTCCTCCCCCTTTCCAGCAGCACTCCCATTTCCCTAGCCCTGGGATGTGCAGTCATGCTTTTTGTGGGATGGAGAGTGCTCATGAATAGCTTGGGGCTGCAGTTCTGCTTCTGCCCTGGAGGTGGTTCTCTCTGACTACCTCAAATACATTTCTGCTGCTTGGGCAGGAGCCCGGTGCTGCCCGGCTCCAAGGGGAAGCAGAGCACTTCCCTCTGTGGTACCCTGGCTCTCCTAGCAGATAACTGGCCGTCTGCGTGGGTAAGGTGCTGATTTGTGGGGAAATGAGCGGCTGTCTCCTGGAAGTGTCTGGCAGAGCATCCAACACTAGGTGAGCCCAAGAGGAGTAAGGCTTTAGTGGTGCAGGTGCCTGGTTCTCCAATACCACGGTTTGTGCACCCTGCTTCATGTCTTCCTGCCTTCCCGCCCCCCTCCCAAAGACTGGAAGGATGGAGTTGGTGATTGGCCTCATATCCCTGTGCTTCCTCACAAATCTGAAGGGCAGCCTGCAGTGCAGATGCACCAGGCTTGAGAGGCAGAAGGAGATGGTTGCTCTTGGAATGGTAAGTTCTGCACTGAACCTCTCTGGATTGTCTTTTTTGCGTTTCCCGTATGGGGGCAGGTTCTTTGATTGTGCAGGAGTCGTGTGTTGTTTCCCCACAGCACATCCCCATGGAGCTGTCCTGATACACCTGCACAGGATGTCGGCCTTCCTTTCCCAAGGGATCACTCTGCATGCTTAGCACGGATTGACTGCTCCACAGCTCAGCTTCTTCCAGACTGGGACTTGTGGCTCCATGCCCTGTTTGTGCCATGATGACCTAGTGTATCAGGTGAGATCTGAATGAAGTTGCTTTGGGAGGAGGGGGTAGACTGTGCCAATCAGCAGGGATTCACAAGAAACTGGTCACTGCGAGAATGACCCAGAAGCACTCAGGTTACAGTAAAAAGCAAACCTTAACTCAAAGCCTATGCAGGCAGTCTTCCAAAGTGTCTTGGGACTGCCTTGGTCCGTGTGAGTTTGTCTCTTTCCAGGGCTGCCTGTGTCCTTGCAAGTCTCTCAGCGAGTTCTTAGTGCTGCAACACTGCAGCACTGTCATGTTGCATGACCCTGGCCCCGTGTCTACGTCCATCTGGTTTGTTCTTACCAAGCTATACGTGCCCATGGGCTAGAAGCAACCTCTTTTTTTTGCCTTGGTCCACTCTTCAAACCCCTCAAAAAGAACACTATAGTGTGACAAACTGAATGAAAGTGTTCATAAAAATACCAGTAATGCCTGTGTTCTCTGTTTTCCTTTTTGTAAGAGAACAATGACTTAAGAGTGTGTGCTCTTTTCTCTCACAGGGTGGGGGGCCGTGAGGCAGAGCATCTCTCTGGTCTATGACGACTGGTGCAGGTTTGAGGGGAGGGAGCTTTTTGCACAATGGAGGCTGGCACCAGTGTGCAGACCTGTGTGCATTTCTCTTCCCATGTTGTGTCCCTTGGCAGCAGTGCTGCCAGGTGGCTGCTCTGGTGCATCATTAGACGCTGTTCCAAATAGCGTAGGCAGGAATGGTTCGGCACTCAGAGGAAAATGAGCTGGTGATGGATAGGTCTGGTGATGCCAAAGCTGTTAAAATATGAACCTCTGAAGTGCAGCCAGGGTTCCAGCAAGGGACTCTCCTCCTCTCTGTGCTCAGCTGCTGGGGTGTGGGGACAGTGCTGGTCTATGTCCCTTCCCTTTTCTGGTTTGGTCTGAGGTAGGCTGTTGTCTCTGAGTAATGGTAACTCTGAGTCTGTAACTCATGGTGGCCCAGAATCCCTGCCCGGAGAATGGGAGATGAGCGATGATCAAAGGTCAGACAGACGCTCCCCCGTGAGCACACACACTGCTGTTTGCGGCTCTGTTATCCCTGATGCTGCCAGCACTGTAATGGGACTGGGGGTCTCTGGTGTCCTTGGAGCTGTTCTCCATCTATGTTCTCCCCAGCAAGGATTGTTGCAAATAGTTTGTTGCCTTGTTTGTAGTCTCTCTTCATACCCTGTTCACTCTGGAGTCCCGGATGTAGCCAACAATAATTCTGCTTCCTTCATCTCCCCTGCTCGGGATTGTGCAGTGGGGGAGGTATTCACAAGTTAATTGTGTGACAAAATAAGTCTTATTTGGTACCTGTAGTTTCCAGGGCCATATAACAATGGGGGTCAGAAGGCATCCTTGTTCTAACGTCCTCTCCTTGTATAGCCCTGTATTTCCTGCTGCCAACCACGGGGGGAGACTGAAGGACCTGCTCTCTGGTAAGGTGCTTCCCGCTACCTGTGCATGGAGGGGCAGGCAGCGGCTAGAGCCCCAGTGACCGACCCACGGTGCTCCTGGTGCTGAGAAGCTTGGGACAGGGCAGAGTGCTGCTCCGGGGCCTGATGACAGAAATGGGTTGGGGACAAAAAGCGCGTTCTCACATAAGCAATGTGTATTGGGCTGGGCTCGGGACGGTCACCTAGTGGTACCCTGCATGGTCTCCAAGTGGGAGCAGGAGGCTTCCATGTGGCCCCATGCAGGGTGTGGGGCTAGAGAAGAGGATGACATGGGCAGAGTGGCCCCATGAGGAATGGCTGCTGCAGGCCACACGCCGTTTTCCCATTAGCGAGTGTTTAGTTCAGCGTTTTAAATAATTGTGTCCTCGGAATGATATTTAAAATCCATTTGGGAGGCAATGAGGCGGGAAAGTGCCTGTGCCATTGTGATGACGCTGCGCAGGCCGCGCCACACATGCATATTACAAACTCGTTACAGGCTCGTTTACACGCACGCTGCTCACTCCCCACACAACCTCTTTCTTGATGCTCCTAATGTTTCTTCCCCACCATGGCTGCTTCTGCTTGGCACTAAGGAGAAATTTACTTGATAAGGCAGGCCTGGTGTCCTCTGCAGCCAGAGGAGCAAGGGGCATGGCCGTGGCAGTTGGGTGCTGGCCTTTGGAATGGGATGTGTGGGGCATGCTTGGTGATGGGACTGTCTCTCGGGTGTCCTGTGCTCCATGCTCCATGCGGAACTGTGGTTACTTTCTGACAAGCCCTTGCACTTGTGTTATTGCAGGCTCCAGACCCTGCAGCCCCAAGGCTTTCGGCTGCTGTGCTCTGGGCCTAGCTGGGAGAAGCGTTGCAACACCTGCGCCAGGCTGAGTATGAAGCCGAGTAGCAGCATGTGCTCTTGAACGTCCACGGGAAGCTGTGTGAGCTGCAGGGACTGGGCGTGAGGGAGCAGATGGAACAGCAGCTTCACCAGCGCTTCCCCGAGTGTGGTTAGCGGCTGAATGGGAGGGTGGCCTTGCTGCTGCCCCTCTATCCCATTCCTCTCCGACTGCTGCATGGGCACCCTCCGCTGTGCTCCCAACCCGTGCAAAATAGAAATCCTGTGTTGTAGTACAAGGCTCCTGCTACCACTTTATCCTTGTCCAGTTGGCCTTGGTGGCGTGAGCAGTATTCAGTCTTCTCCTCTTGTCCTCTCCCTCCTGATCGTGTTCAGTCCCTTGTAGCCAGGATCCCAGCTGTGGTTTTGCTTGGTGCCACCTTGTGACCAAACATTGGTGGGGTGAGGATCGAGCCCCCAGGCATACTTAAGGGTTCTGACATCTGTGTCCCTTGCACAGTGACCTTGCTGGCTGCTTTCCTGAATAGGAAATGGGTGGCACTAGTATCTTTTTCTCAGAAAAGACCGCTGGGCAGAAGCAAACCTGGAGTAGAGGCAGAGGTTGTCAAATCAGAGGAGGAAGGGCAAGGTATAAAACATGAAGCCTAAAGTGTGGTTGAGGCAGCAAACGTTCTCAGGGGGTGGAATTTTCCCCCATCCTGCCCCAGGGCTGGTGAGTCTGAATTTTCAGTGCGTTTGGGAAACGTATGTGGTGGGATGGTCTCAGGATGGAGGGGTTGGGTCCCTGAAGGGGTGCTAACTGATGTCATCTGGGGCAAGGAAGTGCTTTGCACCAGCCTGGATGTGCTGCTTTCATCCACGTTCCTGCCAGCAATCAATGGAGTATTCACAAGGTGCTGCCCAAGTAAAGGGGCTGCATGCTGTGGTTGGGAGGGGACTGGAGGTGCTGTAAATGCAACACAAATCAAGAAATCAGAAGCTGGTACTTAATGGCTGGAACTTTGCAGGGTTTATACGCATATGTTTGTAGATGGTTTTATGTGGTGTATTGCCCTGATTGTTCCCTCCCTCTGCATGTGCCTGTGAGTGGTAAGGCTCCGGCTGAAAGCTTAACCTTGCTTTCAAAGAATAGGACTATATCTGGTGGATTTATTCTTCAGGACACTACATTTTGTCTTCTATGCATAGGGCTTTGGGTATCTGCTCTCCACTTGCCACTTCTTGTGGCTACAGCTGTGGTGAAAAGAGGCATGAGCCCACCTTGGGTTTCTAGTTCCTTGCTTGTTAGCACATCTTGGTGTGGATGGTGGGCAATGCCAAATGCTGGCATTTGGGTTTGCACATGCATGGGGTGCTTGACTTTCCTTGCTGAGACCCTGAGTGTTCTCTGGTGTGTTAGAGGTAGGGAAAACCTGGCTGCTCTGTCTGCCAAGCTTTATTTTTCATGTGCATTGTGGCTCAGCTCATCCAAGCCAGGCTGTCAGCTGCCTCTGCAGATGCCCTCCCAGGGGGATGGCTCAGAGGTCCTGTAGGGAGCAGGGTGGGCTCTGCTGCAGGGAAGGCAGCAGTTCTTCCCCGATGGTGGCAGTGGGCTGAAACACAAGTGGGGAGGGTGTGACATGACAATGAATGAGGGGATGAGAGATGTGATGAGATGTTCTCCTGACAGATGTGGTGTGGAGATAGGGAGGCCTAAGGTAAGAGCCCCAGTGCCTTTGGGAGGTAGGGCAAAATGGAGCTGGAAGAGTGAGTCTGGTGAAGTTCAGCTGCCCCATCTTTGCAGACCGAGTCCAGCACTATAACCTGAAGCTAATCAAGACACAGAAGAGAAAAGAGGTGGAAAAAAAGATCTGCCTGTAGGTGAGGGGTGTGGACCCTCCTTGACTTGAATGTAGCCTGTGGACCTTCCTACTTGGCAACTGTGGGTGATCTGCTTGGTGATGCCGCAGGGAGATGGAAAGGCTTTTGTGATTCATGGGGTTTGAGAGCAGAGCTCTCAGGCTTAGGGAAGTGTTAATGGCTGTTTCTTCCTGGAGAAAGCTCAATTTACCACTGCTGTGTGCAACCTGTGTCCATGTGCAGGAGGGAGTTGGGCTGGGAATGGCTAATGTGTGCTGTGGCCTCTAGGGAGAGTGTTTCTGGTTAGAGCTGAAGAACAGTGGGTAGAGGTGAACCAGGAGTCTGCTAGGTGCTATGTTGAGGTCGTCTTTTCTCCAGGTTGATGATGAGCTGTTGAGAGAGGAGCCACAGACACTGAATGTGGCAGTGGACCAAGAAGATGAGAAGCCACACATGGCAAAGGTGGCAGTAAGGTCAGGAAAAGAGCCCAGTGTGACAGGCACCATGGGTAGGAATGCGTAGCTGGTGAACTAGTAATTGAGCAAGGCTGTGGGTAGAGTCGGGGCTGGCTTACCTGGACGGAGTGTTTGGGCGAAGTCTCTGCTGGTGGTCCCCACTCAGACCCCTGTACTCTAGCTCTGGTTAAGGCTTCTCTCACCTGCTTCCGACACTGCAGCTAGCAAAGTTGCTGCAGCTGTCAGTACTCTGGGTTGGGAATGAAGAAAATTAATTTTATAAGAAACCTGGGGAGAAGGAGGTGAGACCTAGAGAGAGAGAGAGGTGGACTGTCAGCTTGTATATTCAAACTTCCTTTCCAGCTGGGTTAGAAACCCATCAATTTCTAATAACACAATTCACAATCCCTGCCATGTGCTATCCTTGTCAGGGCCTCTTCCATGAGAAGCTGGCTTGCCTGTGTCAGAAGCAAGTGAGCCGGGAAAGCTCTTCTGAATGACTTTTTGCCAGAGCAAGTTGCTCCTGAGCAGCAGAGAAGGTGTTACCGGGGGTGGCTACTGCCCCTACCCGTGTGCTGCTGGGCAAGAGCAGTCCTGAGAAACGTTTGAAGGCCAGCCTCCTCTACCCTGGAGCATCTCTAACCTGGTCCCCGGGTCTCATGGCCCTACCTGTGAATGAGGTCTTCAGCTCAGTAATGTTGTCTTGAGGATCAGACGTGTTCTACTTATTCTTTCCTTGGAGCCTGGTCTGAAGCTCTGTGAGGTCTCTCTGCTGCCTCTGCTTACAGGAGGGACTCTTTGTGCTTGCTGGAGTAAAGGCTTTCCCACAACAGCAGCAGCTACCACACTTACTGCATTAACCTTTTGCAGACTAGCAGGATCTAGCTGCTGGTCCCCCTTCTTATGCTCAGGGTACAAGTTCTTTTGGATCCCTCTTTCCTTTCATCTACTGTATTGCAGAGGTGTGTACTTCGCTTTTGGCTTCAATCCAGCGCAGCAGCTTCTGTATACCCAGCAGGTTTAACAGTAAAACAAACCCAGGGTTTATTAATGCTTAAGGTAGAAAATCAAGAGCTAGTAGTTCAGGACTGGAAAACGAAGTGCACAGCATGAGCTCCAATAGCTTACTGTGTGTCATCAGGACCTTTTGAAGGTGGCAGCATTTAATACATCATGTTAGTGTATACGATCAACGAATATCTGCATGAAATAATGGTTTCCTGGGTAGTCTCTGACCTATAGGGCCATATGCTACATCTTTAGGCTTGTAGCTTTGCCAGTAACAAGGTAGTCTCCCTAATTCTGTCTTTTGGGGGCAGACATGCTTTGTCATGCACATGAGCATGTGTAAATGGACACACTTGCATTACTGTTGGGCTAGAGATTCCAGTTCCAACCCCTTGCTCTGTCCCACATCATGGTCAGATTTCCACCTTGTCTCTTTGTACCAATTTGGGTAGCTGCTGCGTGGCTGGGTACCTCGGATTTGTTTTAACGTCTCTCTCTCACGGGGAGATAGATGGAGTTATCCACTTAACCGTGTTCTCCTTGCTTTGTCGTTAATTACTGCTGCTTGTGGGGAAGGTGTGATGTCTGGAGATGTACCAACAGTGGGTGGTCCCCGCTTCTACTGGGAGTGGGTGGCTTGGGGGTGGTTGCTTACGCACACTCCAGGGAGTGCCTTCCCAAAAGCCTCTGACCCCATGCAAACCTGCAGACAGGACTTGATCCTCTGAACTCCTCTAATGTCTCTGAGTATGAGACATCCCAACATGTCTCTCATGCTCTGTTATACAAGAAATATATTCTGATTTCACTCTGTTCATCTTGGGCCCCGACACAAGGCAGGCGTAGTCATAAAACAAATAGATGATTTAGTAAGAGGTAAATCTCTTGCAATAAGAGCAACAATGTTTAGAAGCGGACAGATCACTGAAAAAAAAAATTGCAACACTTTTTTTTTTTTTAAGGATGCGCATCCTCTTCCCTCTGGTCACCCTTGAGTCACGGGACTGCACATGATCGCCTTCACTCTGACATTTGAGGACCCCCTTCTTCCTCACAGACAGATCCAAAGCATCTGAGGAAGGACTTGCTAAAGGCCCTGAAATCACTGGGGCCAGAGGACTGGGTGCTGCTGATCTGTGCATCAGACAGGCCCTGTGCCCCTGATGTGAAGGTATTATGCAAAAACAGTGAGGAGGACCCTGCTTTTTTCCCCACCCAGACTATGCAGCCCACTGTGGAGTGTGCAGTGAGTGGGGTCAGTAAACTGGATTTGAAGGTAAAGCTTGTGCCAGTAGCTGGACAACTCCTGCCAGATGATGGTGCTGAGGGGACAGATGGTCCTGACTTCCCTCCTGTGACCTGTCAGGCAGAGCAAGCAAAGGACCTCTTCTGCTGTGGGGCCAGGGCAGATGCCAGAGCCCTGTCAAACACAAAGGAAAGGCTCTGCTGGGAGGAGCGGGTGTGCTATGTGTGTGTGGTTGCTGTGTTTTGTGGGTTTTGGCTTTTGGTGGGTTTTTTTTGTTTTGTTGTTTGTTTGGTTTTGGTTTGTATTGTTTTGGTGGGTTTTTTGTGGTGGGTTATGTTTGGGTTTTTTTTGTTGTTGTTAGCCGTGGGAACGAGAGGAAATCTGCAGGGTGGCTGGTGCGAAGGCAGAAAGGCACACCCACTCAGCCAAGGTCTGTGGAGCCGCCCGAGTGTGAAAGCGCTGCCTGCCCTCTGCCAGCATTCTGGGTGCGATGGCTAGGTACCTGGCCTCGGCCCAGCAGCCAGGGTGTTCCTCCTAGAGGCCTTTCCTGGATGGTTGTAGGTGTGTGAATAGTACTGTGTGTGAAGGACGAGGTTTGGATTCTGTGCCTAAGCCCGTGGCTGGGGGAAGCATGACGCCGTTGGTTCCAATGGCAGGAGGTGGAAAGACAGGTTGGAGAGAAACTAAGAGTTCTCCTTAGTTTCTTGTTTTCCTCATCTCTAAGAGAATCCAGCCTTCTCTGTACTCCAAGTTCCCAAGTAGGGGCTGTTGCACTGAGCCCCTCATCTGGCCAGAGGAGACTAGCTATTTGTCATGCTCTCTCGACCCTTCCTGCCACGGTGTCCTCTCATGCGTTCAGAGACCTGGCAGTGACTGATCCAAAAGCAAGTGGGATGTTCTTACCAGCAGGTTGGGCATCAGTGCCCTGGTCAAGTGTCAGATGGCTACAGCCAAGGCCACGTAGTGCAAGCTGTATGCATTGCTGCTGATAGTGTCGCATCCTGTGGCTGGCCAAGAAGCAGGTAGTGGAAGTATGTGAGCTCCTGCAGCTGCTCAGCAAGGTGGGTCCCATCTACAGGGAGGGGAGCCTGGTGGAGTCTGCAGGTAATTCAACCTGTCCCCTCTGCCTTCTCCTGCTTGACTGTTCCTCTCCAGTTGGTTTCAGCCTGATTGTCCGATGTCCTTTGTGCTTTGGACAAATGGCCAGCCCTTCCTCCTGCCCCAAGCCCATTTCTATCTTTTGTGCTGTGACCCTCCTTCGCAGCCTTTTTCACCCCCTGCATACTCACCTTTCTGCAGGACTGGTAAATGAAGACAGCCCTGGCTAAAATGTGGCTCCAGGCAGTGCGAGAGATGGCAGAAGCAAAGGAGGCACAAGGGAAAAACACGAAAGAAAACAACAACAAAAAAAAGGAAATGTAATAAATGAACTCTGCACATGCTGTCTTGGACAGGACAGCTGTTTGTCCGTTTTGGCCGCTGCAGAAGGGGGACAAACCAGTGAGTGGGGAGAGGGCTTGGGAGGGGTACAGGAGAAGAACAAGGCCACTGGGCATGGGTGTACAGATACACTTGTGATGGAGATCTGTGGCGTGGTGAAGCTCGCCACATGTGAATGCGGCTGGAAGGGTCCCTGTAGGTGTGTTTGGACTGTGGCTGTGCCTGGAGGGAGAGCAGAGCTGATATGAAAATCATTACAGTGGTGGGATCTACTGCCATTCTTAGTGCCCACATCAGTCTGGGAACTCTCGGACCTGTCAGCCCTTTGCTGGCCTTGCTGTGCAAAGGGGACAGCGAAGAGGAATCGCTGAGTACCTCTTCTGCCTGGCTCCTCGGCAGGCCCTGAGCCCTTCTGAGGACCAGCAGGTCCTTCTGGCCAGTGTGCTCTAGATGTGCCTTCCTCTCACACCTGTGCCTGGACATTCACTTCATTGAGCTTGAATGTGGATTCCAAAGTGGGGCTGGAGATATGGCCGCTGTATCCTTCTGGAGAACAAGTGTGCCTGTGACCCCAGTGCTGCACCAGTGAGATGCTGCAAACGGCTCACGGGCATAGAGTATCTGTGCAGTGGCAATGGAGAACGTGTCTGGCAGCTCTTGAAGGCAGCCAGCAGACCTGGGACTGGTTCATGGATCCTTTTGGGCTTCCCAGTTCTTACATAATCCTTTTCTCTGCACTGGAAACAGCCACCAAAAGGAACACAAGCAAAGCCTAGCTCCCTGTCTGATAAGCACCTGCAGCCACACCAGAAAGAACTCTATCACGGTTTGGAACTAAATTGACAGGGTAAAGAAGAAATGGGCTCAGATTTAAAAAAAAAAAACAAAAAACAAAAATCAAACAACTCCCCCCCCCAGCCAAAGAAAAAAGCAACAGTAACAACCCCCCCCCCCCCCAAAAAAAAAAACAGCCCCCAAAACAAAGGAAAAAAAACCCACTCAAACCCCAAAAAACCTTTTGCTCACATATATATTTAACAAGTGACACAACGTGCCTGTTTTGCAGGATAGATGGTGCAGTCCAGGAGATAAGTCAGGTGGGCCAATGTGATGGCTTCTAACAAAACCTTGTCGTCCAGTGGGACAGCATGGTCCAGGAGAAAGTCAGTGGGTCAGTGCAGCAGTTCCAGGTAGAGGTATGTGGTCTGAGTGCACGGCCACCCCCATTAGCCCTCAGGCACTCTTGCAGGTCTCTGCTGTGTCACTCCAGCCACCCCAGGCACTCTCAGTTTTAGGATGGGGTGGAGAACGCCGGCTGAAATTCCCACAGCAGCTAATGAGTCCCTGTTGTCATTGCTGGCGTTCACAGCCTGCCCAGCTGGAAGGTTCTCATGTTGGCAGGGACACAGCAATTAACAGGTTAATTACAAGAGGGTAATTTGAGGGTAAACAAAGTTTAACAGGTCCCAAACCTATGTCAAGCTACCACAACATCCTAGCTGATGTCCTGCAGAGCGATCTGCGATAACTGGGGCGGGGCAGGGGGCTTCAGCATCTTTCACCTTTCTAAATGTGAGCCGCTGTGGCTGGAGGGGTGAAGGGCGTAGCTGGGCATACCCCTCTCAGAAGCCTGAAGACACTTGTCAACCTCTTGAGGTTCGCATGGGAGGCTGTCTTCCTTATCGCCAGGAAATTCGGTTCCTGTCGAACAAGCTGCTGTTCCCAGGGCTTGCCTACGCGCCCTGCTGTACTGCGCTCGGCTGTGCCTAGGCGCCAGCCTCGCTGCCCTGGTGAAGACGCTGGGCTCCCAAGAGCAGTGTGTGGGGCTTGTGAGGGTATTTTGGTCCCTGTGGGGAAGGCCTCTGTACTCATCCCTCACGACTTCTGGCACCACCTCTGCTGCAGGCCTTTCCCTCGCTACCCCCACCGTGATTGCCCCCACCTCGCACTGTTTCTTTCCAAGTGGGAGCATGGTGCAGAGCAGAGACTTTGCAGAGCAAACAAACAAGCACGTGTCAAGGCTGCCTGCTACCCCGCTCCTGTGCCTAATCTGTGCTGGTGATTGCATTCAGCAGCTGAAAGTGAGCTCTTGGAAGGAGGGGAGGTGGTGAAGGGGAGCTGCCAAGCAGGACTATTTATACTGCGTGAGTCAGGCCTGTGCCTGGATCCAGCCAGACGCTGGGGAGCTGGAACCCAGGAGCAACCTGCAAAGGACGTAGCCTTGGGTAAGAGGCTCTTGCCTGCAGCAGCTCGTTTACTGCAAGGTTCAGGCTTGTCCTGTTTGTCCCCTGGGATGGACTGCGCCTTTCCGTTCAGCTCTGCTGCACAACGCTTGCTGCAGGTGGATGAGGAGCAGCGGGATCAGTGGAAGTGCTCTCGGTGTATAAGGCCCCGGTACCACCACAGTGAGCACAGCCTGAGCCCAGTTGGCCAGGGATGCCACAACAGCCGCTTGGAGCCACTGGAGTGCCGGGATCTGCTGGTCCAGAATGCGCTCTTCACTGGGGACCTGGAGATGGTGCAGAAGTACTTCACGAAGAGTGCAGCCATCAATCTCATCATTAAGACCAAGGGTGATGAGCTGCGCTGGACTAGCAGGAAATTTGGTGGGTGTGCAGGGCTGGGACATGGGGGGATGGGAAGTGCCCAGGATGGGGACCAGAGAAAGAGCACAGACACCTGAGAAAAGTGTTGAGAGGAAAACCCCGGGGTGGTGGAAGAGGGACTTGGGAAGAAAGGCTTTTGGATGAGGAAGGAGGATTCCAGGGCTGTAGAACAAATGGTAGCAGGCTTGTTGAAGGTGGCCAGAGGCAGATCTACTGGGAAATGGTGAGAATAGGGCCCTTGGAAGGGCTGCTGGGAAGGAACAGCATTACGACTGTCCTGTTAGAGACTGCTGGGATAGATGTGAAATGTGTGTGAGGTTGAGAGGGTGCTTGGGTGAGAAGGCATCAGGTGGCATAAGGATGCTTTTCCTGCCTTATGTCTTAAGTTGGGTCTGTTACTTCAGTTCATTAGAAACTGGAGGTGTGACATGCTTTGGGAACAGCAGAGAGGTCTTAGCGGTGCCCTTTGGGCAGAGCTTAGCCCATACCCTGAGGAAGAGGCATGGCTGTGCTTCAGCCCTGTAGGCAGCTGTTTAGGGACCAAGCCACAATTGCTCCGTATCTACCTATTCCTGCTGCTGTGGTGAAATCCAGGTGTGAGGCAGAGCCATTGCGATCCCTGCTCCGAACACTGGCTTTGAGGAGCTGCAGAGGGGTTGATGTGGGAGGGTTAACTGATCGGCTGGAGGGGGGCTTTGCTCCAGAACAAAAGCATTTGCTGTTTTGCTTTCACATGCAGGGTTTGTACCCTGCAAGCTGTTCTATTCTGTGAGATGGATTGGGCAAGGGGAGCAGAAATCTAGCCTACCAGAGAGATGGTGGAAGCAAGCTTGTCCTGAGTGACAGGAGGTAGAAGCTGGTCATCCTTGGTGTTCCCTCCTATCTGTACTCCTCACTGTACCTTGCCCAGATACATCTTGTGGCTACCACACATGCTTCCACACTATCTGGTCCCTTCTGCTTACCTTGTCATCCATGTCATCTATGAGCTTTTCAGTAAGCAGCACAGTTGATGTGTTAAAGGGAGAGATGTACTTAGCAATCTGGAAGTGCACGTGTCCTTGCCGCTGTCTGTTAGTAGTGTGGTGCAGGCAGACTCCCAGAATTTGAGACGGGGAGTGTCAGGTATGGAGGGGCATAATTGCACCACTTTTCCACAGAAGGTTGGTGGCAAAAGCCCCCATGTTCCAGAGTGGAAGAGCTGTTGATAAAGGCCACTTTCCCCAGAGGTGTGGGTTCTTTTCAAGTGTCCTGGCGCAAAGCCATGGAGTACACTGATAAAGCTTGACCATGACTGAGTGTTTTGCGGGGATCCACACTAGCAAAAGACAAACAGATAGTGTGGGCTTGCAGTGCTGCTACTTGTGGGTGGTGAAGATTATTTACTGAGTTCCAAGATTTGTACAACCCAGGTTTTGAATTGTTACAGTCTACTTAGGAATAAAAATACAAAAGGTACTACCCTTTGTGTAACCGAGACCACTTGTCAGAAGAATATTAATTGCCCATTTTAACTCCTCTCTTATGCTGGGCTGACAGGCACTTGAACAGCAAGTCAGTCGTCTTGTGAAGATTTGTGCCCCAAAGAAAACAGAACAGCTGATGTAAAACAACTTCACACAAAAATTGTTCTCATCGCCAAAGTTTCAAGATGTGAAAAACCCAACCAAACAAGATCATTCATCAAGCACAGACCAAAAATGTACTGCTGAATTTATCAGATAAGGGTATAGAACAAAACCCAAAGCAAATCTTCATGCTACCTAAGGCTCTGGTTACGTATCTCACTGGCCTGCAGGGACAGTTTCTTAAAACTTACCTAGCCAGTGGCCTTACAAGCAGATTCTAGTGACCTGGTCTTTCCCAAGTCATCCGTACTGATATTTTAAGAAGCCCGGAGGAAGTGTAAATTGTGTGGTGTTACTGACACTAGCTCACGCAGCCTTTTGCCTCCCTGGAGGTGCTTTTGTGTTTGGGAACCTCAGGCTCTCATGGGATACCGGCTTATATCTTTGGGGAAGTAGAGGATCCCATCAGGTGAGAAAGTCTGCCAAGTGCTTCCTTCTTTTTACCCTTTCATGCACTACATTGCAGCTAGATGAGGTAGCGAAGTCTGCGCAGACAAAGGATGCTGGAGACTGTCAGTATAGAACTTGGTCATTTATTTTCATTACTAAGAAGGGTAAAGTTCCCTATCTTGCACTTTTCTCTGGTCCCCCAGGTAATTGTTGCTTGGTGGTCTATTGGGGTCATTTAACTTCTTTTTAGCTGCATGACCTAAATAGTTCCACGACACAAAATTAAACGAAAGACTACCAGTCTTTCATGCAGTTTGATGTGCTCTTTAGAACATACGATCTGAACAAAATGCACACAATGCTGACAAACTGCGAGCAAAGTGTGCTGTTCTGTAACCAAAGTAGGGGTAGGGTGGGTTTATACAACTAAGTGGGGACAGGGGAAAATGTCGTCTCAGGTGAAAGGACAGCAGTGACGCACCCCGAGTGAGGGGGCTGTCAGAGGATGGGAAAGGGAGTACTAAAACCATGCAGGAGTTCTCTGCAAGGCTGAATTTCAAGGAAAAGTAGGAAGGGGTCTAAAGGATAATTACCTTCTATGTTTTTATTTCACTTGTAATGCACTGCTTCCCATCCTTGTGCCTGTTTCTACCTGTCCTTTGGCTTTAAGCTTTGATTAAAAAGAACTTTCCTGTGGCTTGTTTAAAAACCTGTTTAGTGCCAAGGGCTCGGGCAGAACTAGCAAATGGAGGTGCAGTGCAGGAGATGTACAAGGAGCCAAGGGCGGGAGAAAGGTGTGCTGGTGGTGTATGGAGGCAGCTGGGTTGTGCTGCTGTGGTCTGGGCAGCAGCTGGGTGACAGCAGGCTAGCTGGGCACGAGACTACTTCCCTCTGTTTTCTTAGTGGTGTCCTGTCTCCATCCCTGCCCTTCAGGCTGCTCTGCTACCCTGCCCTGCCTAGGGGCTTTCCCTTCGCAGCCAGCGGCCGCAGAGATACTGCTGCTGAGAGGGAGCGTCCTTCTCGGCCTCTTGGCCAAACGTTTGGTCACAAGGTTTCCCAGAATAGGACAGTTGAGACCTGAGCTGTACCCAGCCTGGGCCAAGCAGTGAGGTGACATGGACTCCCTCCCTGCGGAGCCCCCCAGGGCAGACAGGCAGCCCCGCAGCCGGAGCACAGGGCACTGCTGGGGCTGTACCCAGGGGCTCAGAGCCTGGCCGGTGAGACAGCAGCAGATCCTGCCCTGGTTTCTGCGGAGGGTCTGGGTACTGCGGCATGGGTGGCCTCACAGGCAGAGGAGACAAGAGTCGGGAGCCCATCTGCACGCGGAAGGTGGATGGCTCTGCCCAGGTCTACTGGCAGGCGCTGCTGACTGGGGATCAGGGGATTGTGGCCGAGATCCTCAGTGACCCTCAGAACAACCTGAGTCCCAACGCTGTGTTTGACACCAGTGACCTGGAAGAGTGGAAAAGCTACCGCTTCAACTTCCGCCGGCTGAGTATGCAGGGGGCAGCGGGCAGGCAGCGTGGCCCAGCCGAGCGGGGGCTCTGAGCCTTTTGCTTATGCTGCAGGGCATTGCTGTTGCTGGGATTATGTGTTATGGGTGCTGTTTGGGTGGGAGTGAGAGCACCGGGATGCGGTTGAGTTCCCCTGTGCCGCTTGTGGGAGAGCGTGCATGTGTCTGGGAGCACGAGGTGTGTCGGGGGTACCCGGCCCTTCTGGCAGGGGTTTGCGCAAGTGCTTGGAAACTGCCTGGGTTACCCCACGGGGCAAAGGAGATTCAAGCTCCAGGTTGTGTTCCTTCTGTGACTGGCCCTGTAGCCTGGCTCTGTCTGCCTGTTCTGTCTGTGTGCAGCCTGTGCTGGGCTGCTGGTTTTCTCTGTGGGTTGTGCTGGGCAAGGAATTGTCACGGCCCTGCGTTAGGTCCTCGAGATGGTTCAGTTTGAACCTGGCCCTGGGAAACACAGTTGACCGCAGGCTGCTTCTGTGAGAAAGAGGTGAGAGGGATGTAGGGTTGAACATGTCACGCAGTCTGGAACGTGGTCCTCCAGCCCAGCCTGGAAGGGCAGCAAGAAGCATGATTTAAGGAGCCCTTTTCCTGCAACAGCGGCAGGCTGTTTGCCAGCAGACCAGCAGTGGTTCCAGCTGGGTCAGCATCTTTGAGAGTTGGCAGGTTTCAGCCGTTGCTCTCTCCTAGGCTCTAGATGTCCATCGCTGCTGAAGCTTGCTTGTCTGCACCGTGCTCAGGGCTTGTCTGAATCTCCCGTGTGCATGGCAGCCTGCTCCAGCACCTCTTTGCTTTACTGTGGTGCTTCATGCATGGTGCTCTTCCCAGCCACCTTGCTGCTTTCGGTCCTGCCTGTGCCCCTAGGCCCTTCATCCGCTGTGCTCCTGTCAACAGAAACCCTGCGCTGCGCGACTGAGCTGCAGGTGGAACGCACACTTTCTGGGAACAGCCTCTGCCCCAAGGCTTCTGCTCCTTCGAGCTCCCTGTCAGCACGACTGTGGGGTCTAAGAGGCATCCCCAGATCTTGGCCAGTCCAAAGGCGAGGCAGAGCAGGGACCGGCAGGAGGAGGCAGTCCCTGGAGGGGAAACCCGAGTCTCTCAAGAGGGGGTGCACATCAAGCACCCTGGGGCAACGGGCGGGTCTGGGCCCAGTGCTTTTGTGCACTGTGGCTGGAGGCGGCTCCCTGACCTCTCTTTCCCTGCAGGACTGTGGTCTCTCAGCTATGAGCAGGAGCTCACCACGCCGCTGCACATCACAGCCAGCCGGGGCTACACAGACTGCCTGCGGCTCCTGCTGCTCAGGGGTGCTGCCGTCAACTTTGCACCGGGGGGGAAGACTGCCCTGCACGAGGCCTGTGCAGCAGCCGGTACAGCCTGCGTGCGCCTGCTGCTCAGCTTCGGTGCTGACCCTGAGGCTGTCTCTGAGGACGGCTACAAGCCCCTGCATCTCTGCAAGAGCCCAGGCTCCACCGAGTGAGTTCTACCCAGGGGGCACAGTGGGCCTCCCTCCCCCTCCAGCCTTATCCTGTGTAGAAGGGGTCCCTACTCATCCCTGCAGGTGGGCTGGAGGCTGCAGCAATGGCTGCTGAATGGGGTGGCATTACTGCCCGTTCCTGGAGCAGGACCACCTCTGAAGTCCAGCAGATAACTGCAGGCTCAGCCCTCAGCTGGTGCAGCTGGGTGCTGCTGTCTTGCTACCCACCAGCAATGCAGGCCGGCGGTTCACACGGCGAAGCTCAGGGCCTGCGCTCTGCAGCCAGGCCTCCGTGGGGGTGTGGGAGCAGACGCTGGGTGTGACTTACTAAAGGTTTGTGGAGAATTAGCTAGAACTGGAGGACATTACCTCTGCTCACCAGTCATTCTGGCTTAAAGCCTCTACTCCAGGGCTTGGGGAGCAGGGATTTTTGGACTCCTGGGAAAAGTGAAAGCTGTGGGACAGTACAGGCGTGGGAGGTGGGGGGCGCGGGAGGTAGGGTAGGCGCTGGAGAGCAGAGTCTGTCGCTGAGTCATCTTGGCCCACACAGGTGTGTCAGGCAGCTGCTGCAGCACGGCGCCAGCGTGAACAGTCGGACAGAGGAGGAAGGCGACACAGCACTGCATGTAGCAGCACGGCATGGCCTAACAGAGCACGTCCAGCTGCTGCTGCGCTATGGAGCAGAGCTGGAGGCAAAGAATGAGGAGGGGCAGACGCCACTGAACGCTGCCTGTGCTCAGCCCCATCAACCCCAGGACATGGACCGCTACTATCGGGTCTGCCAGCTGCTGGTGGAGAGTGGTGCCAGCATCAATGCTGCAGATAGGGACCGCCAGCACCCGCTTCACCTGGCCTGCAAGAACGCCAACGCTCAAGTAGCAGAGTTACTGCTGGCCCGCGGTGCAAATGTCAACGTCATGAACTACAGCGGCAACACGGCACTGCACAATATCCTGCAAGCAACTGCCTACAAGCTGGAGCACCACCCAGAGCTTGTGGTGCAAGCCCTGCTCAACTACGGTGCCATCCGCATCTGGCCTGGCTCCCTCCTCAAGGTGCGGGGCTCACGGCTGTGCCGGGAGCATGGTGGGAAGGGAAGGCTGTGAACATCAGGGCCCCAGCGAGAGCAAGGATGTTTCTGTCACAGCAGGGCTTGTTCTGCCTGCTTGCCGTCCTGCCTGTCGCTTCCCAGGGGCTGGGGGAGGGGGAATGGGCATCACTGGTAGGGGATTCCCTGAAGTTTTCTCGGGGGTATGTTCTCCTGTAGGACTCTCCTGCTTCTGTCTGCTAAGCTCTGTGGACAGAAACTTACCCAGTTTCCGTAATCGCTTGCCCTGGAAAGTGTTGGCCCTTTTCCTCTCAGGGGATGTGTTTCCTCTTTGGGGCATACCCTCCAGCTCATGCTGTCTCTGCAAGACACAAGCAAACAAAGGGTTAATTTCCTGTCTTAATTCCTGAGCAGTGCAATAATTACCCAGCCCGGAGATCAGCAGATTGCTCTCCCCTTTGGGAAAATACAGGAAAATCAACAATTAACACTAATTAATCTCCTATTAACGCCAGATAATGAGGATCACTCGTACAGCCGGAATAGACTCTGACAGCTACTGCTGGCCTGGGCCATAGGGAGTGGGAGCCAAGATCCGGGGGGGATCTGCCTCTGCAGCTATGCATGGGTGGGGTGTGCTCCAAAGGCCACGGTGGTGGTCTAAGGTACACAGCACCAGCGTGTCGCTTGCACCTACGTGTGGTGGTAAAACATGGGCATGGTACGCACCAGAGATGTGTTGCACAAAATGTGTATCGTCTTCCTGGGGCTCTGGGTGGCAGCTAACATGGGCACGGTATTTCTTAGGACACCCATTGCACACAGCTGCTGTCTCTGCAGCCCCGTGCCAAACAGGCACAATACACCCCTGAGACCCCCTGTGTAGCCCTCAACAGAGGCATGGTATGCCTTAGTCTTGCTGCACACAAAATGGGCGTCAGTCCTTGCCTCAGAATGGTTTATGCTCTAACCAGAAACATGTGAGGAGAGCAGCCTGGCATAAAGCAGAGTGTTGGTTGCTTATAAGATACTTGCAGCAGTGAGGCAGATGGAGGAGATCTGCATCCCAGCCGTGTAGTTAGTCCCTGCATCTGAGGAGAGGCTGTGGGGACCCAGTTGTGCTGGCTGCAACCGTGTTGTGTGTGTTGGATGTTGGCTCAGTCACCCTCTTCGCAGGAGTGGTGCTCTGGCATTTCCCACCGTCAGTGGGTTCGATCTCCTGGGACAGCATGACATTAGTTCTCTAGATTTACCAAGGCTGTTTTTGAGCACGTGCAGCTTTTTAGAGGTGAAGGTGGGGCTTGCAGGACCTTGCCCAAAGGCTGCCCATCCTCTCTCTCCCTGGTGCAGGTGCTGCAGTACTGCCATACCTGCCCGCGTGTCATCGAGGCCCTGATGAACAGCTACGATCGCGTGCGTGTCTCCGAGGACTGGGTGGAAGTGGTTCCAGCGGAGGTTGTACAGGTGAGGGAATGCATGCTGCCGGCTGGAGAACGTACAGCTGGGCTACCGCGGCAGGGTGCCAGAGGAGGCTTGGGGCTGAGGGGGGTTTGGGGCAGGGCAGGGTTGGGGCTGGGTGGAGATTTGCAGGGGTGGTGGTGTTGGGGGATAGGGAGGATGCATCATAGTGAATAAGGTGGAGGTGTGTCTCATTCTACCTCTGCTCCCGGGATGATATCTTCAGCTTTATCTGCCTCGGGTCCTCTCTTCTCTCTCTGTAGAAATACCCACGTTTCTACCAGTCGCTCTTCTCCCTGGAGCAAAGACCTCGCTCCTTGCAGCACCTGGCTCGCTGCACACTCAGGACCTTCCTGGAGGGCCGGTTGCTTCTGGTCCTGTCTCAGCTGCACCTGCCAAGTGCCTTGCACCGTTTCCTGCTGCTCAGCTTCGAGGACGTCCTCTACTAAGGGCTGCGGTTCCAGTCCTACTGTGCCTTTCTGTGCAGAAGTTCCACCCCTGCCAGTGCAGTCTGTGCCTTCCCAGCTAACCCTTCCCCTTGCACTCCTCCTGCCAGGCCACGTCAGCCCCCTGTGCCAAACCTGTCGCTGTGTCCCTGTCCCAGCCAGCCTTGTGCTCTGCCTCATGCACCTATTTTGGAGCATTCTGTTTACCCATACTAATCAGGACAACCTCCAGACTCACTAAAAAAAGCAAGAGATGGGGATTAGGGCATTTTGTGGGACAAGGAGCAAATAACGCCGCATTGATCAGAGTTTTGGTTGTAGGGTATCAGTCTCCCTATCCCAAATATACAAACTCTAACCTAAACCGGGCAGTTCTGGTGCCCTGGGCATTTGTTGGGATCCTGTCTTCAGTCAAGTTGTTTACAGTTTGTACCCAAAGGTGTTTGGAATAAACCCTAGTCTTTCTCTATACCTACCAGAGTACAACTTCTGCCTTGCCTTGAAGACTGTCCTGACAGAGCTGATCCATGTGACATACCATGCATAGTGGTATGGGCACTCTCAGACCTATGCATCCATCTGTTTCTCAGAGGTTATGGGGGAATGTGTGGTAGGTGTGGGGCTGAGGCCTCCCAGACAAACGCTTCCCATGCAGGTACAGTGTCTGGGGTTGCCTGGCTTTGCAGCTTGGGGCAAGACAGCAGCGCTTGTGCCAGCACAGAGGACTCTGATGTGGGGCGAGGAGGAAGCATGCCCTGAGAGCGCTGGTCCCTGGGTACAGAGCAGCCAGCCCCTCTGGCAGCCCGGCTAGCATCTACCAGAGCACAGCACAGGTCCACACACTGCTGCCTGGGCTGCACTGCACTCAAAAAAGGTAAAGGGTAACGTTTGTTTCTGCGATTTGAAGACACAATTGTAAAGAAATCAAAGCACTAACCATCCTTTAAAGATTTGCTGTCAGCTAGCCCCATTCCTGCTTCTGACTCAAGGGATGCCCGACCTGCTGCTGGCTGGCAGAAGGTACACCAGGGCAGCACTGCAGCTTGCTCCTCTTGGTGCACTGGTCTTCAAGGCCTCGGTTAACGTCCACGTCAGCGCCAGGACGCTGGGACACACAGATCTGAAGGCTAAGCAGACCCAATGCTTCTGTCTTTTTCTGCCTCTGTTGGGACACAGGGTGTAGCTCTGCTCCCCTAATTATCACCACCTTACACAACTAGACCATGCTGCTCTGAAGTAGCAAGCTTGAATTAACTATGTGAGGTCCAGCGTGCCATTCCCAATGCCCCTAATGCGCCAGTGATGCACCACAGCATGAATGCTAACGGGATACGATAGGAGTGTGTTCACATGCTACAGGCTTACAAAAGGTGTCAGCCTGTGTGTGCCGGTACTACTGTTGCAGTGTAGAGACGGTGTAACTCAAAAAGGTTTAACAATGTGCTTTATGACATCCATGGGCAGAGAGGTGACTATCTGCAAAACAGGGATGAAGGAAGCAGGAGAGTCAAAGCTTTTAAAACACCTGGATAATGGCCCCCACTCTTACCAGGCATCAGTAATGCATTTCCCTTGAACCAGAGCAGGAACCCAGCCTGAAGTCACCACCTTCCTGCTGGCTGTGCTCGCGTGTCTGCTCAGGGTGATCTGTTATGGGAGCCGGTCCTGTAGTCTTATTCGAAAATTTTAATCACCACTTTAGAGTGCTCATTTTTAGCCATATCATGTCTGTGACTGGGGGAGGAGCTGAAAAAGGAGGGTCTGTCCCTTTTGGTGGCAGCACCGTCTGGAATTGCTTAGCCTGAATGGATATCTTTGGTATGAAGGCAGTCTGCAGAGCAGAACATGTGGGGCTGGTTTACCAGCCCTCCTTCTTTCCAGCACTGTCCATATGCCTGCAATAACGTATGTTCAGTAATGCGTACTCAGCCACTAAGATAATATCACCTTAAGGACAGGAAGGATTGAATTTAATGGTTTGCTTTATTTTGTAGTTGTTTCTTGCATCTGTTAGACTTAAAGCCGCACCTCAGGTCTTGCTGATTACTTTTGCTAGTTCTGAAGTCTGCTCTGCATTTGGGTGATGAGGGTAGCTCAGGTTGAAAGAGGTGAACCTACAGCATTTTATTTCTGCAAACACAGGAGCATGCAGTGCCACTTCGTACACGGGCAGGCCAACTCCTGGCACTGCCAATTCCTCTTTGGACAAAGGCGTCCTGGCATAGACAGGCACCTGTGGTAATGAAGGACGCGTGCTGGGACTGCAGGTGAATTTCCAGGGTTCCTTTCGGAGCTGCCAGGTTTGCAGGCAGGGAATCCCAGCGTAAGTGGAGAGCTGAGGTCAGGCAGGTGGCTGAGAGGGGCAAGCCATCCCTGGGCACAAGTCTTCATAGGCTAGGTTTCATCTGTGTTCCCACTGAAATTAAAAGGGCATGTGTGTAAGGATACCACCGAGTAACGATTTTCAAGCAATATGAGGCTAGTAGGAAAAGGGGAGTATCTTTTACAGATTGACTGATTTAACTGGGGGGAAAAAACCAAACCAAATTTAAAAACAAAAAAACAGAAAAGCTTTTGAGCACTCAAGCCCTTTTTCAGAACTGAAACAATCAGAAAAGTTCAAGCTAAGTGCAGGCTGAGAACAAATGCTCTGAGTTTAACTCGGTTATGTTAATCGATTAGCAATTGATTTTTAAAAAACATTTACAAGAACAGAGTTAAAAAGGTTTGATGTTCCAGAGCACATTTTGGCAATATGACAAGCTGTGCTACTTTTTCTCAGGTTTGTAAAGGGGAAATTTCTAATGCAGCATTGAATGTACTTGCTGGGACAGGAGTTTTGCCAGGGAAATTAAGCTGTCCTGGGCGTGAGGGCTATGATCTCAACCGAGGACGGCAAGCATGTGACATTATTAGCACAGGGGCATGTGGTTCTGATGTGTTTTTACCAACTGCCACAGGCACAGGCAGCTGCTCCTGTGTCCCAGGTTCACCAGGAATGTCTCTTGGGCACATGCTGTTGTTCCTGCTTCAGCGTCCACCTGGGTTTTTGGGCAGAGCAGTCAGAAAGAGACACCCTCATGACTGGCTGAAGTAATGCGAGTCGACCGCCACGTTCTCAGTGTGGCTGTCCAAGTGGGAGTGATGTGCTCGGGGAGAAAAGAATGCATCCCATTTCTGGACAGAAGTTTCCATCCTAGCTGCAGCCACTGGGTCTTACTCTGACCCTCTTCTGTGCAGACAAAGCATTGCCTATTCTTAGTATCCCCTTCCTTTAACTGAAAGATCAACTCCATCAGTATCTCCCTTTAGGCTTCCCAGCCTCGAGTATCTGCTCGACTCCTACTTGATCGTTCCTGTTCCTCAGTAAAGAGCATGACATGCCCTAATAGGTGGACTAGTAAACCATAATGGTTCTTATAGAAGGGTACAAGGGCAAAGCAAGTATAGAAAAGCCCTTCCCCACCCCGAGCTCTGTAAATTGCATTTCAGGTACTTTTGAGTCAAAAGGGCGTCTTTGTATTTAGCAGTTGTAGAGAGATATTTTTTCTTCTTCCATAAATTTGACCAGTCACTTTTTGGACCCATGTATGTGTGAGCATTCTGATCTCCTTGTGGCGAGGATAACTTAATTGCAGATTGTGTTGATAACCTCCTTTTATTTGTCTTTACACTGTTACCTTCTTGTTTCATTTGATGCCCTTTAACTCTTGTATTCTAAGAATATGTGGACAACTATAGTCTGTTCCTCTTCATCATATTATTCAAAACTACATAGATCCCTGTCATTTCTCTCCTTACTCAGGCTGGAATTCTATTCAACTGTGTCATTCCCTGGTGTGGAAGCTGTAACCCAACCCTTAACCACAAGCACAGCCTTTCCCTGTCCCTTTACTGATCGTGTGCATCACTTTGAGATGAAGGGACTAGAACTGCGCACAACATTCAAAATGTGGTCGCACTATGATTGTGTAAGAGTTATTCTTAACCGTGTGGATGTGGGATCTACACAAATGCCTCAGGAACTTTGATTCGTATTTGACATTGCTTGATTATTTACACAGTCCAGGAGGAGGATGGCCTTGGCAGCGATGCCCTCCCATTCAGCACGTTTTGTGTCCAGACGGCATATGTCGCAACCTCTAAATGTTTTTCAGACTTATTATTGTCCAGGATTGCCATCCCTGTTTTAAAATGAAGCTCACACTCTTCTTTCCTATATGTTGCTCCTTATACTTAGATGTAACAAAACAGGTTTTTCATGAACCTGGTGTTTCAAGCAATCCAAATTAGGTTGTCTTGGGCAAGTGCCACCTGTTACTTTTACCATCCCAACAATTCATTTTTATCTACCCCAATAATTTTACCAGCAATTCTTTTTTATTTTCTCCCTGATTGCTAAAAAGATATAGCATTGATATGTGAATAGACTACAATTAGAAATACATCTGTCAGATGGCTATATAGAATAAGTCTTCTCAGTTACCCCATTCTTTCAAATCTGTTAATACTGATCACACCGACTGTAGCATACAGCTAATTTTTCTTATTAGAATGTCACGCAGAACTAAGTCTAATGACTTACAGGAGTCTAAGCATGCCATATCTATCTAGTTAGCCCTATCAAACTTGTAGGCTTACAAACATTACGTTAAATTATTTGAAAGTACCTCTTTCAAATGTCATTAATTTGAATGACAGTAATTTGGGTTCTAGCTTTTACTAATTTACCCAGGACATCCTTTGGCTGCTTGCCTGTGATTGCTTGGGATGTATGTTGAGCTAACTGCTCTGTAGTTTCTTGGATATCCATGTGAACACATTTAAATACTGGCAAGACATTAGATTTCCCCCCTCCCCAGTTATCTTAAGTTCTCCAGTGTGCTATGATTTGTTATAAAGAAAAAACCAATGGTTCAGTGAACTCATTAGCCAACTAAATACTCTTGGATGTAAGTTATCCTCCTGCAGATTATAAAAATTGTTACCTAAACAGTTTCTCTTTAGCATCTTCCCTAATTACTGACGGAATAGAAAGTATTTCATTACCACTGTAAAATATGAATATTATCTATTGTTGTTTCAAATACAGAGCAGAAATACTCATTATGCAGAATGGATGTTTACACACAGAAACCTGGGGCAGGTGCCCAGCGACTGCAATTCTTTGGATTCTGTACTTCTGGGGCATCCTGCTCTGGGGTTGGCATTTCAAAAAAACTGAGAAATTGGAGAGGGTTCAGAGAAGAGCCGTGAGTGAGTTATGGATTGCCAGTGACTCCTGGCAGTGGGAATTTCGGAGAGGTGGTCAATCTTTGGAGTCCCGTGTGCAGCTGCGGGCGCCTGTTCTTCGGTTCTGGATTTAAGGGCAGGAAGGGTTGACAGCACTCTTCCCGAAGCACTGCGGGCACAGGGGCTAAACACCCCCTCCATCGCCATGCTGACGTCCGTTGCTGGTCCCTACCTGCGCCTTACCAAACCTTCTGAGGGGCAGGCCGCGGAGTTTATTCAGCATTGCCAGTTCTGCTGACTGGCACTTAGAGCTAAAACTAGATCCAGTGACTGGAAATTGAAGCTGGGCAAACACATATTGGAAATGAGACACATTTTTAATAGCAAGGGTAATTAATCTACTAGTTAATTGCATCTTAGAATAGCTTATCATAGTGGATGTAGATTTCTCATCTCTGGCTTTTTTAAAAATCACTGGAAGACGTGCCCTAGCCCAGACCAGAATTCATGCTGCATGGTGCTTAGCCCAAGTCCCAAAGAGCTCAGGCTGCTTAATTGCAGATCTATGGTCCATAGTCCCGTCACTCTTCCACACTGGTCTGCCATTGTCCTCTGTCACCGCTGGACTGTGTTTGGCCCCGGGGTAACGAAACAGTTTCATGTTTCCCGTGACAGAGCTGCTCACTTCACTGGTACATCACCGCTGTCTCTGACTTCCCCTTGGTTTCCTGCATTTGTAACTACTGGTTTGTACTGGCTCTATCAGCTTCCTTGCTCTGAATTTGCTGCTTGCGCTGGTTTCTGAAAAAGACATTCTGAAATAAATGGTGATGCTAGTTTATAATTTTATTTAAATATTTGCTCTTACGCAATTTCTCTCACAAGCTTTAACTTTGAGACTTCAGCCATTTGGAAGCACCGAGCATGTTTCACCCCATGGGACTGAGCAGTGTTTGAGGATTGACAAAGGACCTCAGGTCTGGATGTGACACACAAAGGCAAACTCCCTCCTCTCACCAGTCCGCCAGCACATGAAGACCTCATGGGGCTGCCCCATGACATTTAGAATCATAGAATCATAGAATCGTTTAGGTTGGAAAAGACCTTTAAGATCATCAAGTCCAACCGTTAACCCAGCACTGCCAAGCCCACCACTAAACCATGTCCCTAAGCACCACATCTACACGTCTTTTAAATACCCCCAGGGATGGTGACTCCACCACTGCCCTGGGCAGCCTGTTCTAGTGCCTGACACCCCTTTGGGTGAAGAAATTGTTCCTAATGTCCAGTCTAAACCTCCCCTGGCGCAACCTGAGGCCGTTTCCTCTTGTCCTATCACTTGTTCCTTGGGAGAAGAGACCGACCCCCACCTCGCTACAACCTCCTTTCAGGTAGTTGTGGAGAGCGATGAGGTCTCCCATCAGCCTCCTCTTCTCCAGGCTGAACACCCCCAGTTCCCTCAGCCGCTCCCCATCAGACTTGTGCTCCAGGCCCTTCACCAGCTTCGTTGCCCTCCTCTGGACACACTCCAGCACCTCCATGTCCTTCTTGTGGTGAGGGGCCCAAAACTGGACACAGGATTCGAGGTGCGGTCTCACCAGTGCCGAGTACAGGGGCACGATCACCTCCCTGCTCCTGCTGGCCACACTATTTCTGATACAGGCCAGGATGCCGTTGGCCTTCTTGGCCACCTGGGCACACGGCCGGCTCATGTTCAGCCGCTGTCGACCAGCACCCCCAGGTCCTTTTCCTCCGGGCACTTCCCAGCCACTCTTCCCCAAGCCTGCAGCGTTGCCTGGGGTTGTTGTGGCCCAAGTGCAGGACCCGGCACTTGGCCTTGTTGAACCTCATACATTGGCCTCGGCCATCGACCCAGCCTGTCCAGGTCCCTCTGCAGAGCCTTCCTGCCCTCCAGCAGATCAACACTCCCGCCCAGCTCGGTGTGGTCTGCGAACTGGCTGAGGGAGCACTCGATCCCCTCGTCCAGATCGTTGATGAAGATATTGAACAGGACCGGCCCCAGTACTGAGCCCTGGGGAACACCGCTCGTGACCGGCCGCCAACTGGATTTAACTCCGTTGACCACAACTCTCTGGGCCCGGCCGTCCAGCCATTTTTTTACCCAGCGAAGAGTGGACCTGTCTGAGCCATGAGCCGCCAGCTTCTCCAGGAGAATGCTGTGGGAAACGGTGTCAAAGGCTTTCCTACAGTCCAGGTAGACCACATCCACAGCCTTTCCCTCATCCACTAAGTGGGTCACCCTGTCATAGAAACAGATCAGGTTGGTCAAGCAGGACCTGCCTTCCATGAACCCGTGCTGACTGGGCCTGATCCCCTGGTTGTCCTGTATGTGACCATGATGGCACTCAAGATGATCTGCTCCATTACCTTCCCCGGCACCGAGGTCAGACTGACAGGCCTGTAGTTCCCCGGATCCTCCTTCTGGCCCTTCTTGTAGATGGGTGTCACATTTGCCAACCTCCAGTCAACCGGGACCTGCCCGGTCAGCCTGGACTGATGATAAATGATTGAAAGTGGCTTGGTGAGCACCTCCGCCAGCTCCCTCAGTACCCTTGGGTGGATCTCATCGGCCCATAGACTTGTGTGTGTCTAAGTGGTGTAGCAGCGATCCCACCTGAGGAGGCACTCAGATCGGATCTCTGACTCACAGCAGTAGGAGGCTCAGTGTTTGCCCGAAGCTGCAACCCCACGCAGCAACACAGCTGCGCTTTGAGCCCCATGCAGAGCTCTGCTGGACTCACTCCAGTGGCTGATCTGACCCTACAGCAGCTCTCCCGGTGCCGAGTGCTTCTGGTACTTCAGTGTTAGGAGCATGACTCCAGATGCTTCCTGCTCTTCTGTTTCCATCCAGATGCTCTGCAGCAGACGCTGATGCTCCTGAGGTACCATGCTTTGGAGGTGAAACCTGGGAGAGCACACCCCTTTTGTACAAAGGCGCTCTCCGGGGCCTGTCAGCCCCCGCTCCGTTCCTCCGGCTCATCACCAGGTGTCGGCAATGCTGCTCACATCCGCGCCGTCCCACCCACCCCCAAGCACTGCGCTCCTAGCTGCACGGCTGCCCCTTGGGCTCCCGGGCCACATGGGCTTGGGCCAAACGCAAGCACATGTTTGATAGCAGCCTGTGACTTCTTCAGTTTGGTCCTATGCCTGGCCAGCCTTACTTCCATTCCTGGAAAATACTACAGCAAGTAAGGCTGAGAGAGTTGGGGTTGTTCAGCCTGGAGAAGAGAAGGCTCTGGGGAGACCTTGTGCGGCCTTTCAGTGCTTAAAGGGGGCTTATGAGAAAGATGGGGACAGACTTTTTAGCAGGGCCTGTTGCAATAGGACAAGGGGGAAATGGTTTTAAACTAAAAGAGGGTAGATTTAGACTAGATCTAAGGAAGAAATTTTTTACATTGACGGTGGTGAAACCCTGGCACAGGTTGCCCAGAGAGGTGGTAGATGCCCCATCCCTGGAAACATTCAAGGATAGGTAGGACGGGGCTCTGAGCAACCTGATCTAGTTGAAGATGTCCCTGTTCACTAGAGCAGGGTTGGAGTAGATGACCTTTAAATGTCCCTTTCAACCCAAGCTATTCTATGATTCTATGATTCTATGAATTTTAAGTGCCTGAACACATGCAAAGTTGTTCAGACCAATCCTACTTCCTTCTGTATCAGGCCAAAGGGCCTGTGGGAAAGGGACAGAAGGAGCAGATGCTGTGTGTCTTAAATGTCTTAATTTCATGCTCTTCCACATGAGGTTCTCAGAATGAAATTAAGAAAAGATAATATAGGCTGAATTACCATTAGGTTAAAGCACAACTAGTCAGAAAACCCTGTTCACGGTTAGTTCTCAGTAGTCAAACTGCAGAGATACATAGGGGGTGTTACCTGGAGGTCTGTCCTGCGTCTGGCACTCTTCTGGAGTCGTTAAAGACTTGTGTGCTGGTTTTGACTGGGATAGAGTTAATTTTCTTCACAGTAGCTAGCATGGGGCTACGTTTTGGATTTGTGCTGGAAACAGCGTTGATAACCCAGGGATGTTTCGTTCCTGCTGAGCAGGGCTTGCACAGAGTCAAGGCCTCTTCTGCTCCTCACCCCACCCCACCAGCGAGCAGGCTGGGGGGCACAAGCAGTTGGGAGGGGACACGGCTGGGACAGCTGACCCCAACTGACCAAAGGGATATTCCACACCATATGACGTCATGCTCAGCGTATAGAGCTGGGGGAAGAAGAAGAAAGGGGAGGACGTTTGGAGTGATGGCGTTTGTCTTCCCAACAAGAAGATGTTACGCATGATGGAGCCCTGCTTTCCTGGAGATGGCTGAACACCTGCCTGCGGTGGGAAGTGGTGAATGAATTCCGTGTTTTGCTTTGCTTATGCACGGCTTTTGCTTTCCCTATTAACCTGTCTTTATCTCAACCCATGACTTTTCTCACTTTTACCCTTCTGATTCTCTCCCCCATCCCACCCAGGGGAGTGAGTGAGGGGCTGTGTGAGGCTTATTGCCAGCTGGGGTTAAACCACGACGGTCCTTTTTGGCACCCAACGTGGGGCTCGAAAGGTTCGAGGTAACGACAGGTTTGATTGGAATGTGCTAGATGGAATTTATAGCTGTTACTGCTGTTTAGCTATTAATTGGCAGGTCCTGTGCTTGCCATGGGGCTTGCCTGCCTTACCGTTTGTTAGACTCTAGTGCTCGTTAGTGGCTGCTTTTTGCTGTCGCTGCCTGCTGTGCTGCTGCACTGCTGATCACCTCACTGGGCTGTGCCTGGGAACGTTCTGGTAACAGCGACGGGGATGTGCCTGGGCTGGCAGGCGGCCAGGGCATCGCTGCTGTTTCTGTGCTGCTGTGCTGGGCAGGCTGAACTCCAGTGTGAGCTCGAGGCGAAGGGACTGTGACCTGGGGATGAGTCCACGCGGGAGCAGGACACCTCGAGCTGTCTGTGGCCGTGAATAAGTCCACATCAGAGCAGCTACATCACGAAGCATCTGTGGCCGTGGTTATGTCTGTGCTGCAGCAGGAATACCCCTGAGGGGATCGTGGCCCAAGGATAAGTCCATGCTGGAGAAGGTACACCTCAAAGCATCTGTGGCTGTGGATAAGTCCATGCTGCAGTTCCAAGGTCCAGGCTACACCTTGAAGCATCAGTGGCTGTGCCTGAAGTCATGCTGGAGCATCTCAAAGCGTGTGGCCATGGATAAGCCCACAACGGAGCAGGTACACCCCTGGAGGGACTGCAGCCATGGGTAAGGCCATGTTGGAGCAGGTTTACTTCTGAAGGGACTGTGGCTGTGGGTAAGGCCACGCTGGAACAGGTGCCCCTCGAAGCGACTGTGGCTGTGGGTAAGTCTGTGCCGCAGCAGGTACACCCCTGGAGAGACTGTGGCTCACAAGCAAGGCTCCACTTGGAGCGGGCACACCCCTAAGGGACTGCAGTCTGTGGGTAAGTCCAAGCCGGAGCAGGGGCAAGGGGAAGAGGTCATTGCAATGTTAAACCCGATGGTCTGGTCCAAAGGGACCAGGGGTGGAGATTGTAATGGATCTACCTTTAAATTGTTGTAACCCGGGATTTGGAATTACTGCAGCAGGAACTGCCCAAACCAATGGAGGAGAAGCCTTACAAGAAGCAGTGCAAGGGCAGCAGTGACCCGACCTGAGCTGGCATTGGTGCCCAGTAACTCCATGCAACACACCACCTCCTCTCCTGTCCTGAGTGACCACATAACAGATGGAGCCCAAAGTCATGGACTAAATGAACTCCATGGACATTTTGTGGACATTTGTGGACATTTTAAAGACATTTTACATAGACTAAGAAAATGATATCCATGTATTATATCAAAGGATGGGAAGGGGAGTGGTGGTTCATGAGGTTGCATTGGATAGTGTGGTATCTGAGCATGATGTAAGTGGTATGGAATAAGGGGTGGAGAATGTGCTGGTTTTGGCTGAGATAGAGATAATTTTCTTCATAGTAGCTAGCATGGGGCTATGTTTTGGTTTGTGCTGGAAACAGCGTTGATAACCCAGGGATGTTTCGTTCCTGCTGAGCAGGGCTTACACACAGTCAAGGCCTTTTCTGCTCCTCACCCCATCCCACCAGCGAGCAGGCTGGGGGGCACAAGCAGTTGGGAGGGGACACGGCTGGGACAGCTGACCCCAACTGACCAAAGGGATATTCCACACCATATGACGTCATGCTCAGCGTATAGAGCTGGGGGAAGAAGAAGAAAGGGGGGGACGTTTGGAGTGATGGCGTTCGTCTTCCCAAGTAATCATTACAGATGATGGAGCCCTGCTTTCCTGGAGATGGCTGAACACCCGCCTGCTGATGGGAAGTAGTGAATGAATTCCGTGTTTTGCTTTGCTTGTGTGCGCGGCTTTTGCTTTACCTATTAAACTGTCTTTATCTCAACCCATGAGTTTTCTCACTCTTACTCTTCCAATTTTCTCCCCATCTCACCAGGGAGAGTGAGTTAGCGCCTGTGGTGGGGCTTAGTTGCCGGCTGGGGTTAAACCACGACAACCTGCATGAAGGAATAGGCATTAGGCTTATTTAATTTGCAGAAAATTCTGTGCTGGTTGGGGTTGCAGCCCCAGCTGCAGTTAAGGCCAGCAGGACAAATACCAAGTTCTCCCCTAGAACCAGCAGTGCCCAGCTGCAAAAGCCTTAGTAGGGCCTGACCTGCCAGAGATGGTGCAAGCTGAGGTGTGCAGGAACAAACGTGCCACATACTGTCCGTGACCAGCAACACACTGCACAGAAAAGGCACAGCTGTCACGGCATGCACAGGCCAGAGTCCGGTCTATAAAGAAGGGCTACATTGGTCTTCTCTTCCGGAGGTGTGGTGACCACAGCGTAGTGGGTGGGCTGCGGCGGGAGCAGAGGACATCAAGAATGGTAAGAAGACAAGGAAATGATCCACAAAAAGAGCCTTGATGACCTGGAGCTCTATATTCCAAAGAAGAGAAAACTGAGTGGTGACAAAATAACAATACCTAAACATGGAAAAATTACCTGAGCATCTGTTGTATGAGGAAAGGCTGAGACAGCTGGGACTCTTCAGCCTGGAGAAGAGGAGGCTCAGGGGGATCTCATCAGCGTATATAAATACCTGAAGGGAGGGTGCAGAGAAGATGGAGCCAGGCTGTTTTCAGTGGAGTCCAGTAACAGGACCAGAGGTAATGGGCACAAACTGAAACACAAAAAGCTCCGTCTGAACATCAGGAAACACGTTTTCACTGTAAGGGAGACTGAGCCCTGGCATATGTTGTCCAGAGAGTTTGTTGAATCTCCCTCCTTGTAGGTATTCAAAAGCTGTCTGGACATGGTCCTGGGCAACTAGCTCTGTTGATGACCCTGCTTGAGCAGCGGGGTTGGACAAGATGACCTCCAGAGGTCCCTTCCAGCCTCCACCAGCCTGTGATTCTGTGATGCTGTGACTGAATGAAGAGAGCCGCCGCCTTCATAATGCAGGACCCAGGACTAGCAGGTCTGTTCTTATACACTGAGTCCACACTAGGTGATGGTGGTGTAGAAATTAGGGCCACTGCATCTTGTGATAAGCTATTGCCAGCTGAAGACAGGCATATCAGCGTTACTCATGTACCCGCCTGTATTGTGGGTTGTGTTGCAGAACCCGTTTTGCTCTGAATCCTGCATCCTGCACTCTGAGAACATCACCTTTTCTTATAGGCTCTTTACTTCCGTCAGATAGTCATGAAACACATGTTCATACAGTGACCTGCAGATGACGGATGTCATCTGAATGAAAGCATCCAGAGTGCCACGCTCATGTAACTGCTGGGGCAGAGCAGTGCGCTTGGAGAGAGCTGCTACGCTAAAAGTGCAAGAGGTGTCAGGCCTGGCTCCTGCGAGAGATCATCTGCTCATGGGCTAGATAGACCTATGTTGGCTGAAGGCAACGTGCACAACATGTTCACAGCCCAGGTGTGGGCATTGCTTTGGGAATGTTGCCAAGAATGCCCCGTCCTGGTCTGCTGTACGAACACAAACCAAAAGAAACCAAGAACTTTCAGCAGTACCCGATGCCAGAATGGAAATGAGGCAGTACCACAACAGTGCCAATATAAGCCAGCCCTGTGCCTTAGGAGCCCAGTAAATTATCTGAAGTGTTTGGCTAATATCGCTCTCCCAGAGCAGGATCAAAACCCAGGAGTGAAGGAGGTGTTAGCTCTCCTAAACAGAACAATCCTCAAAGAGATGTGTGAAAGGCTCCTACCTTATCCAGGAGTAAAGAAAAGAAAATGAGACGCTTGCCAGGTGCAGACAAGTCGCGTAACAGTGCCATCTTCCAAGCTGAACCCTCATCTGTATTGTGAGTGGGTTGAGGGGCTCAACCCAGCTTCCAGTTGGTGGTGCCTGCAACCCGTCCCATCAGGCTGGCCTCCCTGGACTTACTCTGTTTGTGCGTTGCTGCTTCTCAAGCAGGCTGGAGCAGGAGAAGTGCAACGTGTTACCTGCGATGTGTAATCACTACAATCACTGCCAGCGGCTTGCCCGCAGATCCTACTACCTTGGCAATTTGCCTGCATCCCCATGCTCACGGCCCTGTGTCTGCTGAGCAGCCTGTTCCGGCAGGGCACGGCGCCTCGGGGGCCTGCCAGTGGGTCTGGGGGAGCAGCAACATTTGCTGCTGGGGACGTGTCTAGTACCAGGTTTAGATGGTGAAGCTCCCAGCTCCCGGCACTGTCCCGGGGGAACCCGGTAGCAGACAGCCACACTGCCCACAGAATCTGCACGAATTCATCCTGGGTCCTGCCTTAGGTTGAGCTGCTCATGGACTTGCTTGGCAAAGGCCAACGTGGCCGGCTTTCTCTGGGCTGGATAAGGTGTGGTCCATTGAGGATGGCTCTGGGCTTATGCTGAAAGGCAGCCAGGGAGGCAAGGTGAACTGATAGTCACAGGCGTTTGAGCTAGCTCATGTCAGTGCTGTTGCTCATGTGCTCTAAGACCATTTTAAAATGCTCTGTGCAGGAACCCTGTCTCCCCAAGGTGTGGGTGCAGCGTTGGGTGCAGAAGTGGTGAGAGATGCCAGGAAAGGTTGAGCTCCCCAGGTACAGCTGTGCTTCACTCTGTGACAAGGTCTGGGGTGTGGTGAGCTTCTTGCTTGGTAGACCTGCTGGCTGGTGAGGGTGCTTACACGTGCGTCGCCTGGGGTTTCTGCCTCACCCGTGTGGCCTGGGGCTAAAGGGTAAGGGGAGATGGTGCAGAGGTGCCTGCCTCGGCTGCTGTCATCCTGGCTGCTGAAACAGTTGGTGGTGTCTTAGATGGCCCGTGTGCCCTTAGCAAACCCAACAGCCTTCAATCACCAGCTCTCAGAAAGTATTCCTTTGCTAACACCATGCAGGAGTTGTGCTCCTGGGCTATGTGTGTGCCCAGCGGGCAAGTGGGAGTTGAGCCACTGTAGGTCCTGCCAGGAGGCCTTTGTGGCTGGGAAGAAAGCCTTTGCTTGTCAGTCTGGGGAAATGAGCAGTTTTCGGATCAGGAAGACCCAGCTTTGGGGCTGCTGCTTCTAGGCACAGAGGTTGGTACACAAGACAGGCTGCGGTTACTGCTGGCCTTGTGCAACGCTTATCAAGAAAACAGGTATGTGGTGTTGCTCTAGAACGCTAGCTCTGCCCTTCAGTCCTAAGATGGACCACTCCGAGTTTTCCTCTCTTTCAGTTACAGTCTTTCCCTATTTTGGAAACCCTGGCTTGGGACAGGTCCTTTTTCTGCTCTGAGATCTTGTCAGCAGCACAACTATGCACCTGGGAATGCTCTTTCTGCTGTTAATGAGGATCCTGGATTCTTATGGCTCCAGCCAGGGCTAGTTCTTAAATGTGTTCCCCGGGCGTGAGAGGGTGTCTCCTCAGCAGCTGCAGACAGGTTTTGCTGTAGGAAGCTGAAGACGGAATCACATGGGCCAACTTGACCGTGGGGCGAAAGCCTGTGAGACTGTATTTGCAGAGGCCAGCTGGAACCACCTGGGTGCTCCTTGTATCCAGGTTGCCTGCTGGGGCAGGACTTGCACGTTAGCTGTCACCACCAGGCTGTGTGTGCCTGCAGAGCCCGATGGCTGAGCCAGGTTTGTTGCATTTGGACCACTTCATGGGTGTAGGCCAATAGTAGAGATGTGCCTGTTAACACAACATCACAGCCAGCCCGTTCTCTAGACTTTCCCAACTTTGAGTAAATAATTTTGCAACATTACCCTTGCTTTTAATATGTTTAGTAGCTATATTGCAGGAATGCCTAGAGGCCGTGACTAGATTTAGTCCTGTTGTGCTAGATTCTGTGTAGAGCTTCTAAGTGGAGCAGGTGGAGGCATAAAGTTAAGGTTGCATAGCAGTTTCCATTAGAAAGACCTGCTTTCATTTGCCAGTCAGTTATTAAACTTTAACTGTTGCTGTTGTGGTTTGCCATGCTGTGTGCTTGTCTCAGACTGAACTTTTCCCGTTACAGCTACAGCAAAAATTAATTGGCCTCTACTTAGCCAACAGCCTGTGTACCAGGAACGCGCTCCAGACTCCCCACTTTGGAGCAACAGCTTACAGTGCAGGAAGGAGAGCTGGCCAGGATGTTTCTTCTTCTGCCCAGTAGCTCGGGATCAACTTTTCCTAAATTACCAGCCTCTGAGGATCCCATTTTGCCTGTACCAAGCAAGGACATTTTTAGAGGCTGATAGTTTTCTCCAGGAAGCCTCTGCCTATGCTGAGCAGTTATACTAGACCCTCTGAGCTGACCAGACAGGTCATGTATCATCTTCAGCATAGACACTGGGTCCAGTGTCAGGTGTTGAGCAGGTCACTTCCAGTCTTGCCTACTGACTCCAGAAATGCAGGCAAACTGACTTTTCCATGCTCATGTCTGCAGCAAGGAACAGAGAAGAAGAGGAGGAAGAACCTTCAGCAGTTCTAATGCGGAAAAGGACAAGAAGAGGGGTGGGAAGCAAAGGCAGACTGAGGAAGGAGGGCCGTGCTGGAGGAGGTGGGATGGGCTGGGCTGGGCTTGCTTAAGGGCACTGCTTGCAGAGACTGGACTTGAATTCAGCACTCGGGGCCCAGCCCGGTGAGACTCAGGGCCAAGTGCTGAGGCTGATAAACATGGAGCAGCAACCCAGCAACCCCAAAACAGAAGGGAGAGAGCAGGTCTCCTCCTGAGACTCTTTTTTATCTCAGTGTCTGCTAACGCATCCAGCAAGGTCCTGAGAGGTCTCTGTCAACAGCTGAGAGTGCAGTGAGACCAGGGGCTTTACAAATTGCGCATGCAATTAATATTTCTCATGTACCTGGTGTGTTGGACGGTGGATCTTCAGGAGGGTGTATGTTAAAGGAACAGACCAGCTACTTGCGAGTGGGGGATGGAGCCCAGTAAAATGGAGTAGAGTGGCTCCCCGCAGAGAAGGCGTGTGGGGAGGGAGAAACGCCCAGGGAGCGTTCTGAACAGCGGAGGTCTGAGCCTCAAGTGGAAGCCATGGAAACTGCATTTCCACCAGACAGTGAGAAACTGTGGAAGATTAGATATAGGATACAGAAATTGGGAAAGCCCCTGGAGGTCTAAGGGGTGGTAGAGTTATCATGTGCAACCTGGACCCTCACCCTTCCCGTTTGGCTCACTCTGCCGGGATGGTGGATGTGGGAGCTCTCAGTCTCTGTCTTGTTCAATGTATGCACTAGGGTACAATAGTACAATATTTGCTTTATTTTGCTTGCTACCCTTTTTTTTCCCAGTCCTTCAACCTTTTCTTCTCTGGATCTTTGTTTTACTATTTGGCAAATTAATTTCTACCTTATTTTACCGCAAAGTCTCATGAGACAAAGTAAACCAGAGTGGAGTATGTTGCCAGGGCCCTGAGTACATTCCTCTCCTCCTGGGGGTTTGTCTCTCTGGGGTCAGGGCCAACTAGATGATGCAGCTGCCTGTCCTTGGGGAACCTGAGCAGCAGCCTGCCCCTCTTAGGCTGAGGAGCTGCTTTTAAGCTCAGGCTCTCACCCTTAGTCTCTGCCTGACCTAAGCTGGAGGTGCACTTGATCTTGTACCTCCCTGATGCTGACAATGATCCCGACCCACTGATTTGACTTTCTGGCTTGGCCTTGGACCTGCCTCACCACTTGGAGAGTGGGACTTTCTGGGTGATCACTGGACAATTTGTGACCCTGGTTACTGTCACCAGATCAGCTCTGCTCACCTTCCTTCAGTCCTGTGGGACTGCACCCTTGCCAGTGAAGCCACTGCCCTGTCTGCCTTGCTGCAACTCTTGCTTCCTGGCTTCCCTTCCCTATTGGAGCAGCCTGCCCCTTCTGCTCCTGGCATCGAACTGAGATTCAGTGTTTGAAGAAAGACAGGGCTGCAAGTAATGCAAGTGTATGATCAGGTAAGCAGAACTTTAATCTTGGAGACAAACGTAGAGACTTGCAGGGGTCAGTATGGGAGCTTGTGTTTTTGGCTTCAGGAAGGACCTGCTGCTTTGGGCATAGGCAGTCATCCTTCCTTGTGGAGCTGCAGTTCATTCCCCAGCTTTCTCAGTGTCCCCAGCAAGGTCACTGAAAATAGCAGTTTCCTGTTGCTCTCAAATATCTTGCTAACTTATATGAGGATGTGAGGTGTGGGTTGAAGGTTACATATAAAAAGTTCATTGAACAACTGATCAAATTGCAATTGCTCCGGACTTAGGAAGTTGCTTGCATAGCCTTGATTTGGACCCTGTTGAGTACAGGTCTTGAGATCCAGTAACTGACACATGGCTATGCTTTCATTTTGTCCATGGTCTAATGTGCTTTCATAGCAGTGGAATGAACCAAGCTGTGTGCATGAAGGTGACTCCAACCTGAAGGTTCCTTTCCACAGAGACATTTGGTGGATGAGGCAGGAGAGCTGGGCCAAGGACAGATAGAACATGGATGCAGACCTTGAGCACGTGCCTTATCGTGTCACAGCTGATTCCCAAGGTGGGATTCATCCAAATGCTAGTCACTGCCAGCCTCCTTCCCAGCCTGAAATCTGGGCCCTCATCCTAGACTAGAGGCTGAATGGCCTGTGCCCTGCAAACACCCACATCTCTTCCTTGGTGAGCCAAGGAGGTGTCCGCATCAGAGTGGTGAGAGGGATCCCTCTTGCCGGGCCTCAGTTGCATGATTCAATATTTGAGTCAGTGTCCTGGTTTCAGCTGGGATAAAGTTAAATTTCTTCCTAGCGCTGTGTTTTGGATTTAGTATGAGAAGAATGGTGATAACACACTGATGTTTTCAGTTGTTGCTAAGTACCCTGCTAGTCAAGGACATTCAGCTTAAAAAAAAAAAACAAAAACACAAAAACAAAAAACCAACGACCAAGCATTGGGAGGGAACATAGCCAGGACGGCTAGCCCAGCTGGCCAGCAGGGTATTCCATACCATGTGACATCATGCTCAGTATATGAATGGTAGGCGTGTTCCAGGAAGTAGGGGTCGCTACTTGGTTATTGTCAGCGCGGGTGGTGAGCAACTGCATTGTGCATCACTCATTTTGTATATTCTATCATCATCATCATCATTATTTTTTTTTTTTTCCCTTTTCTGTTCTGTTAAACTGTCTTTATCTCAACTCACAAGTTTTTCTCACTCTTACCCTTCCGATTCTCTCCCCGTCCCGCTGGCGGGGGGAGTGAGCGAGTGGCTGCGTGGTATTTGGCTGCCTGCCAGTTTAAACCATGACAGTCGGGATGATTATTTTAACGTTGACTTCTCCACACCTCTGTCTCCCTGGCTGGGAGTAGGGCAGCTCTCGCCGTGGCGGGGTATTTCCTTGAGACTGCAAGGATGTACCATGAGAAAGGTATAAAAGACACGAAAGAAAGAGGAGGTTCTGTGCAGGCCCTTGGTACCGATGTCATAGCTGGACCCTGGGGATACAGATTGTGCCTGTTTAGTGGAGGAAGGCTGCGTACCACACTGTCCGCCTGGTGGGCCTCATTTACATGCTCCACACAGGATTCAAGTATCCAGCGCCATGGCTGGACTGTCATGTCCCACACAAAACACATGATTCAAGGCTGCAGCAAAGTGGTGCCCCAGAGCTCCTTGGGGACACAGCAGGACAGGGTGGTGGTGCAGAATTCTGTGTATTCACATAGATATCAATGTGAATATCAGATAGATATCAGATAGATATCAGATAGATATCAGGCCACCAGGGAGCCTGAGTAGCTAAGCAGCCAGAGGTGCTGCATCCCTGGTCAAAGGGTGAGTGCAGGCAGGAACACACAGGGGTGCTGAGAGGAGGACCACACCTCGGTGAGAGCTGAAGGTCGGGCATGTAGCTGTGCCACAGCAGAGTGAGTTTAGACACGACTTCAGCTCTGGCATTTTTCAGCTTCTGAGTCCTTTACATGGGAATCCTGATGCTGATGCTGTTCTGAAGGATGGCTTTAGTTTGCTTGCTGTTCAGCATATTACGGGCCCAGTGAGCATCTCCCTGTAGAGAGGAGCACAACGTAAGTGCCGAGCTGGGGGGGAGAAGTGCTCCATTTTAGCGTGGGGGCTCCCCACACGGGGCCAGGACACGCTCCCCAGGACAGGCAGCAGGGCAAGGCAGAGCTGTGCAGCTCTCGCAGTTCAGGAGCATTCGGCTTGCACGGGTCTCGCTTGCTCTGTAGCTTGAGTGATGTGCAGAAGGGCCCACCGCAGCCAGTCCGGGGTACATGTCTGACACACGACGAGTGCGCAGGTGGGAGGGGCAGAGCGCAGGGGCTTTGTGCAGCCGCAGCGCGCCGCGGGCAGGTTAGCGAACCCCGGCTGCGGCCGGCCTCGGGACGCCCCGGTGGCGGACAGGTCCGGGCAGGCTGCAGCCGCCCGGGCAGGCGCTCCCCCGGCGCCCCGGGCTGCGGCCCCCTCAGCCGGGTCTCCGCACCGCCTGCCTGGTCCTGCCCCGACGGAGCCGGGCACCGGGAGCCCCTCGCGGTGCACGGCGCCGAGGCCGCGGGAGAGCGGCAAGGGGGGCCGGGGAAGCCTTGTTCCCCGCTCGGGCCCCAGCCCCCCGTTCCCACTCTGGCCCGAGCGCGTCTCCGAGCGGCCCGGCAGCGCCCTCGCCCGCCCGTCCCACGGAGACCCCGCTCCGAGCCCGCCGCCGGGGCTCCGGGGCGCCGGCTCCGGGGCCTGGAAGGGGGCAGGTCGGACCCTGCCCGGCGGCCCCCCCCGCGCCCGGGACGGTGGCGGGCGGTCTTCTGGCATAGGACGGTGGCCCCGAAGCGGCGGGGCCGCGCCCGGCTGCCGGGCCCGGTCGGTGCCCGGCGAGGGCCGGTCCGTCGGGGCGCTCGAGCCCGCCCGGCGCCGGCGGTCCTGGGCTGCTCCCCGCCGGGCTCGGCCGTCGGGAGCCGTCAGGAGCGTCGGCCCAGGCCGGCTGCGGGAGGCGGTGGGGCCGGGGCGGAGCGGGCCCGGCTCACCCCGTCCGTCGTCCCGGGCCCGGGGGCGGCCCGAGGAAGGATGTGCCGAGCGGCACGGCCCCGTCCCGTCCCCACAAAAGCGCCCTTGTGCTGGCCCCGTAATTGCTAATCATCAATCACCATTAATAACAGCTGATGAGGCGGGAGGGGGAGGCGCCTTCCCAGGGGCCGGCCGCGCCGGGGGGAGCGGGAGCCTTGCCCCGCCGGAGCGGGCGCTGAAGGAGGAACTCGACCGTGATGTGCGGAAGATGGATGAGAGCAGAGGGCGACACCCCCGCCCGCCTCCCCTCCCCTCCCCTCCGCGGCCCGGCCCGGCCCCCCCGCGGCGGGGCGGGCGGGCGGGCGGCTCCGAGCGCGCCTCCACTCCGCCGCGCCGAGCCAGCGAGCGGGCGGGCGGGCGGCAGCTCTCGCCGGGCTCGGAGCCCACGGGAGGCGGCGGGCGCGGGCCGGGGCCGGGGCCGCGGCAGCGGCGGGGCCCGGCGGCGGCGGCGGCGGCGGCGGCGGCGGCGCGGCGAGTTGGCGGCGGCCCGAGCTCGCCGGAAAGTTGGTGCCGGCTGAGCCGGCGGCGCCCGCTCGCCATGCAGAGACCCAGCGGCCAGGGGACCGCCTTCTCCATCGACTCGCTCATCGGGACGCCGCCGCCGCGCTCCGGGCACCTGCTCTACACCGGGTACCCCATGTTCATGCCGTACCGGCCGCTGGTGCTGCCGCAGGCGCTGTCCCACGCGCCCCTGCAGTCGGGGCTGCCGCCGCTGGCGCCGCTGGCCTCCTTCGCCGGCCGCCTCACCAACACCTTCTGCGCCAGCCTGGGCCAGGCCGTGCCCTCCATGGTGGCGCTCACCACGGCCCTGCCCAGCTTCTCCGAGCCCCCCGACGGCTTCTACCCACCGCAGGAGCTGCCCCCGCCGCGCGCCAACCCCGACGCCGGCTGCCGGCGGGGCGCCGAGGGCCTGGAGGCGGAGGAGCTGACCCCGGGGCGCGACAAGGGGCCGCCCGAGCCGCCGCTGCACTTCCCGGACCCCTTCCCCGGCCTGGCAGGTAAGAGCGGCGTGGGCCAGCCCCGCGCGGTGGAGAGCAACTCGTCTGCGGCGAGGGCCGGCCCGCCTCGCCCGGGACTCCCGCGGCCCCGAGGGGCCCCGCGGCGGGCAGCGCCGCCCGTCCGGCCCCTGTCCGGGCTCTCCCCGCCGCCCCAGCGGCGGCTGTGGGCGGGCGGCACCGCGGGCCCCCGAGCTCGCCAGGACAGGAGCCGCGAAGCCGGGGGCGCTGGGGACCGGGGCGCGGCGGGCAGGACGGCGGGGCCGCGATGGGCCGTGGCGGCGGGACCGGCCCGCGGCCGCGCTCCCGCTCTGTCCCGTCGGGCCGGGCCGGTTCCCCTCCGTTCCGGGCCGGCTCCGCAGAGCCCGCAACTTTCGCGGGTGGGAGACAAACTCCGCTCGCCGCACCCGGGCCGCGGGGCGGGAGAGCCTCGAGAGCCGCCGGTCGGGGCGACCGCCCCGGCGGGGCACGGACCGCCCGGCGGGACGGGAGCGACGCGGGCCCCCGGAGCCGAGGCCGGCCCGGCGGCGCGGAGCTCTCCGAGGTCCTGGCACCCGGCCCGGGGCGAGCGAGGCGGAGGGCAGCGGGGCGCCGCGCCGTCCCGGGCCGCCGGACTGCGCGCAGCCCTTCCTGCCCGTCCCGGTCCCGGTTCCGGTCCGTGCAGCTGCGGCGCGGGGCTGCGCCTTGTCCCCGGCACGGTGCCGCGTCCCGGGCGGACCGCGGGGCTGGGGGCTCCCTCGCTCGCCCGCAGCCCGCCTCGTGCCGGGCCCCGCCGCCCTCCCGGCGTCGTCGTGCTGCGGCTCCCGGCGCGCCGAGCCCCTCCCGAGCCCGCGCCGCGCGGGGCAGCTCCCGCGCCCAGGCGGCCGCCCCGCTCCCCTTCGTCTCGGTCCGCCGCCCCGCGCTGCTGTGCCCGCGGCCTCGGCACCGGCTTTGCCCGACGGCGTGGGCAGGCAGCGGCTCCACTCCCAGGACCCCGCTCGGTGCTGCCGGGGGCGGCTCCCGCTGCCGTGGCGGGGCCGCGGGGCCCTCGCCTTTGTGAGCCGCAGCTGCTCCCCTGAGTGTGCAGGCATCAGCCTCGGTGACTTGTTGCTCTGTATTTCTCAGCCAGCTCCAGCTCTTGCTCTCTTCCACCTCAGCTCCTGCAGCACAGGGCTTGAGGTGTCCCTTCTGCAGCGAGACTGAGACAAACCAACTGCTGGCTTTCGCTGACGTGACCTGTCCCGAGAGCTGTGTCCCCTGGTCACCAGTGAGATCCACCTTTGTCTCACAGGCTTCCTGGCATGGGTGCGTGCTGAGCAGTCTCTGCTGCTTCTTGCAGTGCTTGGCTGTTTGTTCATCATCCTCCCTTTAACCTCTCCTGGGTAAGCTCGGGTCTTTTCCTTGCCCTGCCTTGTTCTTCCCTCAGAAGATTGTTTCCCTCACTCAGGTACCCCTTGAACCTCATCCCTCAGCAAGACAACTGGGGCGTTTTGCCTCCCCACTGCCTTTGTGGGTTATTGGGGCTTTGGTGCTCCCAGGCCGCTGTGCTGAGTCAAAAGCCCAGTGTGATCTCACTTTTGTTGTGAAAGTCTCCTCGGGGACAGAACTGCCCTGGCCAAAAGTAGCTGTCTGTATGACCACATCTTCCCAGTCTATGGGGAAATGAACTGCATTGTGCTTGAGCTCCCTCCATGGCTCCTCCACAGCTAAGCCCAACATGTCTTCTCCTTCCAGATAGAGGCCATTTCTGATATCGAGAAATCTCTAAGACTTGTCCTGTTGTGACTGGCTCATATGATGGAAGGAAATAGGTCTTGCTACCGCTGTTCATTCGCTGCTGCCTATTAGCTGTCTCTTAGTATTGTGCTTGCCCTGGAGCCGTGAAGGATGCTTGTCTTTCTGCACAAGCACGTGCCCATGTGGACCTGACTCTGTGAGCTGCTCTGCCCAGGCCCAAGAGGATTTGTCAGGCCAAATGTGCCCACCTTCTTCTTTACCTAATGTTTCTCCTGACTGTACCAGCCAAGGCCCTTGGAGATGGACAATAGGGTTTGTTTTACCAGCCATCTCAGATAAAAGCCAGGATGGTTGCTGTGGGCTTTTTCCACAATTAAGGAAGAGAAAGATGATTCGTATCAACAGGAGGCATCAAAAACTATCTATAACGCAGTTTGTACTAGCATCCTATCTGTGGCCTTGACCAAAAGCAATTGTCTGGAGAAGAGTAAGAGAGCACAACCTGTGCCATACTTTCTAAAATAATGCTTCCCTAGCATCCAACCACCTGCACTTTAGGGGCTTCCTGAGCCAGGTGTTGTTTCTGTATATTTAGTAACCTTTGACCAATTCCTTTTCTGTGACCTTATCTAGTCTCCGCTGGAGTCCACCAGAAAGGAGAGATAAACTTGGCATCAGCCACATCCTGGGGCAAGGTGTTCCACAGATCTCCCATCTGTAGAAGAACCCCGTGAAGAAGAAATGCCGCCTTTTGTCTGTTTTGCTGACATCAAGTGAATTATGCCCTAAAGTGACTATTTCTGTCCCTCGGCTCCATTAGTATCTCCATCGTGCAGGTGTCTATGGAGACAAGATCAGTTGCTTGCTGGATCAGCTAAAGGAATCAATGCTCTATTTTAGGGCCTCTCTCTGCATCTACTGTTTCAATCTTGCTTCCAGCTGTTGTCACACTTCTTGAGAGGGGAGAGGCATGTAGGGAAATTGGTGGTAAGAAGCAGCAAAGCTTGGAGTTTGATTTGTTGCTACAGCTGCAACAAAGAGTATGACCCCCAGCATAAAGGTACTCACACCCCCAGCTCTCCACACCTCTCCTGAGGGCACGTTTGTTCCTGAGCTGTAGAGGTTCTCCATCGAGATGCAGGCAGTGGTCCGAGACCCTCTCTTGGGTTGATGCAGGAACTGCACATTCAGTCAGGGACCGGGTGAAGTTTCATGTTGTTCCCTATGAACATAACAAAGAGCTCGTGTGCTTACCAACACAGGGCTCTTCTGGCTGTCACAACACCCATTCTTGATCCGGGTCCCCCTGATCCTGCTTGAATAACTGTCACCTGTGACACCCAACTCTCCTCACCATGCTTACCATATCCATAGTAAGATCAATGAACAGCTGGGACTTTGTGAAGAGCAAAGCAATGGGTCAATCCTATTCTTCGTCCACTGCCTTCTTGTTGATTTTTCAAAGTCACAATACTTTGCTTCATGACAGCTTCACTTCCCGTTCAAAGGCCTATGAAAGTCTCAGTATACCCTCCCACCAAATGGGTGGGTTCCCCTGCCTCCATTACTTCCTCGATGGGGACATACTAGGTGACTAACAGACCAAAATGCCAATTGTCTTTGTGAAAACCTCTGGTTTAGCCACTATCGTCATCTAGTTCTTACTGCAAACCCAGCCCTTGTATAAGACACAAATGTGAGTTATGTTAGTCTGCTAGAGACCATTTAAAATTCGGGGTCTGGTTAAGAGGAGTGTATCCAGAGATAGTACCTGTTTTACAAAGTGTCGTGTTGCAGTTGATAGCTCAGCCTTCTTCTAGTCTCTTGGGGCCCAGTCTGGGCCTTCAAGAGCAAACTGCCAGATCAGCACTGTTCGATAGTGTGGCTGCTGGGATGCCGTCCTCCATCGCTGGGGAAGGGCAGAGTCAGGGCAGGACCTATGAGTACTCTTGGTGAAGACACTGACATCCTCATAAGAGCTCTCTTACCTTGTCAGGCCTTGTGCTCCAACAGACAGAGGTGGCACACAGAAATGAAAGCTCTGCTTTTCTTCGGCAAAGTGCTTGCACGAGACTGCATTGGCAGCCAAAGTGCTCCATGCCACCTGCTGCTAATCCTCAGCCCCACAAGAACAAATTCTCTGGGTCTTTACTATACCCCCGTGCATATGGGAGATTTCTCCCCCCGCCCCTGACCCTGGTTACTGTCTGTTCTTCTGCAGCAGAATAGAGATGGAGGTGTTTCTTTCCCGCTGTATGAAGCAGGAAGAGCAGGCAGATGATTCCAGATCTCCAAAGCCACCCACCCACTCTCAGGAAGCCACAGACTTGCTGCAGGACCGGCAAGGGATGTGGGAGCTCCACAGCAGCCAGACTCCTAAGAACGGCTCCTGGGCTCAAGCAGTTTCTTGCAGTTGCTGCCCGTATATTTGCAACCTTCAGGCATCTGTGGGCTGTTCTACCTTTCCCACTGAGGTGAGGTGAGGTGAGGTGAGGTGAGCTGTCCGGAGATCCAGTGGCCCAGGGTGCACGTGCCAGTACCTGGACACTGCTTAGAAGCTTGGAGAGCTGCTGCTTCTTCTTTTGCATGTAGGATTATATTGAGAGTGGCAGTGCTTCATTTCCAGCTCCTTCCAGCAGCGATTCCTGCTCTTGGGTCAGACTTGGAGAGTTTGGTGGTCTTTTCTAGTCTCAGCATGACAGAAAAGCTTCTTCATCTGCTCGTGCATAACTGTGGGTCCTCTCCCTCCGTGACGTCTGGCCAGGAGCATCTTCTTGCTCGATCTCCTGTGAGGCCTTTGTTTGAGCCCTTCTACCAAGGAAGTGACTGGCGCCTCTTTCCTCCTCACTGTCTCCCACCCGTGTCCTCCCTTGCTCCACGGCTGTTTAATCATTCAGGCAGCAGTTTGGGACACAAGAAGCTGGAAAGAATAGCATTCATACCCCTTAACCCTATCAATATCCTTGCAGGCAAAGTAACAGAGGTGTCTGCAGTGGTTCAAGTGCTGCCTCCTGTCTGGGTGGCCTGGGATGAGGTCCTGTCTGTTGAACAATGTTGGCAGCCTCTAGCCTGCCCCTCTGCACAGACTGGTGGGGGGAGCTAAGCCCTGAGCATCAGCTGCCTAAGCCCCTTGCTCCCTGGCTGTGCAACTCTGCTGTAGTGCATCCTGGGGTTAGGGAGGGAGAGCTGGCAGCAGGACACCCCATGTCCTGCAGAGCCCTGCATAGAGGTTTGCTGGGCTGGAACTGGCTCAGGCTGCTGTGTTTCCAGGACAGTCCTCCAGCTCCTCTTGGCTGGCTTCTTTCTGGGTGAACAGCATCGATGGACTGATGCAGTGGGACGGGACAGAGGGAGGGCTGAGCTGAGGGGCAAGGTACAGACTTTCTTTCCGGATGCCCTGGAAGGGCTGCGGTGTGCTCTGCAGGAATGAGGCAGAGATGCTGCTACAGCTGGGTTGTGGGCTGGGGACGGCGGCAGCTGCTGTGGTGGCTCATACCCCAGGGTGTCTGCAGACGCGCCGGGTTTGTGGGTGCTGCCCCACAGAGCCGGCCAGGCTGCGGGCAGTGCGGAGCAGACCGCTGGGGTCTGGGACAACAGCAGCCGGCGCTGCCAGCTGTCCGGGCGCCCGCTGCCCGCAGCGGGGCCGAGCGCGCAGCCGGTGCCGGGGAAGCAGCTTCTCCCGCGGGAGGCAGCGCGGGCGGCCCCGGGGCTGCGGGAGGAGCTGCAGCCGAGCGCCCCCCCGCCGCGGAGGGGCTGCCGGGGGGGCGGGGGGAGCCTCGCGGGGCGCCGAGGCCGCGGCTCCGGGGGCTCCGTGGGGGACCCTCGGGCGGGGCGGGGGGCGGCGGGCCGCCCCGGCGGGCGCTGACGCTGTGTGCCCCGCAGACGGGAAGGCGTACAGCTCGGACGAGGAGAAGCTGGAGGTGAAGTCGGCGGCGACGCCGTGCAGCGAGCGGGAGGAGGAGAGCTCGGCGGGCGACAGCGAGGAGGAGCCCTTCCTGGACGGGGCGGCCGCCGCCGCGCTGGGCGCCAAGGGCAAGGGCAAGGGCGGCCCCGCGGCCGAGCAGGCCCCGCCGGGCTCCGGGGCCGGCAAGAGCCGCCGGCGGCGCACGGCCTTCACCAGCGAGCAGCTGCTGGAGCTGGAGAAGGAGTTCCACTGCAAGAAGTACCTGAGCCTGACGGAGCGCTCGCAGATCGCGCACGCCCTGAAGCTGAGCGAGGTGCAGGTGAAGATCTGGTTCCAGAACCGCCGCGCCAAGTGGAAACGCATCAAGGCGGGCAACGTGAGCAACCGCTCGGGCGAGCCCGTCCGCAACCCCAAGATCGTGGTGCCCATCCCGGTGCACGTCAACCGCTTCGCCGTGCGCAGCCAGCACCAGCAGATCGAGCAGGGCGCCCGGCCCTGAGCGCCGTCGGGGCTCCCGGACCCTGGGGCGGGCGGGCCGCCGGCAGCGGGGGGGCCCGACGCGGCGGGGGCGCGGCCCGGGCGCCCGCTCGCCCTCCTCTGTACATGTCCCTTATTTATTCCGTGTAAACTCTGTACATACGGCAGCGTGTCCGTCTGTCCGTGCCGCGGGGAGCGCGGGCCGCCTGGCCCCCACGGGCCCCGGCCGCCAGCCGCGCCGGGCCGGGGCCGGGGCCGCGCTGCCCGGGGGCGCCTGCCCATGTATAGCTGTGATTTCAATAAATTATTTTCTATGGAGCGAGGCGACCTTCTTCCGCGGTGCTGCCCGCCCGGCCGCGCTGCAGGGACGGGCGGCTGCGGCCAGCAGCGCCCCGCGGCCCCCGGCCCGGCGGGAGCAGAGACGGGGCAGGAATAGAGACGGGGGCAGGGGCAGAGACGGGCAGGGGCAGCGGGCGGCGGCGCCGACCCCGAGGGGCGGCCGCGGAGGCCGGGGAGGGCGTGCGGCCGGGGACGGCGGGAGGCTCTGGGGCTCGCCCGTCCCTCGGCCGGTGCCGGTACCGGGGCCCGCGGACCCGGCAGCTGCGCGGGGAGCAGCAGCAGTCGCCTTGCGGGCTCCATCGGGCCCGGTCCGGTGCCGGTGCTGAGACACGGGAGGGGGCAGAGAAGGGGAGGGGCTGGGAAGCGCCCGGAGGCATCCCCGGGTCCGCCCTCCCGCCAGCGTGTCGGTGGGCGGGCCGGGGCCGGGGGTCGGGGCCGGGGCCGTCCGTCCTCGCCCCCCACAGCCCCTGCCGCCGCAGCCTGCCCGAGGCCAGCAGCGCTCCCCTGGGGAGGGAGGGACATGTGCGCTGCCCCCGAACCCCCGACACGGCTGCATCCCCTGCCCTGCCCCGGGACAGCCGGCATCCCTGGTGCCCCAGGCCCTGGGGCAGGAGCGACCCTCCCCAGGAGATCCACTCCGCACGATGGCAGATTGCCACCCTCCCTGAAGGAAAAGCCCTGCCTGTCCCATGGGCCTCATGCCAGGACTTGGCCTTTGCTGGTCGTGGGGTGAGGAGAAGTTCGTGCCCAGAGCCCCCTTGGCCCCTGCCCGATGCAGGCAGGATGCCTGCCTGCTGTCCCCAGGGCTGCCCCGGCGCCCTGTGCCAGCTCTGCGCACGCTCAGTCCCATATGCCACCAACACATCTGAGGCCCAGTGACGCAATGCCCTACAGCTCTTCAGGGCTGCGCTGCCTGCTAGAAGAGTCCTGCCTTGAAGCCTTTCTTCCTCCCTCAGCCCCGAGGAGCACACCCCAGCCCATGGGGAATGAACGGGGAAATCCTCCTGCAGCTCAGGTGACTTATTGCCACTGAATCCCGGGGCAGTGCTGGCTGCCAGGGCTGCCTGTCCCATGGCTGGGCTGAGGGGAAGGTGAGGGTCTTGCCCTTCCTTGGAAACCTCAGCCTGTCTCACCAGTACCAGCTGCTGCTTCTCTTACCACGCTGCTGAGGCTCTGCAGCAGTGAGCAGGGCCAGGGTGGACCAGGCACTGCTGGCACCGACGCTGTGTCTCCTTGCCCCAGCCTGGAGCAGCTGCTGGGTCTCACTGCTCTGATGCGGGAGAGGGATTTCACACTTCCTGAGCAGGGGCTCACATCTAGGCCATCCAGACTGGAATAGTCTGCTCTTGAGAGCTATTGCATGAGATGCTGCTTCTGAAGCCAGGGGTATCTCAGATGACTGAACCCAACCCCAGAACCTGATGAAGATCCAGTTTTGCATGGGGCACAGCTGCATGTACAGTCCTGAGTCAACAGTGCAGAGGACCATGTGATTCCACCGCTAACTAGGTGTCCAGCCATGAAAACCTCTGTCGCTGGTTTCACGAACATCAGCCAGCCCAGCCCATGGGGCCGGGGAGCTCATGCATCTGTGCTGTAGTAACAACACCCATTGCAATCCCACCAGAGGTTCCTGGGCAGGGAGAAGGCTCTCTTGAAGGGTGTGGGACAAGGTGCCGCTGGGATGCCGATTGCTCTTAGGTTTGATACGGAGTTTGGGTCACGCAGGGTCCAGTTAGCTGTTTTCCTGGGAGGCACAGCTTGTAAGAGTGAACAACATCCCCGAAAGGCAGAGCCAACTTCACCTTCCTGGGTGCCTTCCCTGATGCCACAGCAAGAGCTGGCCCATCTCCATGCTGCCGGGGGGGGGAGTGCTCCCTCCCCATGGCCCTTCCCTCTTTGGCAGGTGCATTCTCTTAACCTGGAGTGTGGACCCCATGCTCAGCCTGCATAGTTGACTCCTCCTGCAGAGCCCTGTAGCCTCAGGGCACTGGTTGGTGGCTCTCCCTGCCCTGCGGCTGCTGGCTCCGGCTGGCCCGTGTGGGGACAGCCACCGCTCAGAGCAGAGCAACTGCTAGCACAAAGCTCTGCTCCTGGACGTCCCAGGTGGGTGCTTCTTTCCACGGAGATGTTCCCGAGAAGTTCTGCAGGATCCTTTCATGGCCTGGATTTCTCAGCACCTGCTGGGGCAGCAGAGCACAGCTGTATTCCTGCAGCCACGGCAGGACACTTTCTGCCTCTGTCCCCTGCACCACTGACCTAGAAGGGAGAAAGTGGCCTCAGGAACTGCCTGGCCTGGTGTTGCTCACAGCATCCCCAGCGTGGGTTTGGCCTGCTTAGGTAGCAACATCTGCTGGCATTCACTCTGGATCAGGGGAGGTAGGTGTCCTCTGGCAGCTGACCCCAGCTGTCCTCAGGGGAGCTGGCTCTTCCCTTCAACATGCAGTGGCAGAGCTGCCTGCACCTGCGAACCACAGCTCAGGTATTCCCTGCTTCTCTCTCCTCGGGTCTAGGTTGGTCTGAGGCAGAGAATGGTAACTTCTCTATGCCGCATGGCTGCAAAAGGGGGTAACATGCCATTTGCAGCAATTGCAATAGCTCCTACACGTGAACGGATGCATGTACAACTGGCCCAGCTGGGGTGGGGGGGGAGGGCAGGGGGAGGCAGGATAAAGCAATTGTGCAGCAATAAGCAGTGCTCTGTCACTATAAATGTGTCCACATGAGGGGTCTGTGCCACTGCAACCTAGCAGAGTGCAGCAGTACAAGATTAAGCACAGCACTCTGAAAAATGTCCAGAGCTCCAGGGTCGGGCCAGTGACATTGAAAGGAGTTAAATTTTATTTTAGGGTCCAAGAACCCCCTTATTCTCACTTGGCATTTCTAGCTGACACTGCGTTTTGGCATGTCCTGCCCCAGTGACAGCATTAGTTTATTGTGTTCTTAACCCATCATCCTCCCCCCGCCCTGTGCACGCCGTTGCCAACCTGAGCTCTGCGTGCAAAGCACCCCCACTCTGGCCACACGCTTGTTCATCGACTGCCCGTAGCCTGGACTGGAGAACTGAAGCTTTCAGCTTCTTGGAAGTTACTTGGTTTTTGGCTTTTTTTGTTGTTGCGTTAGATCAGTCCCAGAGCCAGTACACAATGCACCCTACAGACAGTTGTGTTAATGTAACTGCAAGTGCTGCAGAGAGGTGCAGCTCAGCCTGCTGCTGATGGCGGTGACAGACTCACTGCTGTCACCAGGGGTGTTGGAGAGAGCTGCAGAATAGCAGAGTGCTCCTTGCGCTGTGCAGAACAGCTCCCCTGTGAACCTCGTGCGTTGCAATGAGTCTGAGGCCTCCTGCGCAGCACAGAGCAAAGCGCCGCAACACACCAGTGACTGCAGTGAGTGGCACTGCCCGCACTGCACGAAGTGGCTACGGCACCTCCCCAAATAGGAGAGCTGCTGGGGCAGAGGGTGCAGCACGCCCCACAAGCTGGAGCTGTAGGTGCTGCATCATGTAGCCTGGGGTGGGTGGGAGGAGAGCAACAATGAAAAACTGGCGGTAAAGACAGACCCTGGCGTGACAGAGCCATGCAGACGGGAAGGGACCTCGGGAGGTCTCTGGTCCAACACCTGCTCAAAGCTGGTCCCATTAGATCAGGATGCGGAGGAACTTGTCCAGCTGACTTCAAGTATCTGCAAGGATGCCGATCCCACCTCTTCAGGCTCCTGTTCCAGTCTCTGAGCACCTTCCTAGTATTTTTTTTCTTTTTATCTAGTTGGAATTTCCCATGTGCCACCTTCTGTCTGTTGTCTTGTGTCCTGGAGTAGGAACTGGGGAGGGGAGGGACTCTTATGTGGATGCCCAAACGCGCACACTTGTGCACATGCATGCACACACACAGAATAGAAGATCGATACAGACGTAGACACATAGAGATAAGTATATAGATGGACATGCATTTATACATATGTTTATACATATGTGTTTATACATATATCCACATACATACATGCAAACAAGACGTATTTTGCTCTCATGAAGACAGTTTCATCATTTACAAGGGAATTCTCTCTACCCAGACCTGCCCGCTCATTTACCTGGGAACTGGTTCTTAAAGAACTAGGAAAGGAGTAGTGATTGCATCCCACAGTGATTGTATTTATTCACTCAGTGGTCCCCTCTCAGGAAAAGGTTTTCAGTGCAACAAAGCTGGTTCATAGCATTCTCTAACAATGGGCTTGTATGAAGATCTGATGGGCCACAACATAGTGCTGGTGCTACCGCTGTTCATTAGGTGGCCTCTCCAGGTCTTGCTCGGACGCTTAGCTGATCTGCTGGTGGCTCACAGAGCAGTTCCCCAGGAGGTCACACTGGGCTTTTTTTCCCAAAGCTGGTGTGCAGCAGGGGCTGTGATGGGCCCTCTGGCCCCGGGACGAGCAGACTGAGGCAGGGCAGAGAAATGCTGCACTGTGCTGTGCTGCCCTGTGGGGGAATCCGTCCTGCTGCGGGTTGTCTTCAGGGAGCAGCTCACCCTACTCCTGGCCTTGGTCAGGAGTGCCTGGCCAAGGTCTGGGGGCACGGCTGGCACCGCACGTGCCCACCCTGAAACAAGGGTGCACAGCCCTGTGTGAGGGTCAGTGCTCAAAGGAGCACACCCTTTGAAGCAAATTGTACTCTGCAGCATGGGAGTCATCACCGCAGGAATCCTGCGATGCAACGAACCTATACCTTGGTGGGGAGAAATTGGCTCTGACTGCAATGGGCAGGAGAGGAACAATCTCCCTTCCCACTGACCTGGCACCTGGGAAGGGTCATGAGCCCCCCCCGACCACCTCCAACTCCTTTACAGCCAGCTCCACAGCAGTTCAGGGTGCAGCTGCAGAGGGGATTCAGTAGCTGGTCTGGTCATGCTGCTGGCCTCAGCAGCAGAGCGCAAACTCCTGGTGGGTGCATCTTCAGTGTCAAAGGAGAACGACCCAAGACCTGAAAGAAGTTGTCAAGGGCATGCTGGAATTTGGGGTTGGGAGAAGAGACAGGCTGTAGCTGTGCTGCTGCCCACTCAGTGCTGGGCGAGTTATGACGCACTGCATGAGACTGCAGTGCTTGATGATCTCTGAAACCCTTCCCAAGCAGGGGGTCCCACCCCCCCGCCTGTGCTGACCTTGCGCAGCCTACCAGCTCGTGCCAGGGTCCTCAGCTGCCAGGCTGAATTCTCCTCCAGAGGGCTTTGTGAGGACCTGTGCGGCACTTCTGCGCCTACAGGCCAGATACCACGACGGGAAGGGGCATAGGGTGCAGGTGCTGTAGTGGAGCATATTAGTGACGTATCTTGGTGAGCACAGGCCAAGGGAGCTGGGACATTGGTCACACCTCTGCCCTCTCTGTCAAAGAGGCAGGGCTGGTTGGAAACACCGAAGTGCAGGGCAGTAGCATGATCTCTGCTCTGGCCATCTCTTGTAAAAGAACCTCTGGATGTACCCAGCGCGTGGCCCCAGCGGCCTCGGGGCTGGGTAGTACAGCCCCTTGCCATGGCTGCTCCCACCCACGTACCCCCCAGGGGCTGTGCCAGCTCAGGTAGGGCTGCGAGAGGGCCCATGGGGCTTTGTTTCTTGTGCCCCATGGGGCTTGTCCTGGTGTGCTCTGCTGTGCCCAGGCTCTCTGGGAAGCGTTGTAGACCTGTGGCATGGCTGGTTTCCAGCCTGGGGCTGTACACCGTGGATGTGCTGATGGCATGAGTCTGCATCCATTGCTCCTGCCCTGCAGCACCCACACCCTGCTGCAGCCACTGCTTCAGTTCAGTGGTGCGAGTGGTGCAGGCTGGCGGTGGCAGGGTCCTTATGGTGCTGCCAAGGAGCTGGTGCGGTCGTCGCTGCTGCTGAGGGCTGCATTGTGCAGGGACAGCCCCACTCTGCTGCTGCCCCGGCACGCTTCCGTGGCGTACAGAGCAGAGTGGAGGGTCTGCCTGTGCCCTCCCTGGCACCAGCCTAAACACGGACAGAGCAGCTCCTGCCCCTAAACACGGACACAGCAGCTCCTGCCTCAGCCCGTCCTGGCCCGGGACCACGCGAAGCCATGCGGGCCACTTCGGCACTGAGATGTGCTCGCACAGTGGGTTAATGCTGGGCTGGGGCAAGGCAGGGCAGGGCCCGAGTGCTGCTGCTGGGGCCCGGCCCCACTGCCGGATGGGGGCACGCTGTTTTTCTTAACGGGGACACTTGTTCAGCGCAGACCCCTTCCTGCAGGGGACGGGAACAGCGTGCCGCAGCCCAGAGGCTGCCCGCGGCAGGCGCAGGCCCTTGCGCTGGGGCAGCACACTGGTACGGGGTGGCAGCGCGGCCTCTCTTAAGGAAACCAGGGCCACTGCGGTGCCAGCAGCCCAGGATGGCCTTGCCTGCCTGCTCATGAGCTGGAGAAAAGGGCTTTTGTCTTGGCTCTTCGGGACCATGTCGGAGCACACCGGGGAGCTGCTGGTGCTCCCTTCCCCTGGACGCAAGCAGAGCGGCAGCCCCTGGATTCCCTGCACCCGTTTGCAAGATGCAGGCAACAGCAGGGCCCTGGGTCTGTCTCCACAGGGCTGTGCGCTGGCACTGGTGCCACCGCCCTGGCCAGGGCTGTGGGTGCCCCGGGGGGGGCTGCACATCCCCATGGGCACCGCGTGGCCCAGGAGGGGCTGCCCAGGGCCGTGCGGCCCCCGGGCTGTCCTCACGCAGCTCCTGTTGGCACGGCCGCTGCCCCCAGCCCCGACCCCGGGGCCGAGCCCGAAGGCGGAGTGCGGGGTCTGCCTGGAGACCCTGGCCCGGGGCTGGCTCTGGAGCTGGGTCCAGGCTGTGCTGCAGGCCAGGGGTGCCCCGACGGGCCAGGGCAGGGCTGGGATGGGAAGGGAGGCGCCGGGGCTGGGCCGGGCGGGATCCCACGCGGGAGATGATGTATGGGCAGATGTATCAGATCGCACAAGATAAACAAGCAGTGAATTTCATCAGGGCCCATCATGGCTTTAATTTGGCTGCCTAATGAGTCAGATCCAGCCGCGCAGATAAAAGTTGTCAGAGCCGCAGCCCTAATGAATTTCTTGCCACTTGTAATCAAGGCAGCTTGTCTGAGGGGGATGATTAATGGGCCCCAGAGGAGCTGCCGTCCCTCGGCTTCCATTCCCGCTAATGCAGTCGCCAGGAAATTAACCAAACCCAGCACCGGGCCGGGGCCGGGGCCGGCGCGGGGGCACCAATGTGCACGGCGCGGGGGAGAGGGACAGGGAGTGAGGGGCAGACGCGGGCACAGGCGGGGAGGGCTGGGACCGGGACGGGGACCGGGATGGCTTCCACGATACTGGCACACGCAGCTGGCATGCAAAGACAAGTTAAGGGGCTGCTGGAGGGGCTGGGGCCAAGCGCGGCAGCCCTCTGCCATGGGAGGGCACGGGGAGGAGGCAACGGGGGTCTGGAGGGGACTGCTGGGGGGTACCTGTGGCAGGTGGGGTGCCGGGGGGAGGGCGGGCTGTCTTGGCGACTCACTTCCTTGCAGCACCACCTGCTCGGGATCCCAGACCTGTGCCCAGTCCCAGCGCAGTGCCGAGCCTGGACCCAGGCACAGGAGGGGGGGGGTGCTGGAGCCCCAAACCAGCCCGGTGTGGCCTCGGGTGCAGCCAGCGGAGAACCGGCAGCGCTGGGGCCTTGCTCTGCCAAAAGCTGGGGGAAGCACGTGGGGTCAGGGATGGTAGAGCAGAGACCCACGGCTCCCTGCACTGCCCGGGGGGGCTGCCTAAACCTTGGGACCAGATGACGCCCAGTCTTCTGCAGCAATCTTTTTGCCACAGCAAACCACCCAGGCTCCTTGCTCGCGGGACAGCCCACCATTCCCTGCCCATCTCTGCCTTCCCCAGCTTCACACTCGCTCTGTTGTGCACAGGGCCCAGCTGGGCCCGGCACTTCTGAGCCAGCAGGTCCCCTGCCAGCGCACCCCTCTGCTGTGCCCATCTCTGATCCCAACAGAGCCGTGCATCGCTCTGGGGCTGTGTCCCAGCACTGTCCCACAGCACCCGGGCTGACACATCTCCCCTCCCCATCCCAGCACTCTGCCATGTCCACTGAGGAGCCCAGTTCAGCGCAGGTCTGCTGTTTCTAATGCCCTAGATGGAGGAGAAAGGGCTGCACGCCTGTCAGTCTGGGATGGAAACCCACCAGGCCCCGCAGTGCGGGCAAGAAGCAGCCCGGAAGCTGCACTGGAGGCCCAAAAGGCAGCACACGGGAAAGCTGGGCTGGCAGGAGGTGGGTTGCTTTATTGGCCTTTATCTCCTTGGCTGCAGATAACACACACAGGGCAACTCATGGCAAAGAAACAGTATATACAGAGTGTCCATATAAATATTTCCAATGTACATTTTATACACAAGTGACAGAGACGTTCCACAGCAGCGTCCAAAGCCTTGGGGTTCCAGCGCTCAGCTGCAGGCTTGGCCCAAAACCAAAGGGAGACGCTCATCTCCTCTCTCCTCTTGCTCAGCCGGAGACCAGCCCCGCCTGGGCAGCAGCGGGAGCCAGCAGGGATGCTCCGATGGAGACACTGTGTATGGCTTTGGGGCTTGAACCTGGAAGGACAGTGACTCTACAGACAGACAGACACAGCTGGGGACCGCAGGGCGACCATCCTCGTCCCCCCTCTAGGTCACCAGGGAGGCTGGAGGGGCTTTGTCCAGGGCTGCGTGGAGAGAAGCTCCCTTTGCATCAGCACGTGGGGAGCGGTACCAGCGAGGGGATCCCTCCCTGCACTGGCCAGGAGCAGAGAGGAGCACAGGGGTGCAGTGGAGAAACATGCACCTCCCACTGCCCCCCACCTCCCCACTGCACCAGGGGTGCACAGCGAGGCCGACACGGGAGGGAGGGCAGGAAGGAGCTGCCCAAACTGCCCTACTGTTTGGGAGAGCGGGTGCAGCAATCGCCCTCCCCCGTACCGGCTGTGCAGGGGAGGGCCACACACCTGAAACTGCCTCCAGCCCCTGTATTATCTACACGTGTGTGTGGCGGGGAGCACAGAGAAACTGCCTCTCCTCCCCCTGTACCGGTCATGAGGACGGGGTGTGCTGGAGCCCCCCAGCTCAGTGCCTATGAGGGACCCCTCTGCAAGCTGACAGCGCTGGGTCTGCACAGCCCCCCCCGCACCCCCAGCTGCAGAGTCCACAGGAACCGGCGCAGAGGAGCGGGCTGCTGGCTCCCCAGCCTCCTGCTGCCCAGAACAGGGGTCCTGGTGGGGGTGAGCACAGCGGGTGGCCCGGCTGTGCTGCGCTCAGACCCGCTCCTGTGGCTCTGGTCCCCCGGCAGGGCTGGAAGGCGGCCATGCGGTGAGCGGAGGGCCCGTGAGGAGCTAGACAGCGCTGGGGCTGGAGCTGAGCTCAGCTGGCACCACGGTGCAGGCGTTGTTGTTGGTGTTGGCGTTGCGGCGGGGCAGGCTGGGGGTCAGCGTGGTGACGGCACTGTCGCTGGGACATCCGTGCTGCAGCAGGATGTCGATGCACTCCTGGCTGCCGGCTCGCCGGGCGTAGGCCAGCGGGGTCAGGCCACGAGCGTCCCGGCTCTTCACGTCCACCCCGTACTGTGCGGGAGAGAAAGCAGCTGGTCAGGGGCACCCAGGTGCCATAAGGCCCATGGGCCCGGGGCTGGCGCAGCAAGAGCACCAGCAGAGGCAAGGGGCTCTGTGGCACTGGGGCGGGCAGGGAGTGGGAGATGGGAGGATGGGTAGGGCAGTGCCAGCGGGCCTGTGGGAGAACCCGTAGGAGGGGGATGGACGAGAGGTGTCCCAAAACCTGGGAGCGGGGAGGTGCTGCAGCGGGGAAGCACCGGGACAGGGCCAGAAGCACCACAGTGGAGGCTGCGGGGTCCTGCCTTACCCAGATGAGCAGTTGCGTGAAGACTACGTTGGCCATGGCGCAGGAGAGATGCAGTGCTGTGCGCCCATCTCCATCCCCGTAGGTCTCATTCACTTCCTCCTTGGTGCCATGGGCCAGGAGCGTCACCACGAGGCGCAGGTCATCCTCCACCACAGCCCGCAGCAGCTGCTGCCCCAGCGGGATGTCCGACTGGGGCAGCGGAGCCAGGAAGAGCTTCTGCTCGTACTTGGCCCGGATCCAGCGCTCCTTCTCCTCCCTGCCAGAAGGGACACTGTCACTGTCACAGGTGGGCCAACCTGCCTGGGCCCCACGTGCAAAGGGGCATGCGTACCAGCACTAAACGCACCCCGTGTTAGCAGTGCGTGTTTTCACACACAGGCATCCCTTGCATAGCCCCTGCTGCAGACCCCTCCCCTGCTGTGCCCCCCGCGCACACGGCTCTCACTGGGCTCTGTCACACTGCCCCGGACACATGCCCAGCACACGCTTGTCTCACGGCGCCTCCTTATAGCTCCCTACGTACACTGTGCGCTTACGTCCACGCATGTACAGCAGCAGAGTCCCGCACCCAGACCCCACACCTGTCACTGCAAAGGGACACCCGCACCTCCGTGCTAGTGCCCTGCACACTCTCCTGCGTGCCCGTTACGCGGCAGTCGGGGCCCGTCTCTGTCCCGTGCTTGTGTGTGGGCCATGGCCAGCGGCAAGAAAAGGTTAGCTGCTGCACGCGACAGCCCAGTGCCACGGGAGGCACGTTATCACTGCTGCCGTCTCGCCTGGTGCAAACAAAGGCTGCGGCAGCGTCCGTCCCGCCTGGGGCTGCGGGGCCGGGCGGATCGATGTGTGCCGTGCCGCCGCTATCTGCTGCCATTCTATCCATCTGCATCTGGCGGGCGGCCATCAATGCCCCGCGCGGAGCATGCTCACTCCCGCCGCCCCCTGACCTGCTCTTATCCGTTGATAAGCCGCAGAATGGGCTCTTGTTGGGATGAGTGACAGGAGAGTCGCTCCGATAGGGATAGACAAGGGCCTGAAAGGGACGCACCCTTGAGACCTGAACGACGCTGCCAAGCCGTCTCTGTTAACCCCTTCTGCTTTGCAGCCAGCCATGGCTCCAGCAGTCACCGCATGGCCATGGCCAGCCATGAAGCCCTGCTGGCCCACCAGGACAGTGGGACAGGGCCTCCAGTGCCTGAAGAGCAGGCAGGACCCCGGACACTGGAGTACCTTGAGGATTCCTGCCCACCTCGCTGGCTGGCTGGCTGGCTGCTCCCAATCTCCTGTGGTGCCCTCAAGCCTCCTGCTGTGGTTGAGGAGCATCTCTGCAGTCCCTCATCTCCCTTACCGACTGCTCTCGGGGGTGGGCTTGGGGTAGCCTTCCACCGCTCCTTCCCAGACAGCGTTGGCCAGGGCGTTGCCGATGGCCGTCATGACCATGAGAAGCTCACTCGGCCAGTCGTCCAGGTCCAAGGAGCGCACACGGGACAGGTGGGTGCCCAGGTTGCGATGGATCCCGGAGCACTCAATGCACATGAGGGAGCCCAGGTTCAGACTTGCCCAGTCCGGATCTGAGGGCAGCAAGATCAGTGCGGGAGGGTTAATACCAGCACGGACTCACCAGCCTGTCTCCTGTGACCCAGGAGACCCACACTTGCAGGCACCTGCCCACCAGGTCCCTTCCAAGCCCTGTGCCCCAGCAGCACAGAGAGGCAAGGACTGGTCAGTAAGGGGTCGTGGACCAGTGTGGCAGGTGGGTCAGCCCCCCATCCCTGACGAACGGGTCCACTGCCGGAGAGGAGGAGACAGCCCCACAGAGCAGGTCCCTTTGGGGTAAGGGAGGAGGTGGCTGGGGCGGAGTTCCGCTGCCCTCCCCGGGCGAGCGGCCCCACCTCCCAGTGCAGATTTCTTACTTGGTGCATCGCAGTCCACACAGAAGCTGTTCCCACGTGCGGTGCGGACGGCCTGCATGGCCTGTGCGTCGCTCTGGCTGCCCAGCCGAGCCTGAAACAAAACGCACAGGAACCCCCTTTACTGAGGGCCAACTGCCCCGCCACGTGTCCTCTCATCAGCACCCCAAGAGCCCATCGGGGAGCCGCCAGCACCTTGCTCCAGCGGGCACCCCGCAGGTTCTGCTGCAGGAGGGGTGCCCAGCACGGGGCTCAGAGAAGGGGGTCCGCAGGGAACACCGATTCGTAGCCAGGTGTGCGCCGGGGGAGCAAAAAGGCCGAGCTGTCCAAGGAGGGAGCGGACAGCGCAGGATCCAGCCCTGGCAGGGTGCAGAGAGCTCCGTGGGGCCGGAGCCAGGCTGGGGAGAGGACAGGGAGCTCAGAGAGGTGACAGGAAACCCGGGGGAGCAGCACAGTCCCAGGGACGGGGTTCAGCCCTGACTGGGAGCAGAGGGATCAGTACAGGATCCAGCCTGGACGGAGAGGGAAGCCTGGGGGTGCAGGCAAAGGGACGGCTGCAGCAAAGCAGATGCCAGAGAGGAGGGAACAAAGCAGAACTCAGCCGAGGCCTCTTACCTTATTTTTGCTGCTCTCACAGCCCTGCAGGCTGGCCAGGATCTGGCTCTCGATGGCCTGGACCCAAAGCTCTCGCTCCTCTGACGTTGAGGCCTCAAAGAGCCACGTCTGGCCCGTCAGGGACACGATAATGAACTCAAATGGCTCATCTGGTTCTGGAAAAGAAAGGTATGCCACGACATGGGTCAGGGAAGGCGGGGGTCTGCCGGCCTCGCAGGGCGTGAGCACACAGACAGGTCCCTGTGGGCCACCGCTGTGCCCGCACACGGGCAGGACCGCTGGCAGCAGTGGTCCTGGGGGGCTGGGACAGGGAAGCGCGGGCAGAGAGCGCCTGCAGGGAGGAACCAGAGCTCTGCGCCAGCCTGTCCCTCCTGCTGCTCGCACAGCGCCCGGTGTGCCAGCTCCACTACCGAGGGCTTGCCCTTCTTCTGCACAGAAACACCCGCAGCCTCGTTCCCCAACCACCTTGGGCCGGGAAACCCAGGAGGCTGCGGCACCGGACCCCTGGAAGCTGCTTGCGCCCTGCTCTCCATGCCCTGCATGTCCCACCCTCAGAGAAAGCTGCTGACCTCTTGAGCAGTGGGATCAGCTCCCCCGCAGAGCTGGTGCCCCCAGGAGCCCACAGAGTGCTCGGTGCCTGCCGAAGAGTGGCTTTTTGTCCTGGTTTCAGCTGGGATAGAGTTCATTTTCTTCCTAGTAGCTGCTATATTGCTGTGTTTTGGATTTAGTATGAGAATAAAGTTGACACCCTGATGTTCTAGTTGCTGCTAAGTAGTGCTTACACTAAATCAAGGACTTTTCAGCTTCTCATGCTCTACCGACTGAGAAGGCTGGAGATACGCAAGAAGCTGGGAGGGGGCACAGCTGACCCAAACTGGCCAAAGGGATATCCCATACCATATGACATCACGCTCAGTATATAAACTAGGGGAAAGCTGGCCAGGGGCCGCTGCTCAGGGACTGGCTGGGCATCGGTTGGCAGGTGATGAGCAACTGCATCGTGCATCACTTGCGTTGTACATTCTTTTATTATTATTATTACTATTTTATTTTATTTCAATTATTAAACTGTTCTTATCTCAAGCCACGAGTTTTCTCACTTTTCCTCTTCCGATTCTCTCCCCCATCCCACTGTGGGGGGGATCGAGCGAGCGGCTGTGTGGTGCTCAGTTGCCAGCTGGGGTTAAACCGTGGCATTTTAGAGGGACAGAGCCAAGCACACTGAATCGGGAGATGCAAGGGAGGCCCTGCGGTGGGCTCACAGGCAGCTCTTCACAGTCCTGTGCATCAAGAAGGGGCTTCAGAGCCAGCTGAGGAGCGCAGCAGAGCGGGGATCCCGCTCGGGAAGCCCTCGGTGCCTGGGCGCTCCACGGACCCACACAGCAGGGCACAGCTGCTGTTTTCCCACAGAGAAGCACTAAGTCACAGCGACCGGGTAGGAGCTACGAAGAGGCAAGAGTGATGCCATTCTCGGCTTTGGCACCTCTCAGTGCCCTGCTGGGCAGGCGGCCTCTGGCTCCCAAACCTGGGAAGCTGGTGGCCATGGGGGTCCCTGGAAGCTGGCAAGCAGAGCTGCTTCTATGAGGCGCGTGGACAACAGCCAGGAGGGCAGCAGGCAGGGCAGCAAGGAGGGCAGCAGAGATGGCAGCAGGGAGGGCAGCAGAGATGGCAGCAGGGAGGGCAGCAGGGAGGGCAGCAGGGAGGGCAGCAAGGAGGGCAGCAGGAAGGGCAGCAGGGAGGGCAGCAGGCAGGGCAGCAGAGATGGCAGCAGGGAGGGCAGCAGGGAGGGCAGCAGAGATGGCAGCAGGGAGGGCAGCAGAGATGGCAGCAGGGAGGGCAGCAGGGAGGGCAGCAGAGATGGCAGCAGGGAGGGCAGCAGGGAGGGCAGCAGGGAGGGCAGCAGAGATGGCAGCAGGAAGGGCAGCAGGAAGGGCAGCAGAGATGGCAGCAAGGAGGGCAGCAGAGATGGCAGCAGGAAGGGCAGCAGAGATGGCAGCAAGGAGGGCAGCAGAGATGGCAGCAGGGAGGGCAGCAGGGAGGGCAGCAGGGAGGGCAGCAGAGATGGGAGCAGGAGGGGCAGCAGGGAGGGCAGCAGAGATGGCAGCAGGGAGGGCAGCAGAGATGGCAGCAGGAAGGGCAGCAGAGATGGCAGCAAGGAGGGCAGCAGAGATGGCAGCAAGGAGGGCAGCAGAGATGGCAGCAGGGAGGGCAGCAGGGAGGGCAGCAGGGAGGGCAGCAGAGATGGGAGCAGGAGGGGCAGCAGGGAGGGCAGCAGAGATGGCAGCAGGGAGGGCAGCAGAGATGGCAGCAAGGAGGGCAGCAGGGAGGGCAGCAGGAAGGGCAGCAGAGATGGCAGCAGAGATGGCAGCAGGAAGGGCAGCAGGAAGGGCAGCAGAGATGGCAGCAGGGAGGGCAGCAGAGATGGCAGCAGGGAGGGCAGCAGGGATGGACACGTGCAGGACAAAGTGCCGAAGAGGGCAGGGCCAGGCGACCTGCTCCTCAGCCGCTCCTCTGCACAGCACCGGCATCTGCACCCTGCAACCACCCCAGAAGATGCAACCTCACTATTAAAGCACTTCTCTGTCTGTGAAACACATGGGGACCAATTCCTGACTTTCTGCCTTCAGGGAAGATAGTTTTGGTGGGCGCCAAGGGTTGCTCAGACCGCCAGGCACTTAGAGGCTGGGTACAAATGGAAGCGTTAGCATCCCTACAAACGCACGCTGCCTGGCGGGGTTCCAGGGAGGCTCTCAGAGCACAGGCACCTCTGCGCTGGGTGGCAGAGCCAGCAGCAGAGAGACGGGGGACAGTGAAAACGCGTGAAAGCACCTCAGGCCCCCTGGGCCTAAGAAAACGGCCCCAAAACAACCAAGAGCCTGCCGAAAAGCAAGGCTTAAAACGTGGTCTCCCCCTCTGGCTGCTGCTCGGATTGCTGGAACACCCTCCCCTCCCAGCCTGGGCTGCTGGGGCTGGGCTCTGCCCCGCCAGCCCCTGCCAGGGGCTGCGCCCAGTGGGCACACGGGCCTCAGATTTACATGGGGTGCCCTGCCTCAGCTTTGCACCCAAGCACCAGCATTTACCTTTTATTGCCAACTTCAGTAGTTAGTGCAGTAAATGACTTAACTAAGCGGGGCCTGAATGGAATGACTAATAAACGTTATGTCACAGCACACGCTTCAGCTCATAGCAAAATGATTTGTAATTACCTAATTAGCGTTATGCAAATAACACCCTCATCTCCATAATGTGCCTTCCCAGCTCTCTATTAAAAGCAGGGAGTCAACTGCACAGCTCCAGAGACAGCGAGGAGGCCGCGGGGCCCAGCCTGGCCCGCAGCAAGGCAAAGCTGTGCTGGCCTCCAGCCTGGCAGGGTCCGCGCCTGCCGGGGCGGACGCGGGGAGGTGAGCGGAGGGGGTCCGGAGGGGATCCCCTCCTGCCCGACTGCCCCCTCAAGCTGTGGCCGGAGGAGTCTCTTACTGCGGAAGGAAGCAGCAGGAGGGCAACGACTGAGGAACCTGCTGCAGCCTGCAGCACCCCAGCAGAGCTAAGGGACGGGGCAGAGGCCACCAGCCGGGTCCCACCAAGGGCACGGCCAACCTCAGCTGCTGCTGGGCTGCCTGGCACCGGCTGAGCGGCTGTGTCCACAAACACTCTCAGAAAATGGGTGCAGCCACGGGAAGTCTCCTCGAGGGAAGTCAGCTCTGACGGGGTGGCGGGAGAGCACAGCCCTTCCTCCCTTGCAAGTGCTCTTCCCAGGCTCTCGCTTCCTTCGGAGGCACCACCTGCATTAACAAGTGCCGGGCACAGCACCCAACCCTCTCTCTCCTTCCATCATGCACAGCTGCTTACCCCAGGACAACCCGGGGTAAAATGCTGCTCCTGCTACTGTGCCATGCTGGAGAGCGTCATGCCACTCACAGCAGGCTCAGGATCTTGCATTTCATGGGGGTTAAAAGTGTGAGCGACATCTGGTTGGAAAGATGCCCGCCCTTTGCCACTGCTGAGAGCACTCCATGCTGTGTCCTGCACAGATCCCAGCCGCAGCCATGGGGACTTGGAGAGTATCAGCGCTGATGAAATGGACTGGTGCAGGAATGCAAGGCTTGGTCTCCACACCAGCAGACCCTCGAGAGGATCAAATGACTCCAGGATGAAGGGCTCTCCAGGTGAAGCGCCAACTGGCCTGCCTTTCCCAGATAGGAAGGGGAGGCTGTTTCACTCATTTCACCCTGGAATCAGCTTGGGACTCTTCCTCTGGGGAAAGATGTCTGCGACTGCCTTTCTCCTGCTGGGAATGAGAAACTCGGGGGCACCAGGAGGAGGGCAAGACTGCAGGGTGCTGGCAGGCAGTCACACTGCTGGACCCTTCCCCTCTCTGTCATGCACTTGCCTAACCGGGACATCAAGCTCGCCCAGCACTTTGCCCTCTCCTCCAGCATTCAGCCACAGAAGAGACCCCACAGCCCCAGCTCTGGGGAGCTCCCTGAAGGCAACGTGCCTCCTACCCTAAGGACGTTTGCTGTGGAGGCTCCGAGGACACTAAATGCCAGCTCAAAAACAAGAGTCTTGGAAAATGTACAGCTGGTAACTTCTGAATACTGGGAGAAGAAATAACCAGACAACAGCCAGGCTAATAGCCACTGCCTCCTCGGCTCGCTAGCACCACCCTTTGTGAGCACTGCCGTACCCTGGACACGGGCCGGGAGCACCCAACCACTGATGGCAGCCAGCAGTCAGGCGAAACGGGAACCTGCTACCACAGCGCTCAGCTGGACCTCCCCAGCCCCTGCTCAGCTCCAGCCCACTCAGGAGCCAGCAGCTGCCCCCACCTCCTCCACTGTCCCAACCCGTGACTGGGATCTGCAGTCCAAGGACTTGAGTGCTCCAGCTATTCTCAGAGCCGGTTCCTTCTACCTCTGCGGGAGGCTGCAGGAGAGCAAGGATCAGGCCCCTGGCAGCTGCAGGATCGATTGCTGCCCAGGGCAAATCATTAACAGCCAGGAAGGAAAGAGCGGCATTTCTTCCTGGGACAGTAACTGCCCAAGTGCTTGAGGGAGCGTTTGCAGTTCCCAGATCTTGGATCGGGCCACACGGTTGGAGCAGCGACCGACAAAGCCACTCCTGGGGCACTCCGATTTATCGGAATGGGCTCTATTCTCCTTAAATCTCTCCCGTCCTTGGTTGTGTGTTGCAGAGCCCAGGCCAGCCACCTTGACCTGGGCAGTACCGGATGCGCTCAAGTGCTCTCCGCTGCTGAGCCGCTTCTGCTGCCACCGAAACAGCAGCAAGCAGGTCGGCACAGTCCCCAGGACTCGGTGAGGATTCCTGCTACGGGCTCACACGACTCCATCATCCTCGTTCCTTTCTCTCGCTTGCTCAGTGCCTCCCCACCCCACATGCAGGCAGAACCCCAGCCCAAGCCTTCCTGTGCCAGTACGCTTCCCAGCAGAGACGAGGCGGCAAACGCCTGCCCTGCAGCGCCTGCCTGCCCAGGGCTCCCGCGCGGGGCTCGCTGCTGCTCCTCGGAGGCACAGCCCCTCTGCCTCTGTGCTGCGCTGGGTGGGGGGTACTGTGCGTCTCCCAGGCCTCTCCTCGCCAAGGAGGGCCAGGCGGCTCCCTGCTGCCGGGGTCCCTGCTGGGCTGCCCACACCCGACTATGGGCAACGGCCAGATTTCTGGGGCTCCAACCCCACTCGGACAGACTTTCCCACCGCCACAGCTCAGGGGCATCCCAGAGCCCGGGGGCTGCCCGGTCCCAGCCCTGGCAGCGGTCCCAGTCAGACCAAAGCCCCAGCACCGGCTTTGCAAGCCGCAGGACTTCCATTCCCCTTCCTCCTTTGTGCCTCACAGATTCCAGCTTTACTCCGAACAAAGGGCCTGTTGCTCTCAGCAGAGCCCGGGAAGAGCTAACAAAGGACGACAGCTTTTCTTCCACACTAAGGCTTCTTTCGCAAGCAAAATCACTACCTCTCTTTCCCTGCAGCAATGCAGGACGGCACTGCATGGCCAGACCTCTCTGGGGGCTTGAGCGCGGCGTGGCTACGGCAGGAGAGCGGGGAGCTGCAGGATCACACGCAGGGTTTGGCAGAGCTGGGAAGGGAGTCAGGGACTCAGAGCGGCTTCCAACGGTGTGCAGACCCAGCTTCTGGCATGGTCTGGGACAAGTTCCTGAGCTCCCTGCGGGGCTCGTACAAGTTGAATCAGACACAAGTCACAGCTTTAGGGAAAGTATGAGGCTTTCTCAGATTTTTGTGGGGAGAGGCACAGACTTCTGATGCGGCAGGGGCATTTCTGGCCAGATGAAAGGGTAGCACAAAGCAGATGACAGGCAGGATTCGGACTACCTCTGTTGAAGCACAGTTGGCAGAACGCCCTTCTCTGCACCACGCACAGGGCATAGTCTCCTTCCCGGTGGCCAGGGTGGCCAGAAGAGCCCCAGATCTCGCCAGCTCAGACTCGACAGGGCTAAGGTCCTGGAGGAAGCTGCTCCTACAGAAGTGGGGAGCCCTTTCCAGCCACCTCGGGGTAGAGGGGCTATCCCAGGGCCAGAAGGCAAAGCCCATCTCCCTGGCCCCGCGGCTGCTTGCAGGCATGCTGGTGGGAGTCCATTATGCCAGCTCCATTAGAATTAGTGGGCAGTGGAAATGAACGCGCTTGTCTCTCTCTCTCTTGATGATTTTTTGATGATGTTTTAAAGACTGAGCTCCGTGAAGAGTTGCTGAGCAGAGTTCGGTGCGAGCCGGCTCTGCTAATGGGCGTTAACCCCATGACCCAGCTCCAACGCCGCCCAGCAACGAGTGCTCCAAATGAGAGCAAAATTAGCGAGGGCACTGCACAGTGGCCGGGACGGGCCAGGGCCGAGCGGCTCTCAGACCTGACCAGCAACTGAGTCACCAAGCTGAGTGGGCTTGAGGACTTCTGCAGCAACCGCAGCGAGGTGATCAGCCCTCGTGGAGTTACCCCTCACCAGCCTGCTGTGCCTGAGGGGGGAAGCCAGCATCTCCTCAGGGCCAGCAGCTGAGCACCACAGGACTGGTAAGAAATGGGGAAACGGAGACATCCTGCATGCCCTGCCAGGAACCAGCACAAAGAGGAAGGAAGAGGGTAAGGGAAGAGCCCCACCAAGAAACCAGAGTGGGACAGAGCTCCGCTGCCCAAAGGTGCCCTAGAGCCGAGATGCCCAGCAGACCGGTGCATCTGTCACTGTCACCTGCAGAAGCAGCAGGGGATGTTGGAGAGGAGAAGCAGCATGGGGGGAAAGGGAAGCAGTGCAATCCCGGGAGTGTTGCCCTACAGCTCGTGCCAAGGCCCTTCTCTCTGCTCTCAGAGGGAGGAGATACAGCTCTGAGCAGAAGTGGTACATCTGGGTGGCTAAAAACACCTTAGCTTCAGCACACGGCTGGGCGCAGGGATCTGTCCTGCTCTGTGAAGGGCTCAGACTTCTGGCATCCACGCAGAAGAGCCCAGCCCAGCCCACAGACCCCACTGCAGGGGCCTCCACGTGGAGACAAGGGAGTGGCACTTCCCACCTCCCTCCCCACCGACCCCCTGCTTCTCCCTGGAGTGCGGGATGAAACCTCAGGCCAGGGTGCCTCCCCGGGGAGCTGCAGTGGGACAGGCTGGCCACATCCCTCACACGTATCCAAGGGGGCCCCCCCGGGTTGGGGCAGCACCCTCAGAGCACAAGCAGCAATACGGAGCGTGCTGCTCCCCCATCCCTCAGCATCAGGACACAAAGCAGCTCTGCGGGGAGGACACAGAAGATGGAGCAATGCCCCTCCAGTCACAGCGGGAGATGCGGCGCGATGCTCCTCACCCCGTGCGGCAGGATTGTGCTTCTCCAGGACGCAGGGCTGCAATTCTCTCCCCCCACAAGGAACTGGATAAAGCTCCCCCACACCAGCCCACAAGACACAGGGCAGCACTTCCCACCCCAGCGGGCTGGACAGGAGGGAGCTCAGCACAGGGGATGGGCAGGAGCACTTCCATGCCCGCACACCAGGCACGGAGAGCCCTCCATGCCAGCTGGCTCCCCAGCCGGCTCCTTCCCTGAGCAGATGGGATGCAGTCCCTGCCCTGCATGCAGGACGGTGCGGGACACCCCGTCCTGCACCCCAGCAGGTCCAGGAAGGAGGAGCAGGATCCCACTCAACATCAGCAGAACGAGAAGCAGAGCTCACGCTGCGCCTTGCCCTGCTCTTGAAGCAGGCGGCTCCTCTTCCACCTCCGCCCTCCCCTGGCTCCCAGTCACATCCAGTCTCTCCCTTCGCACTGCCCTTCTGTTCCCATCCTTCCTCCCGCTCGGAGCTGGCGTAGCAGAGGTGCCTCTGGACGCCCTGGCGAGTGGGCGGTCACACAGGGAGGAGACGGGGGGACACTTCCAGTGTGTGGGGCGCATGGCAGGGAACCAAGGGCTGGGGCTGCCTTTGGTGCGGGGAGTCCCTGGCCCACAGCTCCGCTCTCTTGCTGCCACGTCCGACAAGAGTGTCCAGGAGCAGGGCAGCCAGCAGGCCCCCCAGCCTCGGGATGCTTGTTTGCAAGCTGCCACTGTACCACATCATTATGAGGTGTTTGGGATATCAACAAATTAGCAGGCGTCTGGGAAGAGAAGGATGCAGCACCATTCGTAAATGTCAGCTCGCTGCCTCCTCATTTTGCAGATCATTAAACCCAATATTCCTAACCTGTATTAGTGCAACAGGGACAGGCCCCCTCCACAGCGACAAGCCGCCAGGAGAGCCGCAGCAAGAACATTGCTATGGAGACCCCACAGCGCCTTCTGTCCCAGTGCCCCGGCCCCGGCGTGCCCCAAGCTGAGCTGGCACGTTCCCACCGCCCCCCTGCCGCCGGCCCTGCCCACGGGGGCACGCTGGGCCCGGGGCGGCGGGGGCGGGGAGGGCTCTGCGCAGCGACACCAGCAGAGGCGGGCACACTCCGTGTAGCGCAGAGGGCACGCTGTGGGGCACCAGATGCGTGCGTGCGCATAGGTGTGCATGCAGTGTGGGGAGGGACAGCAAAGGCAGTTGAGGCTGCGTCTCAGGAAGAGAAGGTGCTCCCAAGGGACGCTGTGATGTGCAAGGGACCAGGAGTGTCATTTCTGTGTATATGGGGGGGACGGATGCCACATGGGGTGCAGCGCGTGCACACAGTGCAGCGGGGCCGGGAGGCAGCAGAAGAGCCGTGCGGGGTGCCTGCATGCACTGGGGACAGGGGTTCAGGCTGCAGGGCACGGACAGCGCGGGCTTCATGGTGCACATGGAGGCTCGCTGCAAGACGCACCAGCGGGGTTACGGCTGTGCACATGAGGGTCTCTCAGAGGGGCAACACGGAGCTGTACAAGGTCCCCCCAGGAACCGCAGAACGAGGGGAGTGTGGAGCTGATGGAGAGAGGGGATTGGCCGTGGCGTGGCGATGCCCGGCACAGGCTGCTTTCCTCCCGCCAGGACGGAGCAGGGAGCTCGCGGGGTCTGTAATGAGCAGGAGTGACTTGTTAGCACTGAATTAAGAGGTTTGGCGGAAGGGAGCGCACGGGTGACACAAGCTGCATGGGGCAGGCGGGAGCTGAGCAATAGCAGCTGGAATCCCCAGCAATCTGGTAAGCGCAGCTCAGCCCTGCACTCCCAGCTCGCCGAGATCGGCTTCCGACAGCCCCTGACAGTTGGTATTAATCACGCACATCGCCCCAACACAACTCTTTACTGGCCATCAATTTCCCGTGGGTTTTAAAACTAAAAAACAAAGACAAAACCGCGTCGTTTGGCCGCCACTGAGAAGCACATTAAGGGGCTGTCAGCTTCTCGCCATGCACCCTGCATCACTCTTTAAGCACATGAGAAGTTCATTATCCCCGGAGCTCTGGCAGTCATGGGGATGCTGGCGTAGGGAGCGTCGCAAAGGTGCTCCTGCCGTCAGACGTGCCTGGTAGCTCCCCAGGGTCCTCCCGGCTGCCCGAAACAGGAGCCAGAGGCCCTGGGCACAGAGGAGGCACGGCTGCAGTGCGGGCTCTGGACTCGGCGGCGGCAGGACGGGGCACTCCTGGCCACAGCACTTTGCTGGGCTTTGATCTCGAGCAGACTTTCCTGATGGTCCCTGCAGGCTGACGCTGCAACCCTGCCGCGGTGACGAGCTCTTCCCGGGGGCTGCTGCGATGTCCCCTGACAGCCCGACACCACGTTTGCCAGCCTGTGGGTGCTCCCTGACAGCCTGAGCCACACTCTCCGGTTTGGTGACATCCCCGGCAGCCCAATACCACGCTTGCCATAGTTTGCTGATGCTCCCTAGCAACCTGACACTGCGCTCTCTTTAACATGCGACCATGTAAAAAAGCAACAGCTCGTTTGATTTATGATACTTCAGAACAACTAAGATTCAATTGCTCCGCACGTCCCTGGCTCTGATTACCTCCTAAATGAGATAAACTGATGGCAATTTATCCCCAGACCTCACCAACTTTCCCAGGATGCTAACCTGAGATGCTCGTGCCTTGCACACGCAGGCGTCGGGCTGGGCGCGCCCGAAGGCAGCCTGGCCGCAGCCCAAGCCGTCTGCTCCTCCGCACTCCCCTGCTGCTGCTCGTGCCTGGGAGACGCTGCAAGGAGAGCGGAGCCTGACACCGTGCCTGGCCTGACACGGCTGCTGAGGTCTCCTGGCAGGAGGCTTTGGGGAGTCCCGGCAGTGCCTCCCTCACCAGCACAGCCACGCGGCGTGAGCTCGTGGAAAGCACAGCCGGTCACCGGGCTGTCCCGCACGCTCCTCCCGAGGCGGAGTGCCTCCACAGCAGGATGAGCACCCCAAGGGATGGCAGCTCTACCACAGAGCACGGCAGCCCTGCTCTCTGCACAGTGAGTTTTACACCTCCACCATGTTGACTATGCAAAAGCAAAAAGCTCAGATTATCCTGCTGTGAAAAAAACCTGCTGTAACTGTTCAGAAGCAGCTAAAAAAGATTCAAGGAAGACTCAGACATACTTACGGACACTAGTCCGTGACATAAGTCATCAGTCATGCCCATGATGTGGGGCAATGCTCAGCCCCGGGTTCACAGCTGGAACCAATCGCTGAGCATTAAGACATCAGGATGGGACCTCACATAGAGGCTCGTTATCTCTTATTTGCTTGCTGCCAGTCTCCACCTCTAATGCAGGCTGCCAGGCAGGACAGCGACCCGGTGTGACTCAGCCTAGTGCTCGCCCTGAGCGCCTCGGAAGCAGAAGCCCAAGCAGCAGTCCCCGAGTCACTGCTCTGCATCTGCCCTGGGCTGCCTGTCCTGGTGAGGAGCGCCCTGAGCTGCATCAGCTCTGGGGAGCAGTCCTAGTGCTGGGGGCAGGAGAGAAACCAAAGGAGTCGCCCAAGGCAGGGAGACCCAGTGCCAATCAGAGGTACGGCAGGCAGGGCATCGTCTGCCTGAGAAGGAGCGTGTGATTCAGCTCCGCAATCTGTACCGAGCACAGGGATGTACAAGGACCCTTTCCAGACAGAGACGTCTCCCTCTCCCCAAAACGGGGTATACAGCTGTTTGCTACGGAAGCATCAGACTGGCTACAGCAGGACCAGGCTGCGAACCTCTAGGTGCCTGCTGCCTCCACACAGCAGCAGTGGCTGGCTCCTGCGGACACGGAGCACGGCGCCGCTGGCACGGGTGCTGCCCGCAGCCCCTCCGGACCCGCGGCACACACAGCCTGGTCTCCCCAGGAGGTGCTGATGGAGGGTGACCCATGAGGATGACAGAACTGGCCCAGCCTTTGGAAGCCCAATTTTGCAATCGGATCAGTTTTCTAATATAGTAGATTTCATAAAAAATAAATACAAGGTAAGTTTTTGAAAAGCCAACCAAAAAGCCAGAAAACCCACCGTACAATACCCCACCTGGAAGGCAGTCTGACCCAGCCTGGGGTGCGTGCCTGCGAGCAGCAGGCTCTTCTCATCTCTGCCTGACCACAGCGCTGAGCCACTGGGTGCTGCACCCATGTACTGACTGAGGAAGGACACGGGGACTCGGAACGACTGGATTCAAGCTGGAGACGCAGAGGTCGGATTGCTCATGGGACTGCAGATCAGATGCCCCCTCTGCTCTGCCGTGCCCCTCCTGCCTCTGCCGTGCTCTCCTAACTCCTCCCTTCCCACCGCTGCACTGGAGCAGGCTAGGCAGCCCGCTGCCGCGTGTCCCGCAGCGGCAGTACTGCAGGTCACTGGGGAGGTATTTTTCCTGCTCCCGCTTCTGGTGCCAGAGGCTTCTGGCAGCAGGAGGAGCAACCGTGTGCAAGGTCTGCGCAGGGACAAATGAAGTTTGGTAACTGACACTTCACCGGCAGATGAAGTTCCATGTTGATACACGTGAAGTAATGCACGTTGCAGGAAAAAATTACATTACTCCAACACCTGAGAGGGCTCTAAATTAACTGTATCAACCCAAGACAGGGCCTGGATATCACTGCAGACAGCACAAGACCTCTGCCCAGCACACCACCATGGTCAAGGACCAGGGCAGCGAATATCAGAAAATATTCTGATGCCCTCGTACACGTCATGTGGCACCGCATCATCACCACGTGCAGCCTCGGTCACTCCACCTTCCAAGGATACTGCCAAACAGGGAAAGACAGCAAGTGAGCATGTGTCTGAAAGAAACTCCCTAGGAAACGACAGAAAAACTGGGGTGGCTCAAAGATTCATGGACTGGGCATCCAAGGAGGAGGGTGACAATCATCTGGTCTGCCCACCTGGATGCAGAGGGCAGGGAGTTCTGCCCCTGCAGAGGGCAGGGGCCGGATCACACACATCTTGCGGAAAAGTAACTTACTTAATTTTAAGACTTTGAGCAGTGGTTCGTCCACATTACAGCTTCATAAAAGAGTTCCCACATTTAATTACCTTTTCCGCTAAGAAATTGTATTGAATTTTGTGTAACTTGAGATCCCAGCCTCTGCACCTTCTCACGCCCCCGTCAGCTACGCTGAACAGCCTTGCAGGACCAGACTGCTTTCTCTGTAAGTACTGAAAACATAATTTCTTTGCTTCTCAGTCTTCATTCTGGCTGAATACCTTAATGTCCACATCATAAATACGTTCATCTGACCCAAGTCAGTTCTGGGACCTTCTTTACAACTCTCTCCAGTATTTCCACGCTCTCTTGCAGTATTATTTACAGGATGGGACACAGTACTTTAGCACGCACTTTCTTAGTCTCATGTGTAGGTGCAAAGTCATTCTACTCTTTGGTATCCCGCTTTTCAGACATATAAAGAATACGTGTCTCTCTTTTTGCTAAAGCACTGGACTCAGAACGGCAAACCAAGGGTTGATGTGGGGAAGGGCAGTAATGTGTCTGAAGAGTCAACATGTACCCATAGCTAAGAACCATCAGTTGTTTAACAAAATGTAAATACAGATAATACTTCTTGCTTCCATGAGACATCCGGTGTATGTTATAGACTCAAACGATGCTCAAGATGCCTGAATCAACCACCGCAAAGGGGAAGTTTTTCCTAAACTCAGTGGTTTTCAGAGGAACATAACTAGAACAGAAAAGACTGAACAACACAACTGCCGAACTCCTATGCAGATCATCACCACAATCTTTCTAAGGGAGAGAACTTAAGAAGAGTTGTTCTGCCACGGGAAACCTGGGCTGCTGGCCCACAGGCTGACCTGTGATTTGGAGCAAGGTGCCAGGACAGCCGCAGCGTGCTTCGTCAGGTACAGGTTAAGAAACGTACAGGCTAAAATTTCCTGGTTTCTTTTACAGTAGCCATTAGTTTCAAACACTTGTACTTAATCCCTCTTCCTCTGCCTTTAGCCATCTGAATTAAATCTTAATTTTGGTTTACTACAAAAGCTTATTGAGTGCTGTGGGACAGGATAACCTAGGATAAAGCCAAATTTTAAAGACTAGGGATCACTTTTTCAACAGACGCTAACCATAGATGCAGGCTTTGGAGAACATCGTTACCAACTAATCTCCACCTGGACAAATCTGGAAGGCTTTTCACAGCAAAATGCACCTCCCTATGCCTTGCAGGCTCCCTGCCAAGCTTTGGGTCCCTCTTCAGAAACCGCAGAGACACCAAAGTTTCTCAACAGAAAAACCATCAGTACTTTTAGCATAGGCAAAGCAATGTATACATCTTCAACCGGTTTCCTGAAGTAGATAAGCTTTTCCAAAAGTTTGAGGGAGATGGCCAGCGTAGGTCTTTTAAATGATGAAAGTTTGGCAAATTTACAAGCCAGTAGAAATAGGTTCTTTCTTGGGGTAGAAAGTGTCTGCACACCTTAAGCATAGGTAAGCACGCCTTAACTACGTGGTGTGCTCTCAGCTCTGCTAATACTGTTAGCAATTATTATTACCACTAACAGTATGTGCAGTCACGGGGATGATGGCAGTCCTGCTTCCACTGCAGGTGAGAAATCAAGGGCAGAGCAAGAGGGGCGGCTTGCTCCGTTCTGCCTAAGCACAAGCCGACTCGGACGACGAGTGCTCCAAGCCCCAGGTCCCCGACGAGCCCCAGCAGGACGCCTGGGTGCCTGGTGCTCTGAGCCGGCGGAGCTGCCCCCAGGCAGCAGACCCTTCCTACCTTCTGCTGCCGTGCTGGGGCCATCAGGCCGAGTCGTGCCTGTGCTCTTTTTCCTGCGATGCTTCTTCCTGTTTGCATGTGGTGATGGAGGCGGCTCCAGCTTCGGGCTGGCAGCACTGGAAATGTTCGGGCTGGAGCTGAGAGAATCGGCAGTACCATTAGCTGGGAACAAAGATAAAGAAAGTAATGTACAGCAAGACAGTGACAGTCTGCTCCTTCTAGAGACAACCAAGCGTCCTGGAGACAGCCCCGGTGCTCTGCCTGGCTCAAAACGCACAGCCCCACGAGACAGGACAGTACCCGCGCTCAGCCCCATCGCACGGGGCGGCTCCGACACCCGCTCCAGTCGAGGCTCCTTAGGCAGGGTCGGGCTGGGCACACTCTGCACTGGGATTCATCTGGGATGATCACAGAGAGACAGCGCTGGCACCTGCATGGCCGGGACAAGCACAGCGGCATCACTGGGGGCAGCCGGACATGCCAACCCCTCAGCACACGTCCCTGGGCGTACTGCTCAGCGGCAGCGTCCTCGCAGGGCGATGCGTGCGTTTTGGGAAGGGACAGTCCCAGGAGATACCCTCAGGCCCCCCAGGTGCAGATCCAGGCCCCGGGATCTGCACTGCCGCTGCAGAAGCATCGGTCCCCCACGGCATCGCTCTGCCAGACGAGGTGACTGGGGTTGCCACACTTAGGAACCTAAGCATGATGGTCTCAATAGGCTTCCGATACGGAGCTGAAGAAGCTGCATCCCCAGCAGCAACGCACCAAATTTATCCTCAATCATACTGTTCCTTACAATTAATAGCAGAATTAGAAACAATCAGGGAGCTGCCTAATTACTGTCAATTAGAGCGCGCTAATCAAGCTCCGATCACACACACACACGCTGCCGCTGCACTCACCATTAAATGTCAAATTTCATTAGAGACCAGCAACAAAATCAAAAGCCTGACATTCAATTTCAGCAGCACACACAGCGCAGGCTTCCAATCAGCATAAAAATGCAGACTCCGGGGAAGGCAACGAGGCGCAGGAGCCCTCGCTGCACTGTTAACCCTCTCCGAAATACATTCCTGCCTCTCTGGTGTCCACCCACCCACGGGGCACGTATGGCAGCTCCGCTCCCAGCCCACTTCTGTCCTGGGCAGCTCGCCGTCCTCTTTGCAACAACCCAATGTCTCCCATCAAGTCCCAGCCTCCAATTTCCATGTTTTGTGGCACCTGAAATTAAGAAAGCAATCACGGCATCTAACAAGGGCAGTACCCTCCAGCAGTGGGGACTGCGGGTGACTTGGCAGTCCTTCTCCCGGTCCAGCCTAGCCTCTCCTCTCCCTTTTCAGCCTGGTTCAGTCGGACTGGCTCTCTGGGGCTTGGTCTGCCTCTGTGTGGCAAGGCAAACATCCAACAGCGGGACGGAGAGGGCTACAGGCAGCGCAGGAGCTGCCCCATGCAGAGGTCCAGCGTGCAGCCTGTGTCCCCCCCGCAAGGCTGGGAGAGGATGCAGCATCTTCCACCTCTGGTTTCTACTACGTTTGACACACACTAGTAGGGTGTTTCTGCTGCTATTTATCCACAGGGAAATAGTTCACCCTTGACAATTAAGAGAGATAAATCTAATAAATTCAGACTCCATTTTTATAAATATAAATTACTGATCCTGTTCAACAGGGCTATGCTTAGAGCAGGTGTGAGGCACCTTCATCTCCCAGCCTGGATGTCGCAGGGGACCTGAACTTTCTCGTCTGAGGCTACACGTGGTGCACCCAGCCTATCTCTGCTGCCCCCCTGCTCACCGGGACCCCCCCCGGGCCAAACCACGCACCGCCGGCATCCTGCCCCCCTCCAGGCTCAGCGTGAGGGTTGGTGCCCTGCTGCAGCTCCTGCCAATGTGCCTGCAGGCTGCAATCAGCCTGCCACCTCCGGCTCTGCGGAGCAGAGCTCATCCATGTCCGTGCTCTCCTTACTGCCCAGCAGCTAAAGCCACAGAGCTGGGGGCTTCCAGGGCCCCCAGTGGGATGGGGATGGGACTGCAATGGGGCAGGGGCAGAACGTGAAACACGCTCCCTCTGCAAGACCAGGTATTGCTTGCTCTCCCTCTTTTTCCCCAGCAGGACAGAAGCGAGCTCCTCTGACCCACCCAAGGACTTCCAGGACCCTGTCGCACCACGGGAACCCTTCCGCAGGCACACGTGGGACCTCCTGGTTCCTCCCTCCAAACCGGCTGGCCTTATGGGCAGTCCCTGGGTCCCCACGGGTGGGCCGCAGAGGTCTTCCCGTAAAGGACAAACACAAAACGTGCAGGAGCATGTTTACACGACCTGTACAGCCCGTCCCAGCCCTCTCCCATGTGCTCTCCAGGGCACAACCCGAGGAAGCAGCCCGTCCCCAGGAGCTGCAAGGGCAGCCTGTACCCTCTGGGCATGCCTGCAAGTCTGCTCCGAGCAGGGAAATATTCCCCACCCTGCCCTGGTGTTTAGAGCTGGGAACAGCGGAGAACTCAGACCTGGGGTGCACAGCCCAGCAGCACAGCCGGGGTTCAGGCGCGAGTGCGAGGCACGCCTGCTTTGGCTTAGCTCAGCCCTGCCGTGGAGGGCAGACACGCCGCCCAGCTTGGCACGCCGTGCCGCACGGGAAGCACTGCCTGCCCCCCCAAAAGCCCTCTCCCTCCTGACACCGAGAACCCACTTCTTCCGCTGGCCACTGGCCGTGCAGGTACGCAGCCCGGCGAGCCGCCATCCCGGCGTGTGCGCAGCGCGCGGCTGCTCCAGCCACAGGGACAGGAGCCAGGGAGCGGCTCACCACCCCCTGGGGCCAGGGGTTTGCTCCAGGGGCTCCGCCTGCCCCCGCCCCTTCTCGCCAGCCCCGAGCAGTTCTGCGATGGGAGACAGGCGCTGGGAGGTACGAAATCGCTGCTTTCCCTGCCAGCGCAGCGGTGACGGCGCCGCGAGCTGTGAGCGGGGTGATGGACTGTGAGGCTGCTCCAGGAGGCCCCCAGAACAGCCGGGCTGGTCGCCCCTCGTACGCCGCGGACCCTTCAGCACAGCTGGCCCAGTGACACGTCTCCGGACCACTAATGGGCAGGACTGACCCACAGGGCTCGGGGTCCAGCACAGTGCAGCGGGACCCGGGCAGAGCGGACGAGCAGCCATCGGTGCTCGAGACACACAATTAGCACCGAGTCAACGTCTGACCCCTCCACGTCCCGGGGAGAAGCAGCAGCACCTCAGCTCCTGTTTGTGTGTGAAAGAGGTAGATATTGCTTCAGGTGGCCGCCCGTGCACAGGGAGCAGAGGCTGGCTTGCTCTCCTGTGACACTCAGGCCAGCGCCAGGGCAGGCAAAACGCACAGCGCGGCACGCCAGGCCCCTGGGCTCCGCAGCGGGGCTGCCGGGAGGATGAGATCTGCCACGACGGTCCCTGGGGCGGGAGCCATCCAGGCAGACAGCTGCTGTCCGGAAGGGCTGGGACACGGAATTCACCTCTGCAAAGGCAACCTGCGAGCCGACCACAGCGCTGCCTGTCTGCTCGCCTGCAGGGGCACGGGCAGACCTCGCTGCTGCGTGCACCGGGCAGGCTCGGCAGTCGGCACGGGAGGCTCCTGCTGCCTGCGTGCATGGCTCCCGTGGGCAGGCAAGGTGCCGCCGGCGGTGGGGGCCCCTCTCCCGGTGCAGGGTGCCAGTCCCGCAGCACCCCAGCAGACGCGCCCGTGTCCAAAGTGGCGTGCGGAGCGGCGGTCCCCCCTCGCACCCCGCTTCCTCTGGCGCTGGAGGAGCGGAGGCTGCCCTGCTGCACCCCGTGTCCGAGGCGAGGGGCGGGGGGGCTGCCGGCACATTAATGCTCAGAGCTGCGCCCTTCCGCTCCCGTCGCCTGCGCTGCCCCATCAGCAGTAACAGTCTGATTAATTCGCTTCCAGCAGGGAGCTGATGGGGCCAATGATGGAGCCGCTGCATCAGGCGCGCTGAAATTGATAGTTTTTCACAGTTACAAATGAGGAGCCTCCTCAGCTGCAAATGGCGCCCGCACAGTCGGACTCCGGTAATGATCATAAAGAGGCTCTCTTTAAACTGCGAAAGCCCCTGGGACCGAGCGGGGGGGCGGCTGCTGCGCTAATGAGAACTACAAGGGGCGAGCAGGCATGGAAATGGCTCCTCCACTCTTGATGTGCATTTAACTGCTTTTTTAGTGCGGCGGCAGAGCCAGGAACGAAGGAGTGATGAATGCAGCACAAAAGCATTTATTTTCCAATTCGGCAAAGTGGCTACGTTGGGAAATGTATGAATTATTTTAATTCACTCAACTGTCCTGAAACATCACAGAGAACGAGTGAGCGTGGGGGGAGGGGGCGGGCCGCGCTCAGTATGTGCTCCAGAGACAGAAATTACTCCTATTCGTTCAACTGCCCCAAAATCTGGGAGCTGGGGGTGCCGATGAGGAACAGAGATGGGGGAAAGCAATGGTTACTCCTCGCACGGTGAGCCGAGAGTGGGGCAGGCGGAGAAGCAAAGTCCTCCTGCGGAGCAGCATCCCTTGGCTGGAGGGAGACTGCTTTACCGTGCCCGGCAGGAGAGCTTCTCCCCCTGGTTTGGACACTGCCACCTGACCCTCACGAAGGTGGACAGTCCCAACAGGGCCCCAAAGGGTGTGTCTGACACCCGTGAGCAAACTCGGGGCTCGCAGCCGCAGGGCGGAGCTCAGGACTGCCCCATCACCACCATAAACCCCCCCAGCTGCTGCAGCTGGGGGCAGCGGGGTCAGAATTGCTACTTACAGGGGTTGGGGCAGCTGCCGGGGATAGCCACGGCCTCGTTCCACTGGTCCGCACTGGAGACGGAGTAGGAGCGCTGGTGCATGCCGTCTGGCTTTGAGCTGAAGCCCACCAGGTTGATGCCGCTGATGGAGCGCTCGGAGTGCAGGGAGGTACTGCTGGTCGAGTGGGGAGCACCTGCAAGAGAGACACGAGTTTAGCACGGACCAGCTGCTGCTCTGAAGCACGGTGGAAGAAGGAAAAGCTGTCCTGTACCTGATGCAGCATGCCCCCGGGTGGCCCTGCATGAGGATAGGCTGTGTTTGACTCTCCTCTCCCCAGGGGTGCCAGTACATCACCCCCCAAAGGTGCTGAGAAAAGAGCACGGCCCAGCACACACCACTTCGCAGAGGGACACCCCGCTTGATGTATTCAATGTGGCACCCCAGGACGCACAGCTAGGCATCACGGCAGCTTCCCCCTCCAGCCAGATGTTGCAGCTGGAGCTCACGGTCTGCTCACAGTCTTCACTACAGCCCCAGGCACGTGGACAAACACAAACCCACCCCACAGCCAATGTGCCCATCACTGCTGAACTTCACGCCTTGTGTGTCCTTAGCAAGAAGCACAGCCATGTTGGAGGCACCAGGAGTGAAGGGAAAATCCCGTGGAGGATGTCAAAGGGACAAGCGGGGAAACAGGTGTCTGTAAGGTGGGGATTGTGGGTGGAAAAGCCCCTTCCCACTAGCTGGAAACCCCTTGAGCTGAGCCCAGACCTTGAACCCCCCAGGAAAGGAGCGTTTTTGGGACTAGAGGCTCTCACAGAAGACAAGATCACTCAGAGATTCAAAATGGGTCAAGTGTTTCTGGATTACAAGAATATCCAAAAGTTCCAGAATAGTAAACAGAGCAGCTCTGACAGGGAGCAAAAATCTTGCTGTTCGAGGCTGCAGGCAATCTGTTAAGGAGGATGACGCTGCCCTAGAGGTATCAGCCTACACCTGCCCGCTGCAAGCACTTTCCTGTGCCTTCCCTTAGGGCATTCAGCTCCAGCCACCGCAGAGCGAGCGCTCTGGGAGCTCGGGGGCGAGCAAAGGGTCCCTTTCCCTACCCTGAAGCTACCTTTCCTCCTTCCACGCCCGGAGGCGCAGAGCTGAGCTGGGACTCCCACACCAGCCCTTCTGGCCATGGATGAGGGCAGGGCCGTTGAGCGGCTCTGGCCGCAGTGTGCCCGGCTGATGAGACGCGCGTCCACAGCCTGACCCGTCTGCTTGCCCCAGCCCCACCAGAGCCGACCACCCTGCGGCCACGCAAGCAGCTGGGCTAAGAGAAACAGAGCAACTTGTTTCATGGGACTGGTATGTAAGTGGGATCCTTTCACAGAAGCAGGCTGGAGAGCAGATGGACGCTTGCAGGAGCAGGTCCCCAGCTGGATCTGCCACAGCCAGGACAGGTCACCCGACTGTGTCTTCACTATGTAAAACCAGCCTCATTTTGCTCTCACAGAATCCCAGCATGGCGGAGGCTGGAAGGGATCTCTGGAGGTTGTCCTGTCCAACCCCTGCTCAAAGAGGACCACCCAGAACCCGTTGCCCTGGACTGTGTCTGGATGGTTTTTGAGTATCTCTAAGGAGGGAGACTGCACAACCTTGCTGGGCAACCTATTCCAGTGCTCAGCCACCCTCCACAAAGAGCAGAGCCCCATAAAACCCCATGTGGAGCCCCAGATTTTGTGCATAAAGTTATGTTTCTGTCCCTGCCGTTTCCATGAAAACCTAAGAAATGTGATTCGAATGTCACTGGTGCCTGAGCGCTGCCTGAGGCTGCAGCATGCCTGAAACGACAGCTCAAGAAGCCCAAGTGCCCCCCCTGCAAAAGGCGGATCCAAGGGTTGTGCCGAACAGCGGGGTGATGCCAGGCTGCGCCAGGCACGCCTGCCGTCCACGAGCACCTTTCATTCATTGCCAGCACGGCGGGTGCCTCCCATCCTCCTCTTTCCCTGTACCCACCCTGGACCAAAAATCCCCTTTCTCTGCTGCACTGTGCAGGGACTACCCGTAAGCCTTGCCTGCAGGTCCCGCCTGCCCCGGCGGTGCCGCCGCAGAGCTCGCAGGGCCGCGGTGCCCTGCAGCCCCGAGCTGCCGGGGCGCTGCCCACGGGGCAGGAGCGGCAGAGCCACCGGCTCCTCTGCCTCCAGCCCGGCTGCCGCACGCTCCCCCTCCCTCCCCTTGTTCAGCGCCACAGAAACACGTGTAAAACCATGACACTGACTTTGCCTCTAATTAGCCCTTAATTTACAAGACACACTCGGAAGGGTAATTAGCTGGCGCTCCGCTCCTGACTGCCGCATCCATCTCCTCTCGCCTCCTCGTGGGAGGGAGCCTGCTGCCACTGGAGCAGGGACAACGCCGCTCTCCCGGGACCCGGAAGGGCCGGGTCCTGGGGCCGTGCTGCCGGCTCGGGATGGGACGGGACGGGACGGGACGGGACGGGACGGACAGGCTGCTCCCAGAGCTCAGGCGGTGCCCGCCGGCCCCACTGCAGGCTGCACACACAGCACGTGTCTGTTGCCACAGCCATGGAGGAGAGGGGGGCAAACGGCAGGAGTGCAGCACGCCTGGGAGAAGCTCCTCCAGCAGAGGGGAGAGTCCTGCAGAGCCCCAGCGTGCCCCAATTTGCCCCGTGCACCCCCGCCCCAGCCACGCTGGGAGCCCCAGCCGGCAGACGTGTCCTTCCATCGCTCCTCCGAGGAGCAGTGTGGGCTGCCACAAAGAGCCGAGCCAGGGACACGCCGCGCTGCTGTGGCCAAGGCACCCTCCAAACCTGCTCCCTGAGGCGGACCTCCTCAGTTTTGTGGCACCGGCGGGGGGTGAGGCCGGGCAGCGGGAACGAGCGCGGGCAGCAGGACAGGCAGCAGGACAGGAAGGCTGCTGCGGTCAGCCGCGCAGAGCAGCAACCCCAGGCGCCTCGAGAGCCTGCCCCGCAGCCCCGCTCGGCTTTGCCGCGGCCACCCTAGGAGCACGCCACGCTGCCAGGGCAGGCGGCCACAGCTGCGGTGTGACCCGCGCCGGGCCTGCAGGACGCCCAGTGTGCGCAGAAGACGACACGCTTGGGAAAGCCACCGACACGCGCTTGGAGCCTGCACCACATGCCCACGGCGACCACCCAACCCTGCACCGGCACCCAGCACCAGCCTCCCGAATCTGACGCCTGCCTTGCCGCAGCATGGGCCGTGAACAAGTGGCGCCAATTTGAAAATTTCATTTTGAAATGAAACGGTGCTGCTACGATTTCCAGGAACAGCTTCTGTCAGCCTCTGCAGCCTCTCCAGGAGCTCCCTGCACTTCACACCAGCTGCCTGGAGTCGCCCAGCTGCAGAGAAACGCCCTCACAGCCCGGCCGCTCCCCGGCTCACGGACCTCTCCGCTTGTCCCAGGGATCTGCAAGGTGATCCCAACAAGGCTAGAGCCCTCAGGAATTGCGGCCCTTTGGAAGCGACACCACCGACAGTTGCTGGATATGTTCCCTTTAAATTAGGCAAGCAAAGTGAAAGGTGAATAAAAGGCTACATGTAAAATAGTAACTGCCTCTCTGAGCCAGAGCCTCCAGGAACTGAACCCTCCCTGACCCAGCCTACAGTCCCTCAAGCAAAGCTCTCCCAGTCGCTATTTCCTCAAACCCAAAAGGGAGAGATTCATGCAGACATGTTACTGGGACCTCACCAGCAGGCAAGGCTTCGTGATGCCTTTTGAACTAAAGCCTAACTGACAACATGGCACTAAATGGGAAACGACCTAAAAACAGAACGTCATTTTTCTAAGCGTGGAGTGGCAGCCTGGCCACTTCAGGAAAACACTTGAATCAAAGCAAACTGGAAATTCTTCAGTAAGGTGCAGATGCACAGGGAACTGGATAAAGGTGAGTTAGCAAAAAAGGGTACCATCAGTTGGGAAGGAGATCATTTGCGGAGTCACTTGAGGATCTTTGGACAAATCTTTGGACAAATTTAGTATTTTGAACAGTGATTTGGCAAAATAATACATGGATTCCGGTGAAATTTCCTGGTGACATTAAGTTGGAAGCACTGCCAGTATTTTGGCAATGAAGATGTCACGCAGGACTAGATGATTTTAAAAAGTGAGCTAACAAAACCACAACAAAATTTATTTAGTACAAAATGCAAAGACATGTACTCTGGAACTAATGGGCCTGGTTCAGAAAATCCTGGGAAGGTATGTACTGTTTTCCGTGGGATTTGGATCGCACCCCAATGACAAGAATGTCTGCACTAGGCTGGGCCTCCTAACTGGGAACACCAGAGGAGGAGGAGGAATTCTGCAAGTCTTGCCTCGTCACACCACCAACCCGCACCACCGACGAGGCTGGGAAGTCGAACGTGATCCCACATGTGCATGATAAGGTTAAGTCAAATGTGATCCCTTGTGTGCAAGATGAGGGAGGTCTCGCATAACTGGGAAGCCTGCACGCTTTCTGCACAAAGCTGGTGTGATACCTCACCTAGATCCTCATGCACAACCTGCCACCTTGAAAAAAACTAATTCAAGGTGGAATGGGTACAGAAAACAAAGGTGCCTTTCCATTCCTACTAATCCTATCAGCCTACCTGCTCACGCCCTCCAGCCTGCCGTTCTGAACTCCTGCAGACCGCCAGAACAGCAACACAAAGCGTATGGCCATGCTAAGTCACGCACTTTTTTAACAGGTGTAAACCAGAAATACCGACATCCTTGACGAGTTCATTCAGGAAAGCACTACTTCCTTCTCTTCCTTCAACATACAATAACCTGACCAGCACTGAAGAAACCAAGCCGTGACGCATCAGCTCTACCTCCTACCACCAGCATCCGACACCCACTTCTGAGCAAGCTCCCAGTGAAGCCAGATGTCTCCTTGATGCACGTCCTGGGTGCTGAGTGTCTGCCGTCTGGCCGGGCCACGGAAGAGAGACTGCTTCAGCGGCACAGATGGATGCGCTCTGTGCACCAGCAGCCAAAGCGCAGGCACCAGTGATTATGGTCCCGGGCTAATCTCTGTGCTGCATCTGATGCTGCCAACCCAGGAATGCTGCCGTTTCAACCTGAGAAAGGGGACAGGGTCCCCAAGGCTCATCCTCCTTTGGCCAATGCGCACAGCAGACGGCAACACAAAAATGTTTTCACACCCTCAGATGTGTGGTAACTGGTGATAACTCAACGGAAGCGCTGTCTCTTGCTGCATTTATTCCACATTAAAGTGTGGCCAACAGGAGAATGGTCAGATGGCAGCCAGATTCTGCTCTGCCTGTGCTTCTGCACACCAACAACAGTCAGGATGGCTTAGTTGGACGTGATTATCAGAAGTTGTGCATGGCAAAGTGAGCTGGTAGCAGAGAAACACTTTAAGAAGTTTGCAGCTCTCACGAAAACCAAAGGTGCAGACTTCTGAACCAGTCGCTGCCATCTGGAACGAGCTTCGCTCTTGGTTCCTTCTCTGGAGCTGTGTTCTGGCCCAGTGTAATTACTCATGGATGGGGTCATCATTTTTTGCTTGAGCAGGAGACTGCGCCTCATCCTGTGGCTACAGCTTGGCCTCAGTTCTTCAGGCTTCCATCGTTTCTCAGCTGGACTATCCCAACACGCGCTTCATCCGTGTATGAAGCACCACCAGGGCAGGCTGAGGCAGTGGTGGCAGGTGTTTTCAGAGGAGGCAGGAGGCTGGATGGATGCCTCATCTCAGCTAAGACTGCTTGTATGTTCTTCTGCCTCCCAGAAACATGAAGGGATAGATCCCCGACCATCTGTGACTTCCCTGAGGCCCTGCAGAGCTAAGGGCATGGACAGACAATGGCCTGCAGTTATGTTTTTGCAAGGAGCCACTGACTGTCCATCCCCACCTCAGCACTGGTCTCCTGGGGCAGATGGGTGGCTGCTTACCAGGTCCTCACGACGTGGAAGAACCCGGCTTCGTCTGGGGGAACAGGGGTATGCTGAATTTTAAAGAGGCACAAGCTGGACAGCAGTTTGGGAATTCCCCCTAGTTGTATGGCCAAGGACAGCACAGGTCTTTTCTCTGAAGTGCCAGGCCTTGCTCCAGCACAGGAAGAGGGACGCTGCCTCCATGCTACGTTGCAGCAGAGACTGAGGCTGTATGGTGTGAGATGATGATGGAGGTCACCCCAGGATCCCCAGTGAGGACCCCCTGGCATGAAGCAAACCCTATTTTCTCTTGTACTGCAGATTAATGCTATTCACTACCTGCCACACCGTGTCCTGAAGAGTCATCAGTTACCACCACCCATTAACCAAGGCTTTAAGGCACTTGTTGCCAACTGACCATCATTCATTTCAAATAAGAGTTAGAATTCCTGCAAGTCACCTTAGTTGACTGACTCTCTGTCCGCAGCCAGAGCACATCTCAAAGCCTCCCCGAAAGCCCTGCGTGGGGCAGCCGCGGCTGCTCTGGACCCCCAGACGCTGCTCCTGGGCTGCGCGGAGCGGGCTGGACGGGTACCCAGCCCTCCAGCTGGTGGGAAACTCCTCAGTTCCGAGAAACCAACTGGTTCTTGAGGGGAGGTGAGAGCCAATGAGCCTGGTTCAGCTGACTGCCTGCAAAATCCCTGCTGGTAAAGACATAATTCACCACTCTCCATCAACGGGCGGCCAGCTGCCGTGTACGCAGGAATGCGGCTGTCCTGGGAGCACCCCGCGGCTGCCTTTCCCAGAGCTGCCCCCACCCCCGGAGCAGGTCCGGAGCCAGAAGAGTCTCTGTCAAGTTGGTTTTCTGAACCAAGCACGGCATGCCGTTCTGCTGGACATGCTCGGTTCCTTCCTCTTGAACAACTCCTACCAGTAACGAGGCCAAAAAACGCAGGCTAGCTCTTATCAACCAGAAGCACCAGGATGGAGACATGTCATTTGAAAGACATCAAATCCCAAGTTCTCCTTGGGAGGTGGCAACGACGCCAAGCACCTATACAGCCCCCAAGCATGGCCGGGCATGTTCAGGGACGACAGATGTCCTTCCCAGCGCTGCCAACAGCAAACGTCTCTGCGAAATCACTGATCCAAACCGCAGGCGACCTAGGTTTCCCAGCCCTGCTTCTTAGCAAGGCCGTCAGGACCTGCCAGCTTGCACACAGTGGGGGCCGTTGCCTTTCACTGGGCCTCACAGATGCTCTGACACAGGGGAATCTCCCTCCTTAGCACTGCATGTGGAGAGCACACTTTTGGACATAAGCACGTGGTAAGTGACTGTGTAACACCCCAGCTCCTACCAAAGCTAATCCGTGGTGGGTGAGAACTGCCAGGAGAAACAGCTCTGCATAGTCCAGACATCTCTTGGAGGACCGAAAAACCAAGCTGCCTGCAGCAGGACGGGAAGAGCTGGCCATGACACGGTTACCATTTTATACCCCCAGCTCCCAACCAAAACTCAGGGCCATGAGACAAGCCAAGGCATCTCAAGCTGCACATCAGGCTCATCTCTGGTTCAGATGGTGGCTGACTCCACGTACAGAGTCAGCAGCACCCCAGCAAACCGCAGAAGCCTGCGACCAGGTACTGCGGTGATGGCTGCCCCCAGAACCCTCAGGCACCACGAGCACCCTCAAACCTGCGAACCGCAGGCACCGCAGCTACTCAGTCCTCCTCCGGCCTGAGCTCTGCCCGAAGCCAGCACCCACGCAGGGCCCGTGGAAGGCGGCCGGAGCTGTGTGGGGAAGAGGCGAATCCGCCGGGAGGGCAGCGACAGCACATCTGGACAGGGAGTCAGAAGCAGCCAGAAGGAGCCCTCTGATTGTCTGATCTTTTCTGTGCAGCACAAAATTACACCATAGGTCTTCCACTAATTTACTCCTGTCTGAACTACAACGTGTCTTTTAGAAAATCTTCTAATCTTGATTAGAATATTGTCAGTGACAGAGAAATCACAGCAACTCTTGATAAGTAGTTCCAGTGGTTAATTACCCTCACTGTGAAATTTGCACCTTATTTCTAGTCTGAATTGTCTTGCTTCAGCTAACAGTCATTGGGTCTTGGTATATTTTTATCTGATAAAGAGCTCTCTATTACCAAATTTTTGTTCCCATATAGGTACTTACAGATGGTGTTGAAATAATCTCTTAACCTTTTCTCCGATAAACTAAACAAACTGAGCTCCTTGAATCTTTCACTACGAGGTGCATTTTGCAAGCACTTCATTGTTTTTACAGCTATTCTCTGAGCCCTTTCCAATCTATTGGTTTCATTCTTATACCGCGGACACAGGAAATCCACGAACTTCAGCCCTCTAGAAGTCCTCTCCATCCCACAACTGACAGTCACCATCAACACTTCACAAAGACCTTGACCACATCTTCTAGAATTTCTGAATTAAATAATTCAGACTTGCTGATTCAAACATGTCTAAATCTCCTACCTGCTGTTTAATATGCTTCCTAATTACAGTTGGAATATGAAGAATTCATCATTCTGTGATAAGATACATCATCTTGCCTCTTCCCAGACGCCAAACAGAAGTGTTCACTGAACACTTCTCTTTTTTTTCTTTATTAACCGTTCTGCTATTTCCTTACAGTAATGAACGAATGCTGGTTTTAGGATTCATTAGTTCCTAATAAACTTGAAAAAAACCTTTTCACTGTGTTTAACTCTGCTGGTTACCTTTTCTGTATCCCCTTGTGCAACCATGGTAATGCAGGCTCCTGAAAGTAGCCAAGAGGAGGGAAGGTGACCTGGGAAATGAGCTTCAGATACTAAATCCATCACTTTTATTTGTACGTTACGTAGAGTCTCCATGGAACATGTAAAAGTTGAAGATTAGGAACTTGGTAGGATGTATGAACAGTGACTATTCTCATGATTCGCAGGCTAAAAATACTCTATTACAATAATCAAGATGCTTTGGACAAGGCAGCCGCTTCAGCAGAAGCTCACCAAGTACAAAGTGTAAAGTCAAGACACATCGAGTGGTGGTAAAGGAGACCCCGCTGCACTTCCACGCTGCACCGCTGAGACCAGAACAGGAAAAAGCGCCAGGGAGGACGCAGGAGCTGCTTTGAGCTCGACATCTGGATCTGTGTTGGAGGAGGAACCGAGATTTGTCTTTTTTTCAAGTAAAGCAGCTATGAAAGAGAAGGAAAGAGAGGTTTCCCTCCAGGAGAATGGCAGCAGAGGTGACAGACTCAGGCAGAAGTCCGCAAACTAGGAAGCTCTCAGACGTGGCAGGCAGTGTGGTCTTCTCATCTGCTGAGGCACTGACGTCCCTCTGGAGAAAGGCGGTGTACCCAGCAACGGTGGTGTGCCGTATTCTTATCTCATCGGTGACTTTGCTTCCAAGTTCTTAATCAACAGCGTAACCTCCTAAATGGACTTACCTTCTTCCCTAACCTTGACTGGTACTAAGCATGGCCCGGGGAAGCTCAGTAGGCACAAGGTGCACGACTTCTCCGCAAGCAATGAACCCAGATAAAACGGTGAAACAAACCCTTTGTGCGGCTGTAACCAGAGCAAGTCTGGGAACGTCAGGAGCTGGAATGCTTCCCACAAAGCCAAGAGGGTCACTTTGAGGGCTGCTCATAATCAATCACTCTCGGCGGATGTTAGTCTGCAGAGCTCTGGCAAAGGGCTAAATGGCAGAGAGAGCCTCCACCCGTGGTTCCAGCTGGCCACGCAGGACCACACTGGTGTTATCAGCTATCTACCTACTGGAGCTTTCAACTTCTGCTCAATACTTATTGATTACTTTGTCGTGTTGCCGTTATTTTTATTGCTTGTTATATCCATACAGATACAGATGCACAGATGTACAAAACAGATTAGCACGATACAGCTTGCTCCCCTCCACTGTCCTTTGTTCCTGTGCATTCTTTGCTATCTGGACAGAGAGAGAATGAATAGTTTACGTCTCCTCTTAACCCAGATTAATACATTTTTAAGGAGTGCAATCTTCCTTTTGATTTTAACTTTTTGGAATCCAGTAAAATGTTCTTTAAAAACTCCTAATTATGCTTCACATTTTTTTTTCCTGTTTAAGTTCTTTCTCCCAAATGATCTGGCTCATAATTGCTTTCAGCTTTGTGAAATTGGCTCGGATATATATTTTTGTGTGTGTGTCTGTGCGTGTGTGTGTTTAATACTCTTTACTTCTGATTTGAATTTTACTCTGTCTGAACACCAGTACAATGAAGTCAAGGTTACTTTTACTGCCTAAGCCACTAATAAATTTCAGTTTTGTGATTCATTCTCCCCCTCTGCTTAGATGAGGGTAACTATGGCATTCTCCACGGGGGCTGCATTGCTTCTTTGAACCAGTAGGATTCAGAAAGTGTAAGGAAGCCTTAGTGTCACTTGGCTAAGTCCTCCAGTGAGTATCACCATGATAATGTACTTCACTCTCCAACATGTTATAGTGAAATATTTCAGAAACTGTTTGTGACATACGCAGACCTAAGTGCTGGGAAGGAGCAGTGGGGAGCGGATGAAGGAAAAACGGATCCTTGTTTCGGATCTCTCTCCTGGTCTGTTAATATGACCAAAGGTGTCTCTTAGAGTCTCTGTAGAAATCGTAAGCTGCAGAAAATGTACAAGTAATACTGTTTAAAATACAAACCAGAACAGATACTGTGCAGCTGAAAAGTCCAAAAGAGATCACCAAGACGGTGGCAGGAGACAGATGCTCGTGACGATACGAATCAGCATTTGCAGTTACAGTCAGAAGCAGGAAGCTGAGTCTGACATAAAATTGCAGGAAGGAAGGAAGCAGACCCAGAACTTTCTGGGTTTCCTGCAGAAGTGTGGACCCGGACAAGTATTGCAGTGAATGATGAAAAAACTGCATTTGCACGCAGCTCACGAATGCTAGCAACTGAAAAGGCCATTCAGCTTACGCTAGAATTGTATTATATTTTCTTACATAACTTCCATTTCTAAAGCTAATCACTCCTGACATGTTTTATGTACCCCTGCTTGCTTTGTCCACAGAGGCTGCCTGGCACACAGCAACACAACACCTGGTGCGCACAATACCAGGAGAGACCGCCGATCAGCTTGAAGTTCTGCCCGGGTCCCTAGGAGGGGACAGGGCACGCACTGCTCCTGCCAGGAACAAACAGCCAAAATACACCCTGTGGCTCCGGGCAGGTCCTTAACAACAACAGGATTCGGTCGTATGAAAAACTCTCCTTGGAGCAAGCCTGTAACAGGATGACTCTACCCCTCGTCTGCTAGCAATGGGTTTTTCACCTTCCTCTGGGACACCTCGCTGTCCAGCAACAGAATGAAGACCCCAGGCACTGACCTGTGCCTGCGGTGCCGAGCAGCAGAGGAGAGGCCAGGAAGGGGGACTCAAAACAGGAGTGGCAGCCTGCACTCAAGAAGGGATGAGCTGGCAAGAAGAAAGGGCATGAGTTTGGTGCCTGTTAAAAGTTGCTCCCCTGCCCCTCTCTTTTTGCAGCACAAGCGTGGTCTGTATGGAAGAGAAAGTATGGTTTTCTGGAAAAGGTCCTCAGCCCACCCCAGGAGAACACCAGCTACCCTGTCGCCCCAGTCTTCCTTGGCAATGTGGGGCAAGTTATTTATACTGAGATTTTCACAGGTGGCTACTAATTATACCCTCTTTATTTTTGCAGGTGCCCTGTGCAAGACACCCAGAGCCAGATGTTCAGAAATGCAGGATGCTTATATGTACAACTGCAGTCGATGGGTCTGGCTCGCTGCCCCTGTGCGACGAAGCTGCGTGCCCATCTGGCTTCCCTCGGCACTTCCATCGTTGCCGGGCAGGGCTCTGATCATCACAGCATTTTGTCTGCCTTGTTCTTCTCTCCTCTCCGTTCCTCTCCTCCTCACTTTCTCTGAGGCCTTTTTCCCTGTTCAGCCCTGCAATGCACAGCTCCTTTAGTGTTCTAGCAAGTAATAAGTGCATCAAGTCCCAGTAATTATCTCTAATTAGGGTTAGTGATTATACTGTTGGGTTGGAGAAAATCAATCTCTGGTTTCCCATCAGGGAGGGCAAAGAGAGTCGGGGTGGGGAGGGGAGCCGGCACCGGCAGCTCCCTCCCGTGCTCCGATTCCTCCCACGAGCTTCTCCCTGCCTGCGATGCTAATGGCGCCGCTCGCCCCGAGGACCAGGAGCTCCGTGTGGGGGAGATGGGTCTGAGCGATGGCAACCAGGGCACAGCCTCGCTCCTTCGCTGGTCTGGACAAGGGGGAGGGCAGCCCACCCCAGGGAGGCACAGCAAAGCCAGGGCTGTGATGGCATCGCTGGGCCCAGCGCGGCTGGATGCTCTCACGACACTAGTGGCCACCTCCACGGAACAGGGATGCACCTGCAGGTCCTTCTCGTGGGGACACTGGGGCTCGTGCCCTGGGTCCAGAGGCAAGATGCAGCGTGAGGTGCTGGAGCTGCAGAGCTGAGCTCCCTGGAGGGCAGCGTGGAGCAGAGACCCGCGGAGGTCCTACATCTCCTCCGGGCACTGGGTTCGTCAGGCGACGGCAGCCCACCTGAGCGATGCTCTGCAGTCTGAGTGAAGCCCGGGGTCGCAGGTACGGTCTGTACCCCAGCACGCCTACCCTGCATACTCCTGTGACCACGTGTGAGTCACACCATCGCTGTGGTCGACAGGGTAAGAAGTAGAAGGGTTGGATATGCTGGAAGGCAGCGGTGGGTGAGGGTGAAAACTGGAAGAGGAATAGCCAGAGCAGTCTGTCACACACCAGAGAAGCTGCCTTTTGAGAAAACTCACAATACAGCGCGTCCATGATGCCCAACCTACACGTCCAGCGAGCTGAGTGCTCACCCTCCCAAGCAGCAAGGCTCTGGGTGCGGGCATGCAAAGCAGAGGGACAGGTGAGCTCTCCTGCAGATGAGCAAAGACAGAAGAGGTTCTGGACAGAAACCTCCGGCAACTGGCAGGTCAATATGGAGAACGGCAGCCAGATTTCTGGCAAAGAAGGCACGCAAGAAGAAGAGCAGGTCTGAAGCCAGAAGGTGCTGCCTTTCTCCCCGTGCTTGTACAGAACCCTGGCCACTGGGCAGGAGCTGAAACCTCATTTTCATGGCTGTGTGACAACTTCTATGGCTCCCAGGAATGGTGGGAGCAGGCAGCTCTGCTCCCAGGCACGATCCCTGGCTCATCGGCTCCATAGAGGAGTCAGGCTCTGACAATGGGAGCATGAGGTCCTTCTGGAAACGAAGAGATAGATGAAGCTACTTAATACGCTCAAGATAGTTGGGTCAACAACTCTCTGAGAATGGTAGCATCTTTGCAAAGGTCTGCAGAGTCACCAGGAAAGCTGGAAAATGATACAACAATAATAGTTCTTCTGTATGACTGAATAGGCTACCAGTATTTTCACATAATCGCTCAAGCGCAGATAAAATGATCTTCAGATGTAATGAGGACAGACTCTGGAGGAACAGGGACTGGAGGCCAGGAGCTGCTACAGACTGTATACAGACGGCGGGTTTTCGTAAGGGATTTCATCTGAGTTGCTCCTTGCTGCTCTGTCTCACAGATATCCCCAACCTCTCCTCTCCTGGCTGGTGCAAACACAATCCAATTTGCACAACTCAGTAACAACTTTGCATATTCACGCAGAGTCCAGGATATCTCAGCTGAGCAGCTCAGTGTGCCTTTCCATTTTACAACCAACAGATCAGCAGTTTCAGCTGATGTGCCACAGCATGCCCCAATTCAGACCTGCAGTGCTGGTATACACCTTTGCCACTCCAGACAAACCTCAAACACCTTAGCGTATCTGATTCCATCCCTGCTGGAAAGCAGTTCCTTCCTCCCACAAGGGCAGACTCATTCTGGAAAAATCATTCTGCTGCCTACCTACAGGCTGGAGTGAGTCAGCCGGCCATCTAAAGGGAGACAAAACCCTGGTAAAACCTAAGAGTGCGGTATGTTGCAATACCATAAATACTACTGCCATCGTGACATGGCACGTCCTGATAACACCCTGTGACAGTGGCCTTGCTCAGCAATTCAGGAAGCACGACACAGTGCTGTACTTTGTCCCTGGGATCTGTGGGGAGGGCACGGGAGCACGTCGCAGTGCCAGTGCCGCAATGTCCCTCTGGAAAGTAGGAACGCTCTGCATAGCCATTCCTCTTGTACAGATGGGAAAACTGAGAGACCACGAGTAGCGGTTTGCCAGTCACCCCAGGAGTCCCTAACAAAACCAAAGAGACAACCTGAGTCTCCCAGCTGCAACGGCCCTGCATAACCTGGCGAGGCGGCGGTAGGATGGCCAGCCTTTGGAGACACGCCTGGCAAGCCCCTCGCTCCTGGGTCTGGTATCGACCAGCGCATCCACAGAGACCGCGTGGCCTTTATCGAAAGCTGGGGACGAGCCAAAGTTCATGCACTCTCTGAAACATCAGCAAATTAACACTTTTATGGAGTACAGAATATTGTAAACCACCAAAGATGTTACAGGTAACTGAGTCCCTTGAGCAGGGGGAGGATGCTCATCCTGAAATCACCGGTTTCCCACTTAGAGGTTGTGCAGGAACAGCCAACGGTGACTAACCCACAGCCACAGGTGAGCTCCTCCAAATCAAGGGGTCAACCCTACATTAGCCAACAGACCACGCTACCACGGGAGTCCCTGGGAGAGGTCCTGTGCTCAGAAGGGGCCTACATGAGTGATTTGTGGGGGCAGGAAGGACTTGGGTCAAGTGGACAGTGCCGTTTGCGCTCCGCCTCGGCACGCAGCCCCGGGAGCGATGGCCAGGCAGTGCAGCCTCCGAGTCCAGTCTGCACCGGCGTTTAGCTCAGGCCAGGCCAGCACCTTTGGTTCATGTGCCTGAGCGGCCTCTGAGCACACAAAATGGCTGAAACTAAACGAGGACACCTGCTGCAGCGCTGCACCTAACATGCTCCAAGCCCCGCAGGACGTCCAGTTCCCTGGACCCGGCTGGAGCTGGACTGCAGGACGCTCCCTGCGCCCCGGCAACGGGTACAGTGCAGCTAGCACCTCCTCACCCGCCGCCGCTCGAAAAATCCCGTCCCCTTGCTCTACCGGGGAAACAGCTCAGCACAGTACGGCGGTGCCGACCAACAGCTCAGCACAAGCACCACCTCCTCCAGGCACAAAGGTGGTCGCTGCCCACGCCTGCTGCCCACGCGAAGGACAGTGGGCTGAAGATGAACTGGCAGACTCAGGGACAGCATGCACCTGGGGATGCTGGGGAGGAGTGAGGGGGTCTGTATCTTCAGGACTTCTGAAAGATTTCTTGCAGAATCAAGGTGCCCAAAAGAACAACGCAGAAGGCAGCAGGGAAAGCAGGGCAGCCCAAGGCTAAGGAGCTGAATATTTCCTTTGGGGACCTGGGATCTAATCCGTACACTGCTGCAAAATTCCCAGAACTACTGCTCAAGTCACTTATACCAACGCTTGTCAAAACCAGCCACTAACAATGTGTTCCTCCTGTTCTGAGTGCCCAGGTGGAGACTCTGAGGACTGATAAACAGGAGCTCACTGCTCACAGCTACACTTCAAAGGGCTAAAAAAAGGCTAAGTTCTTGGGAAAGAAAAAGCAATTCTTAGGCTCTAAACTGGGGGCACATACTTAGCAGATGCTTTTGACAATTTTGGCTTTATCTTCTCTTTGCCTCAGTTTTCCTTCTATAGAAAGAAATAATAATAGCTGAGAGAACAGTTACAATGCTTGGAAATATGAAATTCATTGTAACTCTAGGATAGGCCTAGCAAATATAACCTCAAGCTGATCCAGCATATCTCGGTCCTTCAGGCTTCCGTCCACCACAAGAACTGGGCACCAAGGCTGTCCTGCCTCGTGCCATCCCTCCATGTTCCTGATGCACTCCTCCTCTCCCTGGAAGTCCTGACAATTTCTAGCTTCTACTCAATACAAAGCATTGAATGCAAGGCTCCAACCTCACATTTGGATTCATCCTCCTACTTCAGGCAGCCAGATAAACATTCGCAAGATGTTACCGTATGAACGTAATAGTGAATTTATGATATTTATAATATACATATGAATTTGCAGTATTTTATACATGATTCATGATGCAAAGTATTAATTACAGATAAATTTTACTAAATCTTTGATCTCTGCTTCATCTTCCGACTACAAACAACCCTTTAACTTATTATTGGGAAGGATAAAGGTCCCACACCGGCAAACACCACGGACAGACCCTCACCCTCTTCCTTTCAGCTTTGGCGTCCCCACGTCCAAGTTCTCGGCTCTTGGCTGAACAACAGTAACTGACGTTGAGCTCTTCCAGTCGGACTCAACAGAAAGCAAAGCGAGCTAGCCCAAATCACAGCCAGCCGTGGTGTGACGCCAGGCTCCCAGGCGGCAGCACGTGGCCCCGCTCAGAGGAGACACCCCGCCTCGCTCCCGCAGGAAGCCTCATACCCGGCCAGCCCCTCTGCAGTGCCTGCCCGCCGGCCGCGGGGAGCCCTGGAGAGGAGCGCGGGCAGGCGGGGCTGCTGCGGCAGAGCCCGCGGCGGGGAAGCGCCCGCGCTGCAGGAGCTGAAAGGAGCCCGGCTGGAAGAGGACCTCTGGGCCCGGTGCAAGCACCCGCCTTCAGAAGCTGCTGCCGCCACTGCCTGTGGAGCTGCTCGCCACGACCGCAGCTGCGGTACCCCAGCAAACCAAGCCGGAAGCCCCCGCCTAAATCGAACTGTTCTGCTCTGCACTGAAGCAGGCTGGGCACACGAGCTGGCAGCCAGCTCCAACGTCTCAGTCACGGGTGACAACGGAAAACCGAGCATCCCCGGCTATTCACCTGACTCAGCACAGTGTGCCAGGGAAGGCCTCTCTACATCCTCAGGCCGAGCGAAGTGGCAAGGACCACCAAAACGTGAAGCAGAAGCTGCACATTTCCATACGCAAGGAGACTCTGCAGTGGCACATCTAGAGGGAGGGAAGGAGCGTATCCACTCTGGTGCTGAACCTGTGCAGGGGTATTGCACCAACCCTGGTCCTTGAGATCAGCAGATCCACTGGCTGATGGGGCAGGACGGGAAGTCTGCTCTGGCTTTCCTTCTGCTAACTAACCAAAATAAAGAGAGCAGTGTTACAGGATTCCTGCCTCAGAATAGGAAATACTGAAACGATGAGAGGTAGCCATAGATTTTAAGAGCAGGTCCTACGCACCGTGCAGGCAACACACCAGCCACAGGATTATGGGCAAATCGTGGGGCCAGTAAGCTCGTTTTGAAGACACCACACCTTGACCAGCCGGCTTTCCATGCAAGCACGTGAGCACGTGTGTACACTGGGGGTGTCCTTGGCGTCCCCAGAAACTGCCATGGCAGGGTGAGATGTGCTGCTCCTGCACCCACGGGCTATTTGCAGGGTGGAGAAGGCAAGTTTGTTCCAGAAGTGAGAGCTGAGCTTTCCCTACTCAGCCCCCAAATACCCATTCTTTCACAGGAGACTAATGACCCTGCTCTGACCTGAAAGAATACGTCGTGCAGCCACAACCAGGAGAAAGGCACAAGATGGTCCCACCAGCCTCCTGTCTGCCATGACCTGCGCCACCCTGCTCTCTGCTGCCTCTTCTTCCCTCAATGTCATTGTCCCCCATGGCGAGCAGCGGTATGCCAGGGAAACAGGTTTTCCCTTTTCTTTGTTAATTCTTCCCTCATTACATTTGAAATTCCACAATCAGTGTGCACTGTAATTGTCGAATTTGATGCTAATGATTAATGAATTAAACATGGATCCATCAATTAGTCCTCGGAGAATAATTCTGCATAAAGCAGCAGATAATGTAATTACAGTAACAAAGATAATGAGATGTTAACATCGACAGAGCCCGACGTGACATGATCACAGCAGGCTCAGCAACCCCGGCCTGGGGGAGCCAATCCCTCACTCTGCAGAGGCAGAGCATCGGGGGGCAGCGCACACGCACCGGGCCTGGCGGAGGGGGGGACCCGCTGCCACGACGCTCCCCCAGCACCAGCGGCCAGGCAGGCGCCGGCAACGGCAAGGTGCTCTCCTCCCGCCTGCCCTGTGCAAACACGCTCCTGGGCTATCTGCTCTGGAAGCGACAACAAAGCGTGCTGCTAGGCGTCAGAATGAACCCGGCAAAAATCCCGCAGCTGCTTGGAAACCCAGCACCATCTCCAGCCCAGGCTGGGCTCCCAGGCGCTTTGCTGAGCGGCTGAGACCAGCACAGGCTCCCCATCACCCCATCTGGCACAACAGCCAAGGGGAGAGGCAAGCTACCCATGCGCAGCGCATCCAGGGCTCTCCTGCACGAGCCTGAGGAGCCTGGCCGGCTGGCTCCGGCCAGTGGAGCTGCGAGTCAATGCAAGCACTCGGGACTCAGCTGGACCCTCGTCACTCCTGAGCAAACACGAGCATCAGCCAAGACACTGCACCCCAAGCAGTGCCGCCACCACCACCGACACGCTTAAGAAAATGCTCTCCCTTGGCTACAAAAGCAATCCTGCAGCAGGAGGAGGAGGAGGGCTCACACGCAGCCTGCCCTGACACACGTGTCAGACCATGCGGGCTGTTCCTCGGGGCAAAGGCGACCAAACAGCATCAGCCCCTTCCAGCTCTTCCCCCACATAAAAGACCCCAGTGCTTAAGCACACACCCCCGCACTGAGACCAACTCGGCTCATTCTGCTTGGCCTCCTCTGCGCCAGAGACACTGGTGCAATCTTTGCTCTCCTGCACCACTTGGCAGCAAATCCCATGGGAGGCTCGTGGTCCTCGGCGAGCTGGAGAGCCCCACACTGAGCCACTGCAGAGACAGGCAGAGCTCTCTCCTGTAACCTCCTCCCCTAATACCACGCTCTGGCTCTCCCACGCTTTGTTTGCTTTAGTCCCATCTCCAAGCCACCTACCCGGCCGCCTGTGCAATGCTGGCCAGAAAAATCTCACTTGGGACTGCTGCATTAGCTCAGCATTTCTGGCTGAGGAAGAGCATCTGCACCGCTTCTGCCTGCTGGATCAGCCAGCCTTCTGCTGTCGGCAACTGTGCCTCCACGTAGCTGCTTGCGACCACACAATCTCAGCAATCTCTGCTGATTTTTCCTTACATTTCAACTTCTCATTTGAAGGCAGGTTTTCCAGTGTTCAGCTGCTTGGCTTCCTTCTACATTGCTCAGCTGCAATGCAGTGTCAAGGAGTAGGCTCGTGTGCTCTGTGCGTGCCCATGTTAAGTGCGCACGTATGTACGTGCACAGGCACCCCACACCGCATTGTCAGGCAGTACGCTTCATGCCCTTTTCCCCTGTGTTGACTGCTGTGGAGGAGGTCCCTACAAACCTCTGCAAAGCAAGAACTCAGGGCTGCAGCTGTGCTGAGACGAGTCTCTCATGCTGATTGACATCGTCTCCATATTTTTCTTGTGCTACCATCTGTCCTTCCCCACTAAAAAATTCCTTTTCATCCAGTCTGCACTTTGAATAAGAGCTGCCCTCGTTCTTCAAGCCAGAAACACACGCTAAACGAGATACAGATGGGGCAAAGAAGCAGAAAGGGTGAGCTTGCTGATGTACAGCAAAGATACACCCGGGGATCCCTGAAGAAGAGTGCAGGAGAAGCGATATTCCAGTGGGAAGAGGACCTGCAGGGGTCTGAAGGAGACACCTGAACTAGCACTGCCACACGTGCAGTGAATACGTGCTGCCAGGCTCCGTACTCACAGCCAGTTTACAGCAGAACACAGCAACCTTAAGCTCTGGCAGCGAGATCTGCACATCCCTTTCCTGCCCTCTCCAACCCGAACACCACTTGGGTTTGCCTGGCACAGGAGAGGCTGCGAGGTGGTGCTCGCACTCTGGCTGGCGAGGTGCCCACGTCACCTCGCGAAGCTACGTGCCCAGAGCTCACCTGGGGCACTGCTGAGCACCGTCTGCTCCAGCTGCGGTCGACGGAAGCTGCCCGTGCTCGGTGTGCCCAGCATCTGGCCCAGTATCCAGCATCTGGCCCAGTACTGCTCCAATCCAGAAACCCAGAATAACAGGCATTTCCATCACTGGACCAGAGCCAGCACTATCTCACCTGACTGGGGATTTACAAGACCGAGCAGTAATTGCCAAGACCTTTTTCTCAGCTTTCTCCAAAGGCCAGTACCCACTTGTGCTCTTCCTTTGAGACTTCAGAGTCTCCACAGTTCCCACCGCTTGTGGAGAACTTCTACTAGTGGTTTCAAAAAAGTCCTTTAGCAAGTATCACTGTCCTTTTAGGACACATCTGATTCCGAAAGCCAGACGCGGGGGTGCTCTGACTCACCTAGGTGCTTTTGGTGGTCTCATTTCTAGTTGTGGAAAATTAGACAAACAGACAAGCACGGATGGATCCTTCAAAGTCTCTGGGAGTCTTTGACATGAACAGGGTAAGTGTCTGTGCCTATTTCCATGCAGCCTGACTTGCAGCATGAGCAATTGCTTCCCCTGGCCCCCGGTGCTGCTGCAGTACCAGCTCTGGGGACCAGAGCGGCAGACGCCTCTCCGGTGCTCACGCTGCCCATCACCGGCTGTCCGGCGGCGCTGAGGAGAGAAGTGAGCAGGGGATGGAGTCGCTGGTGGGAGAGGCAGGCAGGAACGGCTGGGAGCCGGAGAAGCGAGCAGAGGAGGGGAGCACAGGCAGAAGAGAGGAGGTCAGGAATAAAGGAGCCACATCCACCCGCTGTTGGAACGAGAGCCTTGTTCCTACATCCCAGCACGCCCCAAGGAAACAGCCGAGCATCTTCCCAGCCGACGGTGCCTCCCACCTCCTGACATAGGAGGCTTGCTCGGAGAGCGACGGTGTTCAGCTGGCCCAGTCCTTCACCAGATCAAGGTATAAATCTGCCGACGAGACAAAGAGCAGAAGGTCTGCTCTTCAGAACAGGATGGGTCCTTTAGCTGTATTACAAAAATGTATTAAAGGGGGAAAAACCCGTCTTTGTTATAAAGTTAAGATACCAAAAGTTGGAAAATGCCAATGGAGTCCGTCAGGACAACTCTAGCGTGAGCCGCGTGCACACGCACTTAATGCAGCCTAAGGGCCTGGCGTCTTCTACCGACACCCAGCACCGGCCCGCAGGGCACCCCCGGGGCAAAGCGCCGCGGGGGCCGGACAGCCCGCCCGGGCCGGGGCAGGAAGGGAGAAGGGGCCGGCGGGCGAGTACTCCGCAGCCCGGGGGAGGGTTGCGTGCCCCTCGCACGACGACGCCCTCCCAAGCGCCCGCGGCCTGGTGTGCCCCGCGGTCCCCTCCAGCCCCCGCAGCGCTGGCGCGGGTGCCCAACAGCCAGCCGCGGCACCAGGGCCGCGCCGACGTCCCTAAATGCTCCAGCTGGCACCAGAGAGGCGCAAGTGGTTTGGACATGTACCCGGCGCCGAGGTGGGGGCCTGTGAACCGCCACCCCAGCCCCGGTGATGGCTGACGGTGCCGATCCTTCCCAGGAGACACCACAGGGCTGCCGGCAGGGAGCGGAGGAGGGTGCTGCTGGCAGCGGGGATGGGAGGGCCCATGGCTGCCCCCACCACGGCTGGGCCGGGACGCGCAGGAGCAGCCCCGCCGCGGCACAGGCGCAGGGGAGGGACAGAGGAGCTCGGCTGTGCCGGGAGCACAGGCAGAGCGGTGCAGGACGGGGCCGTGGCAGGGCTCGTACTGCTGAACCCCGCCAGCACCTGCAAGCGTGGGTGTCCTTTGGCTTCAGGTGCTTTTGGAAGGTGCCGACCGGTGACCGCTAGAGAGGATTTCTCCCCAGACAGACACCAGAGAATGCCCATGTTACACAGGGCCTTTAGACCATGCCAGGAACGGGCCGCCTGCTTTGGGGTTCCCTCCTCCCGTCTCAGGGTGCAGCTGGCCAGAAGTGCCAGTGCTTCCCGCTCTGTTTTGACTACTTACCTCCATGCAGTGCACCCTGAATTTTCCAACCTAGCTTATCTTGCCTCAGCAAGAAGGAAGACTTAACTGTAAAATACAGATTCACTCTGCGACGCTAAAACATCTGACTTTTCACTCCAAGTTCAGAAAGAAATTGTTACAAAGAGTAAAAACACGCAACGCTGCCTTAGTGTCGGTCAGCAACGCCAGTTCATGTCTGCACCCCTGTCTAGCTCCAAAGGCTGGGGTTCAGCAGCCACGTGAGCACCCCCTCCACCAGAGAGCTAACCCATCCAAGCGCCGAAGCCGACACGGAGGCTGACAACCGGCCTTATCTCTGCCGTGGCCTGCTTCCCCGTGTAACCTGAAGCTGCCCGTGGTGTATCTCTCCTTCTGCCAAGGCCTGCCTCTGCTCCCATTTCATGCCAGTGCACTACAGATGGCTTATGGAGGCACTGGTGCCTTTGCTACTCAAAGCACTTCTTGGACTGTTTTTATATTGGGAGTAACACTTTACAAATCATGAGCAGCATTTACTCTCTTTATATCTATATCCATGTATCGCTTACACCTTTAACATATTCTTAGCCTTCATGCACATCGGTCACAATATATTCTCATCTAAGTGACGAGATGTTTTGTTCAGGCGTGCTCATGAAGGCGAGTTCCACTCCCCCCGACTCGCGGCTTTCCAGGAATCCAGTGTTACATTCCCCTTCCTCCCCGCGTGTCTCCCAGGATAAGGCCGCTCATCTTCCTGACGTAGGATGCTTGGCCCCAAGCAGCCTTGTGGTCTCGACTGCGGGAGGTGGAGCACGTGCATGCAGTATCTTCCTGCCCTAGGCAAAGGAGGGATGGCTCGAACAGACAGACGACTTCGTCGCTGTCCCTGACCACATCTGTGCCACTAAAGGGATTCTTTTTAGAGTGGAAGACGAGAGCCATCAGGGCCCTTGCTTAAAAACCTGTGTCAGCGTGGGGTACTGAGCGGGACAGCAGCGTGCACTGCGCCGGACCCCCACCCGCGCCAGCCATGGGGCTGCGCTGTTTGCACAAAGCAGCCCAGGTGCTGCTCCACCAGGGAAAGGTCAGCCTGCAGCAGTGGCCTGGCCACCCGCCCAGCCCTGAGAGGTCCCTCTGGAGACGTGCACACTAACAACGCCGTCCCTCGGTCCTGGGACCCGGTGGCACAACTAAGGTTTTGCCTACACACGGTAACTCTCCCCAAAAGCTGCGCCCAATCTTATGCTGGCCTGCGCTGCTCCTGGGGTGTTGTCCAGGAGAGTCCTTGCTGGAAGCCAGAACCGTGCCAGGAACACCCACAGCTCAGCAGCTGGCATGGCTGAACCATCGTGTAGAGGATCAAGTGGTGCAATGGTAGTGTGCAACAAGTCTCCAAAGGAAACCTAGGGGACAAGAAGGTGGCAGGAAAGTGCCACGGAAATATCTGGGCGTATGAAAGATGCTTCTGGAAGGCATATCCAAAACGTTCTCGGATGAGCTCTTGGCTGGCACTTCCCAGGCGTCGTCTTGGTCTTCCAGGCCATAATCAGGGAGACAGCGAGCACGATGCACAAACAGCGAACCCTGCCTCGAGACACGGGTGAAGAACACGCCGCTCCAGTCCACGGAGGTCCAGGCGTGGGGCTTTGCCTCCCCGGCCGGTCTGCTCGGTCAGCCCTAACTCTGCGCACAGCGCAGCAGGCACGGAGTGCAAGCTGGCAGGGGTGACAGGGGCCAGACGCCTGCGCTTCAGGATTTCCTGACGTTGAAGGGCTCGATTTAGGGCTCAGCCGCAAATGTTGTACTAATGCTGGTTATTTGCATTTAGTTAGCACTAAACCTGTTAACAGACCCTGTGCTTGATCTCAACTACTCTTCCACCTCTGGATAGTCTCTTTACCAGTAAAACTTCATACAAGAATAAAAGTTTGGAGGACATTACAGTGAAGAAAAAATAGCAGAGAAAAGCAGAGACCATTCTGCCAAGAGCTCTTGACAGCCCAGGAGGAGATTAAGTGCTCCAGTAGAGCTTCCAGTAACCAACTTCCAAAACTTTGATCAAATCCCAATATATTTTCCAGAGGACAAAGAAAAAAAAAGTTCCTAATTGAGGACAAAACAACTGCTTCTAGGCAATCTTTGCACCAAATCTCTGAAGATTTACAGCACTTGGAGAAGAATTTTTAATATCGACAAAACGAATACAGAATCACAGAATGGTGGAGGCTGGAAGGGACCTCTGGAGGTCGGTCTTGCCCACCCCCCCTGCTCAAGCAGGGCCACGCAGAGCCAATTGCCCTGGACTGTGTTTGGACAGTTGTTTATTATCTCTGAGGAGGCAGAACCTCTCCGGGCACGTATGACACCACATTTGAATACAAGCTCTATAAAAAGCAAGCCTTAGGTGGACATAAGGCAGCTGCAAAGTCTGACAACGTTCTGTGCCTCTGAAAACAGGGTTTACAATGGGAACACATGCAACTTAAAATAAAACCAATTCTGCTACAGTAAAGTTGCCTTCCTTAATGGTTTAAATATCAGGGTACAATCATCCATTGAGCTCAGAGTCCCACGGATTTCACGGATATAAGCTCCTTCCCCATTCTTACTTTATTTAGCTCCAAGTTGTACTGTCTGTACCTACTTTGGAAGTTATTTTGAATCATCACCAGAGCGCGGCATATGTGTATTTTATCTCACACAGGGCAGTGTGAGATATTTTATCTTTTTTTTCTCCTCCTCCCCTTTATCTACTTCTTCTTTTCCTGCCCCTTGGTAAGGACTGTGCATTAGTGGACATTAATTAGCACACTCACTTACCTTGGCAGAGCTCAGGTCACAAGGAAACCGTGGACCACCTGCTTTGAACTCTAAACACAGGCCATTTCGTTTTACCCAGATGCTCCTGGTGTAAAACAGCAAATCATTCAGGTCTCCAAAGCTCATGTCCTCTGAAGATTAGCTTGTGCCCTAGCAGAGAACTGCAAATTTTGAGGTACTCCCTCTCCAGCTGCCCAAAGCATGTATTAGGTGAGAGATGCCCAGTGGACCCCAGGAACAGTCCCATCCCTAGTCCCAAAACTGCAGAGTCCCTGCCAATGCGATGCAGGGCAGATTCTTTACCGATCCCAAATCCAGTATTCTGCATTACACAGGGGTATGAGCAAGTCACCTCAGAGGATTTTTATCATGTCAATGCACTTACCGTGGCGACTGCATCGTCAGCTGCAATCAGTCTTGGAGGCATCAAAGTGAGTTGAAAAAATTCCTCAGAAAACATCTCACCATTTGTGTACCAGGAGAAAAAATCCTTTCTGACCAACGCAGACAACCACCCAAAGCCAAGACACATAAAATCTGATTAAGGGCCCCGTGCTGACGCCGGTGCTCTGGGTAGCACAGGAGCGCTGTTCTGCTCAGGGGCCCAGTGAACAGGGGATCTCAAATTCACAGCTTTCTACATGAGGAAAGACCACCATAACCACCCAGTCTGATCCCCTGCACACAAGCACGCAGCAACACACACACGAGCTGGATTAAAGCATATCTTGTAGAAAGATAACTAATCTCATTTTAAAGGCTTCAAGCAGTGCTAAGTCCACCAGCTCTCCAGATAAACTATTCCAACATTTAATTACCCTCCCTGCTAGGAAACTACATCTCCTCTCAAGTTTAAATTGCTCTAACTTCAGCCTCCACACACTGCGTCTTCTCAAGCTTTGTCAACCAGACTGAAAGGCCTCGCACAGCGCTCACGTCTAGGCGCTGGTTTTCCAAGCAGCAGTAATCAGTAATCAAGTCACATCTCAACCTGCTCTTGTGAGCCCAACAGGACTGAGATGACTGTTGAAAGCAGGATGCAGGGTTATGGGGGCATTTGGTTTGACATCACCACAAGCTTTTCTCTGATTTATCTTTGAATTCTTCCTTCAGCTCCGATAGCCTTCTCTAAGTAGGAGCTCAGACAAAGCACCCTAGAAATGCACACCCGAGAAGTGCCTCTGTACAGGGGTGGGAATCGTTACCACACTCAGCCGTGTCGAGAGTGAACAGTGGTGGTGAAGAAATGACAGCGTACAGTGGAGAGCTGCGGCAGAAACAGGCAGAGCTGCACATCCCTGGTCGAAGAAGACAGCAATTGCAACCATTCACTGGCAGTTTACCTGGTCTGCAGACCAATTCTGACTCTACAGAAACAGCAGTTTGGGTTCAGAAGGGCTTATTATTTCACACTCGGCACCATGCGAACACAGCGATGTTAGCATGCTCCATTCCCTATGCGCGTGGTGCTGAGGACCCCCGCCAGCTCCTGGCACTCACTCCAGCTGCACCCCGTCTCACGAGTCCTCAGCTCCAGAAGGCTGTGAAGCACAGTGCCGACAACACCCTGACCACCGGGTGCGGCCGGGGTGCAGAGCAGGACTGAACAGAAGCGAGGATGTGGTCACCCAAGTTCACTCTCAGCGGCACAGTGTGCAGTGCCAGATCCTGAAGGATAATCAGCTGCAATACCAGCACTCCCTCGTTACGCTGAAGAATGGAGAGGTACCCATACCCCGCTGTACCAGACTGCTGCCAACAGTTGGCTGGGAAGAATGCGTACGGAAACTGTCCATCCTGGCCAAGGACACCAGCCCCGAGGACAAAGTAAAGGCATGTCAATGCCTGGGGACACCTGGGCAGGAAAGCTCCAAGTTCAACAGCTCCCCTGGGCAGGACGAGATACCTCCGGTGGCAGGAGAAGCAGTAAGCGGTGTGGCATGAACTCCCTGAGAAACCAGAGAGCCTCCCAACCCCACCTCCTCACGCCGCTCTCTGTGGCAGCTGCGCCTCTTCAATGCGCACACAGAAGAGTAATAATTACAAAACAAGCCCCTCACGTTACTATTTCTCCAGGGGAAAGGGAGGAGGAAAAAAAGGGCCACAAAAAAGGAAGGAAACAGAAGAGAACTTGCCAGCGATCAAGAGACATCCCTGGTTGAGATTTCCTTTGTTTTAGGGAGCAACAGCTTCCCCCACACAGCAACTCATCAGACTCAAGTGTTTCCTCTCAGGGAGTTCACGCCACTAGCTAAAGCCCTTCTACTCTTCTCCTGTCCTGCACACTAACCAGGATGTCAACAAAATGCCAACAGGAGCCTACCTGAGACCTGCGCAGGAACGCCAACACCCACCGAAGGCACTCGCAAAGAGTGGAGAAAGCAAGAAACTCCAGAACAGCTTCTGTGCTTGCGGCTCAGCAAAGCAAGGCGCTGCTGGTGCGCCGCAGGGAGGGATGGCCGCCCGCTCTGCGGCACCCGCACCAACTCTTACCTGTGCCTCCCGTCAGCTGCGTGCTGCTCCTCTCCTTCGCAAGCCCGTTGGCTTTGGGGCTAGCGCTGGGTGCTGCCGCCGCTGTTGCCCTGGGTAGCCGCTTGCCCGGTACCTTCACTGTAGTTCTCAGCAGATCGATTTCCTTCCCATGGACGTTCTGCATGTAATCCTACAGCAGAGAGCAGAACGGGTCAGGATCAGCCCCGCCCAGGCCCACCGCGCTCAGCTCCCCTCTCATTCGCATACTCAAAACTAAAACCTGGACCCATTCACAGCCATGGTAACTGGTTAACAGAGAGATGGGCAGCCAGCAACTTGGAGGCGATTTGGGAGCTCATCACACGCTGCTTTCTCTTGCACTGTACTGACGTCTCAGGTCGGGCGGGCTGGAGGTAGAAGACCCTAGGACTTCCCCAGTGCCCACAGCCAGCCGTTTTCTGAAAACACAGATGCAAAGCCTTGACTCCGACCTGCCTTCTTCCCATGACTAGCTGGTGCGTTAGAACTGGCACCGGAGAAGTGCCAGGTCTCACTCTCAGTGCCCAGAACTAGTCAGCTCTGATATGAATAACGCCGGGATGTTGCCACGGGCAGTCAGATGCCATGACAAGCCCATTTGTGAAAGCCTGGCTGGGGATCAGAGATTAGATAGAGCAAAAGAGCATGTAGGTGGCAGGCAGTTCTTCTTCCCTGTCATCCGTTGTCTTTTTAATCACAGCACTCAGCTATAACAGCTAATAATATAATATAGTATGGTGTAAGTAATGGCATACCTGGAAATTCCCTCTTGCTAGCATGATTCAAGCCCAAAACCACACAACTCAGGATAACTCCCTTGTACATTCATCTGCATAGCTTTACGTCATTCAAAACTTGGTGCTTCCACAATTTCTTCTGGTAGACTGTTTATTTTACGACCAAAAGCTCCACGTGCAGACTGTTAATATCATTCTGCACTTCCTCCTAAAAGCATCTCATCTTTCGGTCAAAATAAGGCTGCAGACCTCTAGCCTCTCCTGAGGGCTGTGTCCTGTCCCATGTCTTCCGTCCCTTCCCTGCTCCACAGGGCACTGCAGCTCTCCCCTAACCCTCTCCGAAGCGGCCGGCTCTTCCTTGGGCTCACGCCCCGAGAAGACCCGACCAATGTGATCTCCAGAGGGATGCACAGGGGGGACTGCCCTGCCCTGCCCTTGGGCAGACCTCAAGGGAACAGGGACCGAAAACGGCGCTAGAGACCCTGGGAGGAATCGCGACGCGGGCGCCTCCTCCCCTGGCTCTCTGCGCTGAGGACGTGCACTGCGACTGGGAGAGGAGCGGCAGCAGCCGACCAGGGTGAGACTGCGGCTGCTGCAGGGAGGCTTGGGCTCGCTCCAGTTCACAAGGAGGTCACCAAAAAGATTAACTCAGAGCTGGTTCCCGTCTGCTTCCAAATCCAAGAAGATAAAGACGTGAGCAAGATCAGTCTAAGACCAACCATTCTCCTAATCCTTGCCTCCAAGAAGCGGGTGAATGGGGGCTGTATGGGCAAGGCCCTGCGGTCCCAGGTGACTACGTGCAAGGGTTACAACCTCTCAGCAGCACCTTGGTTTGAACTCTTCTCCTTCCACAGACCCCTGTGCAGGCATCCAGTCCTCAGAGCAAACCCAAGAGATGGGGCAGCGTGGCAGCACACCCTTCTGTGCTTCCAACTTCTGGGTGACTTGACCTCAAATGACACACACACACGCTTTGGTGCCCCGGGCCATTCCTAGATAACCAGCCCAGCCAAACATTGCTCCAAGCTGTTCCCGGTTGGGTGGGAGCCCGGTGGCACCCCTGGGCAGGGAATCTCAGAGGGGCTGGAGGATTTTCCCTAACTCAGCACAATTGCTGCGGTAGCCGGCTGCCTGCCGGAGAGAGCGGTCACCAGCGCACTGCTTTTATTACATGCTATAAAACAGCAATTTCTTCCCAAGCCTCCTCGCTAATTACCCAGCCAGTTCTCTCATTTCATTTTATTACTGGAATTAACAACGAGTTCAAAGCGTGGAAAGCTATTAAGATGTGTGATTAAGCCACATTCAATTAGTTTCTACAAACAATTTAATTGATGTTGCAGATAGAATTAACAGAAGGTGATTGTGTGAATGGCTCCACTGGCTGCAAAATGGGAGACGCTTTCTCTCTGGCTCTGCGCAGCACAGCACAGCCTGGCCAGTGAAGCTGGGCTGAACCACATACTCCTTCCTCACGAGCAGCAGCATTTACTCTCCAAGGCTTTGAGAAAGTGAGAGGAAACCGCACCAGTCTCTTCATAGAACTTGTTCTTTTCCTGTCACTGAACACACTCACAGAAAGGTAGGAAAGACACAGAGGCAACAAGGAAAGCTGTGCTGAATCCAGGGATCAGACCCCCAAGCACTTCTGCCTTCAGCAAGAGCTGCTGCCCACTGCTCCAACTCCAGGCGTCCTGCTTGCGAAGTCTCTGGAACCGCTGGCTCTTCCAGAGAGGAGGCAGAGGTGGCACCTGAGGGCAGGAAGGCACAGCTCCGTAGGACCCAAGCATAGGTCCAAGCAGATATGCTTCCATCAAGGAGTCACAGAACACTTGGTTTCAGCGCTGGACCCCTCAGCTCACCTGAGCGCGCTCTGTCAACCTGTGACTGCAAACCCACCGTTCAAGCCTGACTCCCAGTGGGGAAACTTCCAAGTGGGGCTGGAGGTGCCAAGATACAGATCCAGAAACAGGTCGAGTGATAAACACCCAAAAGCAGATGAATAGCCCCACCAGGAAGCTTTTGGTTGGTAAAATTAGAAGTACGACCCAGCCAGAGCCATGCAGTAATTTTCATCCAATGGGGCAGGGACACATTTGGAGCAGATACGTCTACCGGAGGAAAAAGAAGAAAGGCAGCGCTGCTGATCCCTGGGGTACCTACACCCATCCCAAGAGGGACAGGGAGAGAACATAACAGAGATGCAAGAGAAGAGAAGTCTAGGCAGGAATCGCCCTGAATCATGCCAAGGAAAAGCCATTGGGAACACCAAAGCAGCACAAAAATGCCCTGGGGCTTGAACATCCCGACAGGGGCTGGGAAAGACCCTCTTCCCCCAGGGCTCAGCCATGCCCTCAGGGACCCCTCTGCTGCACCCTGAATTCTGCCAGCCCCCAGGCATGTGGCAGTACGGGCCCACCCTGAGCGAGGCAGGGGAGAAGCTGGGACTTCACATCTCAAGGAAGGAACTTCAGGACGCTGGGTGTCTCCTTGACTATGATCCCGCGTACTTGTTCTTGTCAGCAGCTTTCCTCCCCACGTGCCTGCTGGCCTGAGAGCTGCTGCCACAAAGGGCAGTCACGAAGAGGCATGTGCCCTTCCCCAGGAACACAGGTTTTGTTAGCGACCCAGGCTGTTCAACCCTAACGTGCTCTGCTTGTGCCGTCCTGTGAAAGGACACGGGAACTTGCTTCATGCCACGGGAGACAAACCCGGTGACAAACGCACTGCAGCGTCTCCCGATTCGCTCCAGAAGATGGGGAGGAGAGGATATAATGGGGCATCCGCTTCTGGACCACCTCTTCCTCCAGGCTTCCTTCCTGCATCTGTCCCCTCCAAGCAGGTCGTAAACCAGATATCCAGAGAGAAGGCAAGGCAAGGCGAGGCCTTTGCTAATCAGAACAGCACACTGTTCAGCAAAGCCTTTGTCAGCACCACAGTAAAAAACCTAACACGATGGTAGGTGTCACGGCTCTTTTCCCCGATTCTCGGGGAGGCAATGCCATGGAGGGAGCATGCAGACCCCCCATCCTTGCAGAAGTCAGAGCTGGGCAGCCAGCAGCTCTGCGTTTTGTGGCCCACCGGTAATTAGTCCTTGTTCTAGGTAAACATAAAGGGCCACACAACACCTATCTTGGGCGCAAGGTTCAAAGCTTTCAGCGAAACCTAGGGGAGGAGCGGCCCGTCTTGTACCTTTCTTGGCAACGGGCTGTGGATCACCAGTAGCACCAGGTGGAAGCGGACCAGATTTTCGCTTGGGGCAACGTAGTAATGAAATGGAACTCTGAAAAGTGCAGTAAGGAAAGCAAGTGACATCAATCTAGATCACCCCCTGAGGAAGAAATGGTGTAAAAAGGAGAGAAACCTAGTGTGTAGCAGCATCATCTGAGAGCGGTTAAGCAACATCCCAGAAATTACTCTGCCTCTACAGCTGATTGTAATAAAGGCCTATGATGTCTCCAACGGAAATGTGATAAACCCACACACGCATGTGAGCAGACACGCAGAGCAGGCGGCAGCAGCAGCCATTCCCTCCCAGTTTGGTTCTATGAAGACCAAGAAATGGGGTTACAAAGTTAGGGAACTGCAGAACCAGACAGTACCGTACAGGGATCAAAGACTAATAGGAAAAAAACCGTTCTCAAAGCTCCCGCAAATTAAGGGAAGGAAATGCAATGACTGGCTTTCCAGTGTAAGGACAGGAGGGTTAAAAGGCTCAGTGGCTCAGGAGCCGGATGACTGAGCACTGCAAGCCCATGAGTTAGAGACGCAGGGTTAGAAACGAGGAGAAAGACCCTGGGGCTCAGGGCACGCCAACACCCGCGTGTCTGAGGAGATGGGGCACAGATGGAGGGCCTGGGAGCGCTCAGGAAGCACAGGAGCTGCAACACCTTGCTCTTCTCCCTTCAGCCCCGGAGAGCGCTCCAGCAGCCCCTAAAACTGCCCTGCGCCCCAGCCGCTGCCAGGCTGTCCCGCTGCAGCACGTCCTCTCTGCAGAGGGTGCTGTGGCCGCAGTGTCACAGGTGTGTCTGTCCGTGGCTCACTGTCTCGGCAGCAAACTGTGCTCAAGAGGGAATGGGGAAGAAGTCATTAGCCCCACAGTGGGGAGGCGACAGAGATGGATGGGGAGGCAGCTGTGCGCCTGAGCCAAGCGGTGAAGAGGATCAGAGATGCATCGAGTGACAGCTCAGCTCGGCAGGCTCTGCACAGGCACCTCATCTCCATTACCCAATACCTAGCAGCCAGGAAAATTATTGCACACCCAAATGGCACCATCAGCCGTGGCTGCAAGGAGTTCTCCGCCTGCTCCTCACCCCAGATGCAGGGAGGCAGCAACCCCTGCTTTAATGGACTGAGCAGGAGAAACAGGGAAAAGAAAGATGCATTTACTTCGCATAACTCTGTGCAGAGCACGTTCCTATCAGCTTTTCCCATCCAGCCTGGCACTGCAGAGACAGCCTTCATGAGAGGGAAGAGGTTTCCTCCAGACCCTGGCAAAAAACAGCTCTGCTGAATACGCCTGCCCTGTCGAGGGCTAGTGCTGAACCTCCTGCGCAGGGCCCTGCCGCAGACAGAGACTGGGGCTTTCATCTGCTGCCAACCCCCTCCCAAGCAACTCTGTGACTGTGGCACCTGCAAGAGGATCTGCAGCAGCAGCCATGGCACGGAGGAGGACACTGCTCTGTCCCACCCCGCTCCTTTACCCAACCCAGCGCAGTACTTACATGCAGGCTGGGGTGGTATGTGAGGACTCCATTGTCACACAGCGTCACATACTTCTTCTTCCACTCCTTGTTGAGAGACTTGCCACTGCGTTTGAGGAGAATGCCCTAAAAGAGAAGTGTCAAGAGTCTCAGACCTTGTTTGGCCCAGGCATCGTCCGCTCAGCTCCAGCATTACCCCTTGTGGGAGACTGGTCTTTGAAGAGACACAAAGATCAGGACTCAAGAAAGTATCTTCTAGGTTGGCCTTCCCAACAGCATTTTCTCTGGGACTGGTAGGAAAAGGGCGGCACCCCTTTCCTCACCAACCCCAGCATGTCTCCACAGACAGCCCACCCCCCCGTTCTCAGGAGACGAGTGTCTCCACATGCTAGTACTGATGCCCAGATCCTCTGAGGGACCTATCACATACTCTGCTGTCCCAAATCACTCCCTCTGGCTAACCCTTCTTGTGCTGAAGAACAGTGCCAACACAAGGCAGAAGCCAACCTCACCACCAAGCAACACTGCTTGCTCTGTTACCACAGTGCTCCCAGATCTTCTTCCATCACCCAAAGCACAGCCAGAGGGATGGTCAAGGCAAGGACAATTTGGGACAGGCAGGGGTCAATCAATGGAACAACACTCCAAGATACAGGTCTCAGAAGGGATGCATATTCTCTTGCCTGCTTGCAATTCTTTCTTAGAGATGTCAAACAAATGGAGCTAGGGACACACTTCAGGAGGTAGAGCAGGTCCTGGGCAGTTGAGGCATCGGTTCACCCCCCTTCCTCATCAGGATTTTACAAGAGACCCATCCTGTGGTCTTCAGGCACAGCACACTCCTAGAGCCTGAAAACAATTGTGCTGACATGCCCCGAAGCTCCCTCTTCCCACCAGCCCAACCCAGAACCAACCCAGAACTAACTTCTATTGATCTGAATCAACACTCAGAGCTTGGACCCTCCCAACCCCCTCCCCACCCAGTTCTGCCTCCCCAGGAGATCTGCTTCTAGCAGCAATTCATCATGCACCAGGTAAGACCAGAGGTGGAGAGGGAGAAGGAAGCCAGGGCAAGGGCTCTGGAGCAGGGACTGGGGAGAGGACATCAAGTATTGTGCCAGCAGGGAGGAAAGGACAGCACAGGGGGACAAAAGTACGAATGAATAACAGAGTCTGGGAAAAAGCTGGATCTACCAACTGTCGGGCCTGGGCCCTCCGAAAGCACTGTCTGGACAGACATACAGACTGGCTGTTCCTATCGTGGCAAAAATCTGGGCTCCAGGCCAGCACCTCCTCAAAAACCTGGACAGAAAGTCTCTGTCCTGCCAGCCTCGGCATATTTGGGGGCCCCGTCCCACTGCCTAGAGACTGAGGCTGCTGCGCCTGCACGATGGAAAAACACAACAAAAAGTTGTAGGGTTTGGCACATGCTGGGGTAACAACGCTGCCAGACACGACCATGAAATCGGCAACAAATGATGCCGAAAAGGCAGAAGTGCTCCATGACCGCTGATGTCCAGTACTGGGGAAGGAAAGAGTGTGAAAAGGAAACGCCTCCTACTCGTGCAAGGCAGAGAAAGTTAAAACGGAGCGGCAAAAGCTAAGCTGTGTTGGCGGCAGGATCTGATCCCTTGCCTTCAAGAGCTCCGAGAGAATTAGCTGAAGAGCTCACTCAGCAGCGGTTAAAAGGTGCTGATTTTAACGTGCCTTGGAACATGGCAGCAGTCCGAAAGCTCACGCTTTGCCAAGATCTGCAAGGGGAAAAGCAATGACCCTTGTAATTGCGGCCACTTATCCAGACGCTGGCACAGGGCAAAACTGTGGAAAAGCCACCGCAAGAAGTGATCAGCAAAGAATGAGAGGACAGCAGTGTAACTAATGCAACCAACGTGGAAAGAGGTCATCAGAGAAGTTTGATCCTACTTCTGGTTAGATGGCAATATCCGATGACAATGGTAACTGTGTTGACAGAGCATTTTTAGTTTTCTGTAAGGATTTTAACTGAGCAGCACACACCATTAAAAACCAACTGTATAAAATCCATAAAGCCATTAATGTACAGAGTAAAAACTGGTCAAGTGAAAGGTCTGAAAGCGTAATCATAAGTGAGAACCAGCGTAATTATAAATGGCAAATCCATGTCCAACAGAAGTACTTGTATAGAGGTCCAGCCAATCGGCATTTGACTCACACTATTTAATCAATGTCTTCCCCAAACGAGCTCAAAGAAAACACAAAACCAGAAAACTTCAAGGTAATGTAGAAACTGCACAGCATAAATCACTGCAGTGACCGGTCGTCAACACAGATTGCCTCACATCGCTTGGCAAACCGGGCTCCAGAACAGCCTGTTTAGCACAGCCCGCGCAAGGTCCTGTGCCGGGGGGCGGACTGCCAGACCCCTGCAGGGTGGGGTGGGCTCTCTGGGCTGGAGAGCACCGTTGCCGAGCGGTTCCCGAGTTGCCGGAGCTCAGTTAGGAAGGTAACTCAACCTGGCAGGGGAGGAGCAGCGACTGTCAGGTCGGGCAGGGCAGACGGTATGACCTCTGGGTGTGATTTTATCCCAGCAAAGCAGAGCTGGAAGAGCGTTCGGAGGTCACCAGCGTACCCACCTCACTCCAACCTCTTCATAAAAACCACCAGTGACGGAGACTGCGCTCCTCCCCACGATCGAGTCTGCGATCCCCCCCGAAATCGGACCCCGGTGTTTCCTGCACCTCCAGAGGAAATGGCAGCGCAGCACTTGTCCTGTCGTGGCGACCACTGGCAGCGGCCCCGTGCCTTCTGCAGCAGCCCTTAACGTTATCTGAAGACTGCGATCACATCTCCCTGCACTTTTCCCTCCTCTGGACTCGCAGGCCCAAACCTGTCACTCCTGTGTGCAGAACGTGCTTCTGAAAGCATGAACGCGCTCGCCCCGGAGAGTCCCAGAGCTCGAAGGGCAGTGTCCTGACCGGGACAGGGCAGCCCGCTCCAGGCCTTACCGTGCCTTCTCGGGTCTCCTGAGCCATCCCCTCCCAGGCAGCAAGCAGCACCTGCCTTTTCTCCACACCAGGACATGGCTGGCTCGGCTCTGGGTCTGACCTACACAAAATCGCCTTCTCTAGCAGCACCGCTGGGCCACACATTTCCCACACAGTGTGTGAAATGATTACTCCTCCTCACACATAAAGACAGTTCCATATTACACCAGCTGATCTAGATAAACGGTGGGTTCTCTGTATTTGAGAACATTTGTTCCATACCTTTCAAACAAGTCTGCTCCAGACCGGGCTGAAGTTACAAATTTGGCTCAAAGTCACTGGGTGAAATTCTCTGGCTTCTGGGCATAATGATCCCTTCTGGCCTTAAACCTGGCTCAGTTCTAGAGCCTAACTTGCCAGTACCTACTGCAAAACAACAGCTCCGGCTGCCTCTCCTCTCCTCGATGTGGCTTCGATTGAAACACCTTGGCACTACAAAAATACCCACTTCAACACTTTCAGGCTGCTGCATCCCCTGTCAAGGCCCAGAAATGCGTTGTCTGCAGAGAAGAGTTCAGCTGCAGTTGCTTCAGGTACAAATCTGGAACTTCGCAAACTGAAACACAAGCAAAACCAGACCTGGAAACAAAGAATTGAGCACTGGCATCCCATTTTTTCAAGCCAGAAGGCACAAGAGTCCAAAATTGGGAGCAACTACACAGTCTAAGTAAACATCTAATAAAATATGGGGGAGGGGAAGAGGCCCTTAAGGCCAAACATTTGCGAGAAACAGCTGAATGGAGAGACAGAGCTCAGACTTCTTGTTTGCTGCCATATTGGAGATTAAGAGGCAGAAGACAGAAGCAGAGAGGATTCCAGGTTTTAACAGTGTTGCTGTGCTGACTGCATCAAGCTTACAACTCTGTTGCCCAACTTCTTCTTTTTCGATGGCAGAATGTGGAGGTTTGGCCCAGCAGCATCCCGAGAACTGGTTTTCCTGGAGGAAAGCCCCCACAGCAGCTCACGGAGAAGTGAGAAGTGGCAGGGAGCACAAAGCCAGGTGAAACGCAGGAGAAGGGACCAGAGGCAGGCACATCCCCACAGCTGAACTCATCCCCTCCACGCGCGCCCTCGGTGTGCTGCCGTGCACGCACCCCAACGCGCTCCCGGCCGGGCTCCTCAGCTCTGCCGAGACCCCTGCGCCCGCGCGCACCGCCACACCTCAAGCTCCCTCTGCTTCCCGTGGAAAGATTTACAAGAAGTAACTCTTCCACAAGTTTCCTCCCGAGGGTGGAAGTCCTGCACGAAGGAGAGAAGCTGCCAGAGAGGAAAGGCAAGAAAGCCCAAGCCTCTTCCTCTCCCCACTCTTCCTTTCTTTCCCAGCGTTTTGTCGGCCAGCGCGAGTGTCTCTGTTGTGTTTGGATTGTGGTGGTGCACAGTAAAAGCAGCAACAGCAATATGCAGCGTAATGAAGCAGGGAGCAGCGATGGCCCCCAAAGGACTCGTTTACTCCACAAATCTCCCTTCCACTCACTTTTTGCTAAGAATTTTAACACCAAACTTAATTGTAAAGTCGCGTATTGATTGGAAAATGCAAATGGCAATTTAAATGTAATCTAAGCTCCCAGCATGATCCCAGCTCCCAAGGAGGAGGAGTCACCCGCCTTGGGCCCTACTGGAGTGCATGGCCCAAACTGAGCCGGGCCAGGGACCTGGGGACCCCTGGGCTGCCTGTGCATTCGGTACAGCCTTCCCAGAAAGAATCTGGAACATGTGCAATTAGGAGTTCATTCCTAGTAACGAACAGCTGGGGAAGCTTAGTCTCCCGGCCTAATTAACCCACTTCTCAGAGACAAGCGTCCAGCTATGAAGAAGCTCTTCCGACCTTGCAAGACCATCCGAAGCTACGTATCACCGAAAGGACGCTGCAGCAAAGGGATCCCGAGTCCACGGTGCAGAGCAGCCCCAGCAGAGGCACTGGCTGAGGGAGAGGAGGTGCTGTCCTAGGCAGAAAGGGGCCCCGACATTCATGGTCTCACCTGTCCCACTGGGGATTTCCATCTTTTCTAGGTGTGCGGGGCATAAGGGAGACAGAGCAGGTCACGCAGAGGCGCCCTCAGTTGTGCTGCAGAAGGTGGTGACAAGTGACAGCCAGTCGCCACACCGCCGTGGCAGCATACGTCCCTTCTCAGTCAAGCAAAGTCTCCACCCCAGGTTTCTCCTTTCTGCAACGCCCAACCCAGCCTCGCGCTTTGTGGTCAGCCTTCCCAGCCATCAGACTTGTCTCGTTGCAGAAACCCAAAGTAGCGAGTGCCAAACAAGCTGGCCAGCTGTCCCTAGCGCTAGCCCTCTTCCCGCAGAGTCCAGGAAGAGACTGTGCACCCGTTACAGTGATCACAGCCATGGAAGGAGTCTGCAGGGCAACTACCCTCTTGCTGCCCCACATCACCCACAGACTTCAGCTATCTTTAGGCAATTTAAGCATGCACCAGTTCTTGTTCTTCCAAGCAGAGGAAACAAACTGCTCCCAAGGTTATCTACCAGCGGCTGCAGCACCCCGAACACAGCATTTGCTGCCATCAGCCCAGCAGTGCACACGCTGAGGGAAGTGAAGCAGTCTGAGACCGGCCAAGCACCCAGGCAGAAGATCCTGCAGGTTTGCCACTCTACAGCCCTCAAAATGACTGGCTTCTCTGCACTTTTATGGGTGGGCAGGACCACCAGACCACCTAAGAGTAAAACTAGCTAAAGGTCCTGCTCTTTCGCTGCCCTTCGAAGAGATGGCAAGCAAAGAGATCTCCACAATCTTCCAGAAAGGGCAGGTCCGTATCAGAGACCAGAGCAACCATCACGTATCCCGAATCTTTGTGATATGCAGCTACAGCTCCCGAGAGTCTTTGTCCTTTTCACACTGGTGGTACCAAGCCATCGCTCCTCCTGCAGGGATGACCTGGCGAAGGGCCACAGCAGGGATGGTGGAGAAGAACTGCAGCACTCTGATGTTACTCTGGATCTACTGCACTGCACGTTTACACCAACCCCATCCCCCATAACCTGCACGTGGATATTGGCCTGTTTTCTCCTTCAGGAGCAAAGCTCTGTGCCTTCCTAAGATGCTGTCGCACAACTGTTTAATTCAAGCAGTGGGAGGGCAGCAATTTCAGAGTGCCACAGCATCTCAGGAGACAGGTCACAGCAGTGCTCTGTGGCCTGAGCATTGCCCCAGGGCCAGCAACTCCAGTATGGTGTAACACAGTCAGCCAGAGCCCAGGGAGGGAGAGCCATTTGCATAAACTGGTTCCTACCTTTTAGACAAGACACTGCGTCCCCCAGTGTCAGTCCATGTTCTTGTAAAAAGACTGCCAGGACCTCCTCTGCGAAATCATCTCCTGCAGCTTTGGCTACGGGAGGTCCCAGTGCTGAGCCCGGGCACGGACCCAGATCTCACAAGGTAACATTTTGCTCCGGGCTCTCCTGGCGAGCTGCTGCTGTGCAAACTGGTCACTTCACTTAGGTCCTGAACCAGGGAAGTAGTTTGGCACTACTTCTTGCAAAGCACAGAATGATGTGCAAGCTTTGTCAGCCTTGTTCTCCACCTGTTCAACATGGTAACAGCACTGCTCTGCCTACAGCAAGGAACAACTTCATAATTACACTAAAACACTGCGATCTCCAGCAGACTGGACGAGGCCAGGCCCAGTTAGCAACACAGAGAGATACAGGAGCAGGTAAAGAAAGCATCTTGCCCTGCTGAGTGAAGGGAAATCCTGGAAAAAGCAACCCAAAGGTCCAGAAACCAAAGGCCATGGAATGCTCCCATGACCAGACCTCCTGCAGTCAGCAGCACGGTTTTGGGAGCCAAGTCAGGTCTAGCTCAAGGCTCCCGGTGCTCTGCTCGCAGCCTCCCCGCAGAACAAGTGCCCGCCGCTTCCCCCGCCTGCCATCCTGGGCAGCGCACAGGCGCTGCCCCCGCAAACCAACTACCCACCACGCTGAGCAGCAGCCAGAAGGCAGCACACGTGGCAGGAGGCAGGGCTTGGACTGGCTAGGCCAGGGCTAGGCGGTGCTGGCGGCCCATCGTCTCCAGCACACGGTGCCTACCGGAGTGCGTGCAGAGGCAGCCAGCTCTGCCTGGAAATGCGGGCAGCAGCGTGGACAGAGGGGCAAGCACCCTGGCAGCAGAAGCAGTGGAAAAAACAGTTAAAGGAGCCTTGATCTCTGCTCCAACCAGGAAATTAAAAAAAGGACCTGTGCCGCAGAGAGAGAAGGCGCATGCCCTGGCATGCAGCTGATACGCCCCTTCCTGCTGGGGCTGTGCAATCCTTTGGCACTCTGGCAGCAGAGCCCCCACGAGGCCCCACAGCCCCTGCCCCGGCGCCCGGCATTGCTTCCCCTGCCTTGCTCCCCTCCGGCCCCAGAGCCGACATTCAGCATGCTGCCCTCCCTAGCGCAGCCCTCCTTCCAGCACTGCTCCCCTGCATCGGTACCGCTGTCCTCAGACTGTCCCAGTGGCACTGACAACAGCCCTTCGCAAACCTTTCACGCTATTACTACATGGACTGGAAAAGGGCAGGAAGCTTTGGGAGCTCCAGCAGCAGCGGGGCCTCTCTCTTTCGACCCCGCACCCCACTCCTCAGCCAGCCTGGCCTCACTGAGTCCTTCCCGGGGATCTCCTTCCCCAGCGAATACTCAGCACGGAACGGTACCAGGGAGATAGTACCTGGTCGGGATGCAGGCTGCCCTCCCGCCCCACTGACCAATGCTCCTGCGACGCACAGACGTCACCGGCCCCACGCGCACAGCAGCCCAGCTCTGGCCGTGTAGGCAGACGGGGCAGAGAGAGGCCAGCTGGGGCCACGGGAAGAAAAACGGATTCACAACAGGGGGCACAGAGAGCAAGGCAGAGGCACAGCCAGGTGCTACAAAGCAGTGTATGGATGAGCCTTGCCAGTAGCACAAGGAAATGCTGGTGCAGACACCATGCAGCCAATCCATACCCCTTGGTTCGCGTGGGTGCTGCTGGAGCACCCAGACATTTCCCGTCGCTGCTTTCCAGTCAATGGGCACCGGGGCAGGCAATGCTCAGGGTCAGTTCCAGGCAGCTCAAGCTTCCCTGGAAGCCAGGAGGCCGGAGCCGAACGCACTGCTGCCGGAGCAAGCAGCTGCCTCCCTCTGACTCACGACGGCTCACGGTGCGGGCACTGTGCTCGCTGCTTTTTGCCATTGCCCATGATGAGGAGAGTCTCCCTGTCCTGCCGGAGGGCAGCGGGGCCGGCGCGGAGCAGAAGCAGGAGCAGGAGCAGAGCGGCGCAGGAGAGGAGAGGAGCGCTGCAGCGGGGGGCTGCAGCTGGGGGGCCGCAGAGCGGGCGCGGGGCGCGGATGCCCTCTGCTGGAATCGCTCCGCCAGCCGGCCGGAGCAGCCCCCGCTCCGCGCCCAGCGCCTGCACGTGGCGCGGGGTCCACGCCAGCACCCCCGGCACAGCGCTTCTCGGGTCCAGGCAGGCGTGCAGCCCCCCAAGGCGCCTGTCGGCCAGGCCAAGGGGCACCCAGCTCCTCCACGCTCTCCCGTGCCGAGCGAAGGCACCCCAGTCCACACCGTAAAGCCTCGTGGCACCTCCCCGGGGAGCCTGCTCTCGCATGGGGGTGAAGGGAGGAGGATCGAACCTGCTTCATGGGAATGGCCCGCCCGCTGCCGATACTGTCCGCTTTACACTCCGGCACCTTCTTCTCCCGCTCCGGGTCTGCGCCCTTTCGAGACTGGAAGAGAAGAGACATAGGTGTGTTAGAGACAGGGGCGCAGGAGATGGAAACGCATGGCCCCACCATCCCCCGTGGGCTGCCAGACCAGACCACTCTCCCCCAGGCCAGGTCTCCCAGCGCATGGAGCCACCAGCGTCTCGCCCGTCCCCTCTAGGGACACTCCAGACCCAGCCTCCCCACCACCTGTCCCCTGGCAAGCTGTCCTCTCCCCCCACAACGGCAAGCAGAGCTGTCCTAGCAGAACGGGGCTGCCTCTGACCCCCCTCCCGCGGGGGCACACAGGACATGGCGACAGACAGAAATGGCATGGGATGCAGGTGGAGCATGGATGGAAGCAGGAGAGGCTAAGGCAGTGAAGGAACTCAGACCTCTACTAATCCAACAGATTTATTCTGTTAACACACTTGCACCATACAAAGTAGCACAGGTCACCGGGCAGAGATACCAGCCCCTTACAAAAGAGCATGGACAATAAATATCTATCACACGTCTAGAGAGTTGAGAGCAAAACCCGCCAGCCCCCGAGGGCGGCTGCGGTGAGAGCAAACTCCAATAAATACAATATGAAATATACAGTCTGTTGAGCAGAACTCATTCAAAGTGCTTAGGACAGAGGAAAATACCAAGTCATACACGGCATGGAGCACAATCAATACATTCAGAATCACAACAATGGCAGAAGGGCAGCGGCAGCGTCTCTCTGGAGCGTCCTACACACCCCCTCAGTCCGGGAGCGCCCCATGTGCTTTGGATCAGAAAGGGACACGAGCCCCACGCGCCTGGGACACCGATTCACTTGCTTTTGGGCCCAGAACAAAACAAAGAGATTGAAAGAGAAGAAAACTAAAGAGACATAGATGGCTGCTCTGCTGCGAGGAGGAAGAGGAGGAGGAGCAGGAGTCCATGCAGGCTGCAGGAGGTGCAGTAGGGAGGAAGGAGCTGAGTGCTAGCGGCAGGCGCTAACAGCAGCTCCCGCAGGCAGCAGCAAAGCGTCTTTTGGCCCATCCAGCTCCACTCGCTGCTGTCGCCCGGTCCCGGCAGGTCTGCAGGTCTTCCCATCCCATGAGGGTCATCCGCCTGGCATCCCCAAGCATGGAAAGTGCCTAGACAGCATCCAGCAGGCCCAGAAATGTCCCAGCTTAAAGTGCAGGCGCAGGCCGTCTCAGCGCTTCCTAGACTTTACATTGGGGGGATTTAAAAGGCTCCTGCGTGTCTCCGAGGGGGGGACCCATGCTGGCTGGAGGGCGGGCGAGCCTCTAATGTTAGATCAATCCCAGTGCCCATCCCTTATCCGGCCCTGGAGAGGCAATGAAAAGTGAGAGAATTTGTACAGAGGTGCCGTGTGTAACCACCTGGATCTTCTAATTTGGAAGGAGTTGGAAAGGCCTTTTTGTTGATGAAAAGTTGGAAACAGTGGCACATATCTGCAAATATCGAAAGAATAAAGAGTTTGGCAAGTTATACTCAGAACACGGACACGAGTCTGTCAGCGATGGGCGCCAGCGGACAGGCAGACAGACAGGCCACGGAGCGAGGCGCCGGCGGCAGCAGCAGTTGGGGTTTGGGCTCCAGCTAGCGGGGACGGGGCGGGCGCCTCTTGGGCAGAGTCTGTCTCCACCTGGTGGTCTCCGGCACGCAGACCCCCGCCTCTGCGGCGGCGGGGTGCGATCCGGTGTGGGGAGCAGGAGGGGAGCGAGAGCAGGAGAGGAGGAGGAGGAGAGGAGGAGGAAGAGGAGGAGGAAGAGGAGGAGGAGGAGGAGGACTGGGGCTGCAGCTGCTCCCAGAGCTGAGCGGAGCATGGTCCTGCCCAGCGCCGGACCTTGGAGAGGCCCGTGCCCACCTGGGGGACGCTGCGAGGACGGGGGCTGCTGGCTACACCTACGCTGCCTGCCTGGGACAAGCTAGCGGCAGAAAAACAGCCTTCCCTTCCCTTCCCTTCCCTTCCCTTCCCTTCCCTTCCCTTCCCTTCCCTTCCCTTCCCTTCCCTCCCTTCCCTTCCCTTCCCTTCCCTTCCCTACTCTTCCTGGCCCTGTCCCACTGCGGGAGGAGGTGTCGGGAGCTGCTGCTGCTGCCACGACCGAATGGGGTGAAGACTTCAATGTGAGCCACGTATGTGCACCGGCACAAGAGCAAGCAAGTGAGCGTGAGCCCCAGCACCACGGCGGGTGAGCGCGAGCCTGGATGAGCACAGGTGAGCCCCACAGCGAGAGTCAGCAAGCTTGAGCCCAGAATGAGCGCGCGAGTGAGAGCCTAGGCGGATGATGACGTCCACAGCAAATAAGCGAAAGCCCCACAGCAAGCCGCCCTCCTCCTACCCCCGTGGGCGTGTGCCCACACCAAGTGAGCTGAGCACGGGGCTCCAGGAGGAGTGAGGGAGCGTGAACATGAGCTGACGGCGAGTCCAGAACCCGTCGGCGCACAGGCGAGCAGAAGGATGGGTGGCAGTGCATGAGCGCCCGCGTGCACTGGTGCACAGCAGCAAGCATGAGCAAGAGAAACGGCGGGGAGGGAGGAGAAGCGTCCACCAGCACTGAAGTGCAACAGTAAGCATGACCATCGACAAGAGGAGACCTACAGGGCATCTTCAGGGAGGTGTGAGCACACAGAGGAGGGGAGGGCTAGTAAGGAAACAACCATGCGTCAGGATCCGCTGCCAAGGGCGGTGTGTGCTGGGAGGAGGGGGCTGGCGGGGGCAGCCTACCTGCCAGGCAGCACGGGGGGCGGGGGCGAGCACGCGCGCCGGGGAGGGGCTGGCAACACGTGCATACCGAGAACGGGGAGGTGCATGAGATGCAAACCATGGGGAGCGCATGGAGCGTTCAGGACATCAGAGCAGATGCTTCCAGGACGTCAGAAGCTGGGGGAGATGGGTACACTCCCAGCACGAGGAGTCGGGGGAATCTGGGATGCCAATAGTGCAGTGAGAGCAATGGGGCACGGGACATTGCGAATTAACGTGGTCTGGGTCCAGAGCAACGGCAGCTGTTCACACAGGGTAACATGGTGCAACACGTACAAGGACTTTGTGGTGGCCAGTTCCACAGACAGCAGACACGGGTGTACTGAGCAATGGTGGCTGGAAAGCACATTTAGATGGGGAGGAGGAGAGAGGCCTGAGCCCAGCACATTTACAGGGGCACCAGGGGGAGAAGAGCACATTTACGTGGGGAACAGAGGCTATCTATGCTAGACGTGGGGACTAGGAGTATGTGTGCGCCAACAGCCAGGGGAAACTCGTGGGCTGCGCTAACAGCGAGGGTAGGTGTGTGGGCAGGAGTGCGTGCACGCTGCGTGGACGGGTGTGTGCGTGGTGTGAGAGCGTGCGGAGAGGCAGGCTGCAATTCAACCAGCAGAGATAATAGCTGCAAACATACCCTGCACCACCTGGGGCCCACGGCTTTGCTGGCTCCCTAATGCCTCCCCTCCTCCAGGCCCCACAGCAGTCCCCAGGCGCACTGCTCAAGTCACACAGACGCGGGGTTTGGGTACTGGAGCGAGTGGGGCCCAGTGCCATGCGCTGGGCTCTGCACAGCACCACCTGGCACAGCACAGCTGGCACCAAACAGGAGGCCCAGTCACCAGGGGCTTCGTGCCACGCTCGGGGGACAGGGCCCCAAGGAGAGGAAGAGCGTGCTGTGCACGCACAAAGTGCAGCTCCCCCGGTAAAGAGCAGGGAGCTCTGCTCAGGCACACACACTATACACGCACACACACCATACACGCACACACACCATACACGCACACACACCATACACACGAGCGTATTGCATGCACACTCCTACATGTGCAAGGAACGGCTTGCTCTCAGGCGCTCCTCCATGCACGCACCCCCCCATCACAAGCAGCTCTCAGTCCCTACAGAAGGCTCCCTCCCTCCCTGCTGCACACTCGCGCTCCTGCCGGGAGACCCCCCCACGCACCCGCCCTGCCTCCCCTGCCACCCGTCCCCCCCGGCCAGCACAGCAAGGTTCACCTAGAGACTAGCGCACGAAAGCCTGTGGGGCGAGACTGCTGCGGATCCGCTCCCTTCCCCTCTCCTTGCCCGACCCTCAGAAAACTCGTCCCAAAGCTCCTCCGCCCCCAGTGCCGCTTACCGTGAATATGTTGGAGCGCCGCTTCGACTGCTTGCGGATGGGGGTGGGGGTGTTGGAGGCAGCAATGGTCTCAATCCGCAGCTCCCGCTGGCTGATGCTAGGTGTGGAGGGCACAGAGGAGGAGTAGTCACTGAAGGCTCCTCCACCATTGGTGGCCTAGGGCAGAAGAAGACGGGACAGTCACAGACAGGCAGCTGCCCAGGGGCACGGCTGCAGAAACACCTTCCACCTACGCAGCCTCGCACAGCGGGGGCAAGGAAGTGCAGCACGGGACTGGGACAGGGGAAACATCTACGCCATGCGCTGCTCCTGCCCAACGGGGAATCCTGGGAAAGCTGTTTCCCTTCTTTCTGCTTTAGATTTTCCACTGGTAAAACGTTAAAATTCTGAAATCAACAGTGAAGAGCAGCAAATGGACAGAGACCCGACTGCTGGCTGTCGGCCCGGGGAAGCCCTTCCAGACAAGGTCTGGAGCAAAGGCACGGAGGCAGCAGCGAACACGCAGCCCCGAATAGCAGCAGGTGGCTCTCTGCTCAGAGGGGCACGGCTGGGGATGCTTCAGTCTGCTCCCTCTCCGAAACACAGGACTGGTTAGCCATCCCTCGGACACTCTGCCGGTGAGAACCCTCCTCTCCGCAGAGGCCGTGACACGAAGCTGCAAGACAGCCCAGAGACCGCCGAGCTCCAAGTCCCACTTGGTCCCTTCCCCATCTCAGGACGACAGCTACGATACCAACGGGGATGTGAGTCCCCATGACTCAAGCCCTCGCCCTTCCCGTGTCCTGAAGCATGGGGTGCCAGAAGCCAAGCTCACGCTCCATGTAAAACACATCTCTGCCACTGGTTTGAGGCTTACCCAAGCAGACCCCAAGGGTGGCACGCACCTCTTGTGCCTGTGGACTACCGTGGCCTTGGCTGCAGAGGCCCACGTCTGGGAACATGTGGGGCAACACGGCGCCTCTTCACTAACAACTCGCTCAACTTCAGGGAGAGGGGAAGATCTAACCATGCAGTTTGTGCAACCATCTCAGTGACGCTTTTCTTTCAGACGAGTAACTGCTCACCCCCATTCTGCTCATGCAAGCTCTGCGGGCAACGACCTGGAAATGAGCTTACAAGAGGTCCCAGGGAGCAACACCTGCACAAAAGCATTTCAGATCTGCAGCCCAAGACGTCTTACTATGAGGCACGTGGCAGCCTGAGCTCTCTTTGGCAATTCTACTGATCTTCGAACAGCATTTCAGAAATACATTGAAGAAGCTGCCCCTAGAAGGCTCGGAGAGCTCTGGCACCCCTTGCAGGGAGCAGCCCACCTCCTCCCAGGCCACACGCTCACAGAGCGGCGGCATCCGACGGCCCCGGGACTTCCTGCAGTCCCACCTACTGCTTAGAGCAGAAAGTGCAAGCACGTGCGGGATGAGGATCTGCCAGAGGTTTAGACTTGCGCCAAGGGAGGTTTAGATTGGACGTTAGGAGAAATTTCTTTACTGAAAGAGTGGTCAAGCCTTGGAACAGGCTGCCCAGGGAAGTGGTGGAGTCACCATCCCTGAAAGTATTTAAAAGACGTGTAGATGAGGTGCTTAGGGACATGGTGTAGTGGGCATGGTGGGGTTGGGTTGACGGTTGGATCGATGATCTTAGAGGTCTTTTCCAACCTTAATGATTCTATGATTCTATGATAGGTGCTCAGTGAGGAAACACCCGCGTGCACCGCTGTGCCCGGCAGGATCTGAGCCTTATTCTGAGACAATCAGTTAAGAAACCATTAGAAGTGTGTGAAAAGAGGCTGTGCAGGCAGAGCAGCAACTGCGACCCACACCCACGTCTCCTAGAAAGGGTGCAACTTTCACTCAAGCTATGGACCATCTTGTCTCTGATGAGAGAGAGGGGAGAAGACACACACAGGAGAACCTCTTTTAAGAGAGGCAAGAGCCATCCAAGAATCAGCCCAACCTCTTCCTCTCTGAGGCAAGGGACTTCCGACTGAGGGCAGCTCGGTGTGCCGCAGGGAAATCCTGCTCCAGAAGGCCTCCGAGATGGACCTCCTTCACCGCCGCAGCGGGGAGCTGGCGCTGCTTCTGGAAGTTACGGTGCCCCTACTTGCCAGGGCTACCCCAGGCTCCGGAGCAGCTCCACAACAGCCTGCCTGCAGCATGGCATCTGCTGCCTGAAGTCAGAGCAAAACTCCCTTCCACAGCAGGGAGGTGAAGCCTGTGGGGAGGCACGCTGCCCTGACAAAATGTCCTGGAAGGCCACTGCCTCTGGGTGGGTCTGGAAGACCCTAATCCCACGCTGGAGACAGGGCAGCACCAGGCGACAGATCCTCTGCAGCCTGCCCAGCTCTCGGACGGCTCAGCGGGGAAAGGGAGCCTCGTACCGAAAGGAACTCACCGGGTTGAGCTCCTACCTGCCGCCAGCCTGGCAGCACGCCTGGCTCAAGCCGAGGAGCTGGAGGCCGCGCGGCTGCTCTGTGGCTTTGAGGAAAGCCTTGCTGTGAGCAGGTGGCCTCCCTGCAAGTGTGGGACTCGGACTGTCACACGCCTGTCCGGAGACAGGACCCTGAACCGCGGAATGAGTGGGAACCTGGTCTGCTTGTACTTCTCCGTGTGCAGAAGAGGCCCGGCACTCCGTCCGGAGAAGCGAATGTCGCCAGCAGGCTGTCCTGCTGACGAACCCTGGCCTGAACAAGGGAGTTCTGCTGTCATGTCCCAGGGGCGGGGGGACCACCAGGGACACGGAGAAGCAAAGCAACGTGCCACCCTGCCAGTGACTTCTGCACCATTAACAGAGACAGCTCCCGCAACCCGTGGATTCAACACTGCATGAAGAAGCGTTCAGCTGCTGAGACACATGCGCTGACGGAGCTCTGCTGAAACGCGCTGCGACAGGCAGGGAAGCGCTCGTTACCGAGCACAGGTGAGCTGCAGTTTGTGTTTCACTTCACTTGCAAACTTTAAGTTGCCAGTCCTTTCATCTGCTCTCCTACTAAAGTCGTGCTAAATGCACGTCCTGGTGTCACCAAAGAGCCCGTGCAGCACCGCAGCCCAAGGCCATCAGGGTGAAGCCGTGACACTGGGTGGCCCTGTGCCAGGAGGGCAGCTGAGCAGGGCCGGGCACGGCCGGGCACCCAGGCAGCGCGGCGGGGCCCGGCAGCGGCTCCCAAGGCCCGAGGGACTACGCAGCTCTCTCCACCAGCCCGCAGAGCTCAGCGTGGGGCGGCTGTGCTACCTCCTGCCAGCTGCTGGGAATGAGTTCCCTGGCAGAAGGACAAACTTCCACCCCAAGCAAACAGGCAACAGTGACTCATCCCACAGCCTGGGATACTCCTAAGGGCATCTCTGAGTCCCTGGAGGAAGGTGGAGAAAGGGGTAGCAACAGTAAGGAAATCGCTCTGTTATTCTGAGTTATTCTGTGGAATAACTCTGTGAGTACTGCAAGCATCCACTGGCCCGAGAAATCCCACCCACACCCTGCAGGCAAGGGACAGGCAGCTGCCAGAAGGGAGCAGGGTGGAAGTCAAGGCCAAGCCGAGGAACAGGGCTCCCAAACCCATCTAACCTGCTCGCCCAGGGACGGGTGCAGGCAGGACGCAGGAGAGGAGAGCCCGAACCAGCAGGCAAGCAAGAGCTTTCCTTGGGGGCTGCAGGGCCCGAGGGCGCCCAAGGTGTCTGTTCAACCGGGTGCAGATCCGCATCCCACAAGCCGCTGGGAATGCCCAAGGGACAGACCTGGCGTCCCCAAGGGAGCGTGCAGGACTCCCAGGGCTGGCCCTGGCTCCTGCCATGCAGACGTCCATCCAGACGACCAGGAGATGCTGAACACAGTACTCAGGGTCACAGACCTGACGAGCATGTGCTCCACGAGCACTCGTGAGTGCTGGTGGAAAACCCTGGCCACAGCTGACCTGTTACTACAGCTCCCTTCCTCTCTGCCTTGACGGAAGCAGGGCCCTCTGAGGCACCAGGCACTGCTGTGGAATAAAGCAAAAAACCCCAAAACCCCCAAAGACAGAAATGAAACCAGGGCCTTTGGCTGGTTCAGGAACTGTTTCATAAAGAGGATCATCCACTGCGCAAGGACACCAGAACACCTCACACAGCACTGCTGTCGCAGAGCCCGGACAATTTGGGAACCTGGCACAATCACGAAGGTTTGGAAACCGGCCACCACCTCACACCAGGAGAAGAAAGTCCTCCAGACAGATGGGTGACAAAATCACCAGGGTCCTCTGGGGTCTCTCCTCTAACAGTAATTGCACTGGACTGGCCAGATTGTCAGATCCCAGCTCCTGCCTGCCATGCAACCCTTTGCGGGGACCACTTGGTCCCTTTTCCAGAAGACAAGTGTCTTCTTCACTGACAGCTCCAGAAGACAGAGCTGTCCCTGCCTGCACGGGCCAGCAGACCAGGCACCGAGCAGAACATCCTTCTCATCTCATATGGCACCACCACCTTCTGGGCACAAAGCTATGAAGGGAAGCAGACCTCAACCACAGCTACTGGCAGAAGGGAAGAGGGATGCTCCAGGGGGAAGGGAATGCTGTTGCTAACAGAAGGACAGCCGGCTAAGGGGAATGCTGCCCGAGACGCCGTAACTGCCACCACACATGGCCAGCAGCTGCAGGCAACACCTCGACACCCACAACCAGGCCCTGCAAGGACAGAGCAGTGTACAGGCTCCCAGGGGCTGCTCCTGGCCAAACACTCAAGATGCAAATGCCAATCCCGCTGTTCCCACAAGTGGTACTGAGAAGAAAAAGAGATCCTTGTGTCCCAGTGCGCGTCTTACCTGTGTACACCAATACCTTGCGGTACAAGGCAAACAAAAGCTCCTAACTGTATTCTTTGCCTGGCTTCTTTCCATCTCATCTCCATGTTAAATCCTGTGTTCCCAAACCCTTCCTTGAGATCCTTTTCCCTGTGCCAGTTCCTGCTCTCTTACTTGCAAAAGCAAGTAAGAAACCTTGGCGAGAGGCCCATACCCTCAGGCAGGAAAAGACAGAATACGGCAGTACTCTGCAAAGACCTTGGCACTCTCGTTTGTCCTTCCCGACAGTGTGCAGTCTGTCCACCTCCTCCCAGAGCTGCCCCACAGGGCATCTCAGTGCCAGGAGCAGAGGACGCCTCCCAGGAGCGAGGCCACCATCACCGAGCCCCACGAGAGGCTCTGGCACTTCTGCAGCCCAGACCTGGAGAGCAGCGCCCGGCAGGACTCTGGAGCTGTCTCCTGAGTTAGGGACAGCTGCTCCAGCTCGCGCTGGAGACCATACCCTTTGGTGCGTCACCACCATCACAGCGCACTCCTGAGCAGCGATTCTGGGCTCTTTTGCATCCCTGCTGCAGTAACTGCGGGGTCATTGTGCTCGCTATTGGATCTGTGTCCTCCCGCACGGGCAGCAAGCCCATACGCACCAGAGCGCGTGGGCTGCTCTGTCCAGGTCTGTGTTAGAAACGTCAGGAATCAGTGAACCTGTGTTTCTCAAAGCCGGTTGGATTTTCTCTGAGGACAACGGGAAGCAGTTCCAGAACCTCATTCCTGAGCCCAAGTGAGAACGGGGAAATACTTCACAGCGTTTTAGGATCACTCACCGGTTCCATTACTTTATACTCTGTTTTTAGAAGTGCTTTCTGTAATGGAAGAGAGATGTGTAAACACCACAGTAAAGATTACTGCAGCACGTCACTGGGAACCGAAAGGGTTTGTGGTGGGGCCACAGAAGACCCAGGCAACAGAAATTAACTTTGATCCTCACTGTGGCGTCCAGGTTTGGGGAGCGCAGGAGGGACACGGCGTTAGACAGGCACTGAGCATGTACGGGGGAGGAGGAGAGAGGGAGGAAGCTCCAGAAGGACATGGCCTATCATTATTGCTGACACTGCTACAACCCAAGCAATCAATAAATATTTCTTGCTTCGAAAGGCCTCACAGTTAGCTGCAATTTCCCGTTAGCTGCGTGCTGCGTTCCTTCCCTCTAACAGCTCTGGTTCCCCACCAGAACTACCTAGCTCCCTCCGGCAAAGCCCCAGAAGCACAGCAAGGTACTGAGATAAAGTCCTGTCTTAGAGCCAAGGAGCCAGCATTCACCTCCACACAGACGTCGTCTGCAAACCGGGCTGAAAGGTACTCTGCAGGAAGGAAAGGAAAGTTGGGAGGTTTCTGAGCAAAAACCTCTAACAAGCTCATGACACGGCAGTTAGAAACCTCTTCTGATGCCCAAACTTTGCTTCCCCGTGACCAGTCTTAAATCAACCTGTCCTGGTTTTGGCTGGGATAGAGTTAAATTTCTTCCTAGTGCTGTGTTTTGGATTTAGTATGAGAAGAATGGTGATAACACACTGATGTTTTCAGTTGTTGCTAAGGACCCTGCAAAGGACAGCTTCCACGCTACCAAGCAGAGGCTGGGAGGGAACACAGCCAGGACAGCCAGCCCAGATGGCCAATGGGGTATTCCATACCATGTGACGTCATGCTCAGTATATGAAGGGTAGGCGTGATCCAGGAAGTACCGATCGCTACTTGGTTATCGGTCAGCGCGGGTGGTGAGCAATTGCATTGTGCATCACTCATTTTGTATATTCTATCATTATCATCATTATTTTTATTCATTCTTATTCTTATTCTTACTATCATTATTATTTTCCCTTTTCTGTTCTATTAAACTGTCTTTATCTCAACCCATGAGTTTTTCTCACTCTTACCCTTCCGATTCTCTCCCCGTCCCGCCGGGGGCAGGGGAGTGAGCGAGTGGCTCCGTGGTATTTGGCTGCTGCCAGGTTAAACCACGACACCACCCGTTTTGTTCTAGCACCTGCTTTTCTCAAAAAGTTCCTTCCTTTCACAGCTGTGTATTTTAGAGGTCAGGGTTGGTCCATTTCAGCCTTCACTTTCCTGAGCTAAACAAGCCAAGGGCTTAACTTCCTCGTGTCAGGATCTCTTTTCCCCCCCACTTGCTTTTTGCTGTTCCTACACCAGTTTCAATGCGTACTTACATGAGCGACTGGAATCAGACGGAGGAGCCTGGTATCCCCACACCCCTCACACAGGGAACATGTTTTTATCTTCACTACAAACACGTTGCCCGGCACAGCAAGTGCCATTAGTTGCCACACATATTTGTTAGGACCCTTTTCTCATACTTCAATCATTGAAGAAAACATTAAACAAGCGTTCAGCTCCTCCCTGAGGAACGCTGCCTTTGGCCGTCCTCCACCCCGCTCCCCCTTTCAGAACAGACTGCCTCTCCTTCCCAGCCAGTCTTTGACTGTTTACAATTTGTCTGCTAATAAAATCCTCAAATTACCAGATACACCCTAAGGTTCAAAGACAATCCCCTTACGGAAAGAAGTGTCAGCAGAATTTGTTTTGCTAAACTTGCTTTGCATTTTCTTCAGCTTTACATGCTCCTCTGAATCCTTAGCTACCCTTTTCCTCAAAAACCATTTCAAGCACTGCTCACTGCTGAGGCAGCCGAGGGGTTCACAGCTGCTCCAGCTACGCCATCTCCCCTCTTTCATAACCCCAGTTGCTACGCCTGCTGCTCCGCAGTCTGACAGCACCGCGCCAGACAGACAGACTTCCTGAAGTCCTTGCTACAGATGCTGTGATTTCGTATGCCAGGTGCTTCAGAGCCGGAATCTGTTGGCTCGACCGCCCCTGAGGCGCAGCAGAGCCCAGGACCTCACCTGCCCCATCGGAGAGCCAGCTCAGCACTTGTGTGGGTGCTGGAAACTGCAGCAAAGCCCTGATGCGATTAGGCGGCTGCCCAAGGGATCTCCTTCACCAGCCGCTCACCACGGCAGCCTGCTTTGGTTTCTGACCTGCCCCTCCTGCATCAGCTCTGCTTCTCCAGAGCCACAGAACAAACACCTCCGGCTTCACCATCCTCCCGGCACGGAGACCTTGGCAGTCCTGCCAAGCTAACGCTGTGCCAGAAGAACAGCACAGAGCCCTTCCTCTGGCAGAGGGGAGAACCTCCTCCTCCTCTGTGCTACGCCTTCAATTTGTCACTGAATTCGCCCCTCCACAAATACATCCCCTTGGAAGCCCACCTGTATCTGCACGGAAGACCATCAGCTTCCCGCTTCCAGGCGGAGCAGGACCGCGGGCAGCTGTGTCCACCCAGGCTTGCCTGCCTGGCCGGGGCAGCCAGACCGAGGCCCCTTTCACAGACCTTCTGCTCTGCCCAGGAGCTCCCCTGCAGATGGCTCACGGCTCTGCCGCCAGTGTCTGTAGAAGAACACCACAATCGTTGGAGAGGGTGAGCCAGACCCAACGGTTTAGACGTGAAGCTTGACCTCAGGGCAAGCATCAAGCTGTTCTGGGGTTCGGACAGAAGCTCCAGGGTGACAGCCACTCTGCTCTTTCCAAAAACTACTCCAGGGCTGTAGTGTGAGCCTAAAGCTAGGCTAAACGCGCTGTGTAGCGAGTGACCTGAGGGGGTGGGGAGAAGCATATGGGGTCCCTGGCTTTCCCTGTTCCCGTTTCCCACCTGGTTGATGTGAACAGAAGGAATGGAGGCCGCAGAGACAGACGAATGGCTGGGTGAATTGGGCAGGGACTTGCAGGGACCGATGGAAAGCTGCTGTTTCTTCCGTAGAGCCACCACCTTCTGAGCCACTGGAAGAAGGGAGAAAGGGACAGGGTCAGAGTCCAGAAAGCAACTTTCTCCACCCGCGGATTTCTGGAGGGCTTCAGTGAGACCCAAACCCTTCATCTGACTGATGCCAACATCTGGGGCTCCAACTACGCCACCCTGTATTAACAGGGAGGATTCCTGCAGAACACCCAACCTCGCAATCCCCATTGCCTGCTGCTGCCACGCAACCCAGCTGCAAGGGACAGTGTTTGCCTGCGGCTGTTCCAGCAGGCAGCAGGGCAGGCTTCCCGTGCTGGTCATGCTGAGTCCCTGAAGGCCACCCGCTCTCTTGGGTCTCACACGGAGCAGTGACTTGACGTGGACACCAAGGAGCCACCCAGAGCCCTGGGCTGCTGCAGAAGAATCCCTGGGCAGCCAGAGTCACTTCTTGGTCACCCCCTCACAGCAGCTACAAGAGCCAGTTACCGAACTGAATAGCCTGGGCAATGCCACCTCCGTCAGCCTGGGCCCCTGTGACCCTCACGGTCTCCAGATGTTCGAAAAACTAACGTGAGGAACAACTCTCCCAGTTCCTGTGACCTCACTGCCTGATGCCGACAGCCCAAAATTGCATTTCCACCTGCCCAATCTCCTACCTTTTCTGGAAATAAACATCGTGACCAAAGAGCATGACGGCAAACAAGCTGGGCTGTTGGGGACTTCAGGAGAACACATTGCCAATCCTTCTTTTCTCTTGCAGACTGGCCGGGTACCCCCACCATCACAGAAGGAGGAACCTTCCAGATAAACGCAACTGAAGGCATTGGGAACATCACACGTCCAATCCAGCAGGCCTTGTTCGTGCACCCTTGCAATAAAGGAGCTGCCACATTCTCTTCCAGAAGACAGAAGACGCCGCACCACACATGTGGTGTGACTGAACCCATTTGGAAAAGTCGGATGCTGACAGCAACTGCAAAATCCTGCCACCTCACAGCTGCAGTGCCATGTCCCATACAGAGACAGACAAAGGCTACTGGGCCACCGCTGCTGCCTGCTCGTCTGATAAAGCTGGGAGCCTGTCCAGGCTCCTAAGCTAAGTGTTAGTCCCATAAATAGCAGGAACTCCTCCTACGCCCAGCAAACAGGCCATACTAACCTACTGTTTTCCTGCTCTCCTCCCCTCCATCCTCTCCTCTGCCCGGCTTCATCCGCTGTTCACTGCGTAAACCACCTCTCCTTCAAACACTGGCCAGGCACGTTGCAAGCCCAGGCGCCCCAGCTCTGCAACACCCCAGAACCCCATGTGTTGGCTGCCCGGGAAAGGCAATGCTGCAGGGATGGGACGTGTCCTCTGCTGACCCCCCCGGACCCCGCAGGCTCTGGTGCACAACGGGATTCACCTAGGCAGGTCAAAACACAGCCCGGCTGACGCACCGCGTGGGGTTCGGCTGTCTCCACCGAGAAGACAGCCTGGGAGGAGACGTGGAAACTGGGCAGGTCTGACACAGGCGAAATTCAAACACCCGCATCAGAGGAGCGGTTAGGGAAGGAGGAACGGGGAGGTCACCCGGCAGAGAATAAGACGGGTAAGACCCTTTCTACCACGCGAGCCGGCGGGGCTCGTTCTTTGTGCTGCTAAAGTGATAATGAAAACTACCCGGCCAGAGCCCAGACCAGGCAGCTTCCCCCGCTCCGCTGAAGCACTGGCTTCAGGAGAGCAGCGCCCGTGTTCAGCAGCTGACGGCCTTCCCCCGGGCCCAGCCACGTCCCACAGACTCAGAGGGCAAGTTCATCAGCGCAAAGCAGAATCCCCACGACAGGACACACAGTGCCTAGGAAGCGTTTTCAGGGACGCCACGACAGGCAGAAAGCCACTTCACACAGCGACGACATCTGAGCACCCACAGCAGAAGTCGGACAGTTCCAGAAACCTTACGCAGAGCGGAGTCCAGACTAGGTCGGACATGGCAGGAGAAGGGAAGCCACAGAGAAAGCCCTTTCACCTTCCAGGGCAGAGGACTTTATGCCATCAGGACAGCTTCCCAGAGCTTCACTGGAGAAGGCAGATTCAAGGCAGGTGGGTTCTCAATATCCAGAATACAAGTAGGTCCCGTTTTAGAGGAAGAAGCAAGGTGAGAATGGTCTCTTGAAACAGGTGGGTTGAGAAGACCATCAGTGGGAAAAAGAGAGGAGGCCAGAAAAGGTTCAGAAGAACTCATCAGCAATTGCTGTCCTGCGCAAAGAGCCTGGCAAAGGCTCTGCCTTGTCACTCACACATTCGCGGTAACAAAGCAATCAATCATGAGGCCAGCAAGACCACACTGGTGGTGATAAAATCTCACCAACCCTTAACTGAGGCATCTTGAGGTAGCCTTCGTGTTTCTGCTTGCCAGGCAGCGGTTCCTCCACTTCTTGAACATCAGCCAGACTTTTTCAAGGATAATTCCTGTCATCCTCTAAGCCAGCATCTGGGATCATTTGCTTATCACGATTTCTTTGGTTGCGACAGGGAGCTCTGTGATGTATAACCAACAAGCCCTGCCTTGGCCACAGAACCTCTGTCCAGATACGTTGCTTGGCATTTGTTTGCCAAATGTCACATATGGTGCTCCTGTGCGTAATAGCACTTGAGCATCACACGGTACTTTAAAGCGTACCACAGCACTCTGTCCTAGACGTTCTGGAGAAACCCTCTACAGACACCACCAGGAATGGTCAGCTCTGGGAGGAGTACCTGGACAGAGAGGAGGTGAAGGTGATGGTGACGCACCAAGGACCCTACAGAAAACACCTCGGGGTGGGGTAGCACCTTATGGAGTTGCAGGGCTTGCACACCCCCCTGTGCACAAACTCTCGGCCTCTCTGTTGAAATGCTCCTGCCAAACCGTTCCTCAGAACCATCACTCACTGCCCTGGAAGACATGGCGATGCTGTCGATCACCCCGACGGCCAGGAACAAACCAACTCACACCCGGGCAGAAGGAAGGACACTTGCTGCCCAGCTGTCCCACTCAGGATGCAGAAACCCAAAAAACCCCCTAGGCAGGAGAACCAGAACCACCCCTGGGCTTTCAAGCTGAAGTCCAAGTCTGCAGCCCTGCAGCCGAGGAGGAACGATGGAGAGCAGCAATGCCACCAGCACGTCGGCAGCAGGTTCTGGCGGGCCACAGGGAAGGCTGCCTCGCACCGCGCCTGTCCTCTCTGATGCTCAGGGCCGGTGGGAGGAGAGGAGCGCTCACCCTGGACTTGCTGCAGAGGTGAAGCTAGGGAAGCCACCACAGCACCAGGCGGCATGGCTGCTGTCCCTCCTGTGCCCTTCCAGGGTCGGGCCTGGATCACTCTTCCTCTTCAGGAACAACGCCGAGAGAATCGCTGCCACGAGGCTCTCCGCAATTTGCTCTCTAACCTTTGCTTGGTACAGAAATATTCTGGCAATGAAGCCCAAGAGCTGAGGCACCCCCACACCGAGGGCTTCTTGCTACTGTCCTGGCATCCTCTAAACTCTAGGAGATTTCTGCACACAGCAGCTCTGTGAAGGCTCTTTTGAGAAGAAAGCTCTTTAACCATACCTCTCCAGAGCAAGAAGTCTGAAGGCACGTTCAGCACCAGCCCCCACCGCAGCGGGAGCTCTGCTGTGAGTGAGGGGACCGCACCGACCCACCCTCAGGCCGGGCTCACCCACGGTGAAGTTCTGAAACTGCCGGGCACTGGACACTGCAGCACCCAGCCCAGCCTGCGCCACTCTTCCTGCTCGTGCCAGGGTCATCTCCTCACGATACTTGAAGGGACAGGCAGACTGTCCCATCTTTCAACAGAAGCAGTGACTGTGACATCTGGTGCTGGAAGCAATTCGGAAAGGATGAAGAAGTGCAGTTCCCACTCAGCAAACGGCGTTTCCAGGGGGGCTTTTGCCAGACCACATGTGAGAAACCAGCAAGGAGAAAGTTACCCTTCTTCTGCACGCCATGCATCCTTTTCACAGTGACCTTCAGAGCCTGACTGCCTGGACAAAGCCTTCACCACTCCAAGGGATTCAACACGATTACAGTGACACACACTGTAACGTACGTGGTTTAGATGCCTGCACAACACAACCACAAACTTAGCTTCAGACCAAATACGCGGGAACTGCTCCAGGCATGGAGGAAGGGTCTCTGCTGCACCTGCCTGAGCAGGAAGGAGGGCACACAACAGTTGGAGCTTCTTGGAGAACCTCTCAACAGTAGGTGAACGTAGAGGTCCGAGGTTCTCCTTCTTGGAGCTTCCCCCATGCTCAGCAGCACCAGGTGCAGACCATGGGGCGTTTGCAGAAACAGCAGCTTGGGAAGGAAGAGGGCTAGCCTCAGCCTTCAAGTGAATACCGAGAGGCAGGATGGTCGCTCCCTCAAGCTGTCATGCTAGACCAGCACAACATTAACTTGCTGCCCAAAAAGGTCAGTGATTGCTTGTTGTTAGACAAGACAGTGGCATGGAAGGGCTCTCTGGGAGCTGAGGTGCAGCATACGCTCTGCACAGCATGGACAAGCAAGCAAACCTTTGCAGTGACAGCAAAGACCACCGCTTAGAGAAGTCTTCCTGTTTCTGCTGTGGAAAATCGACATCTTCCCCTGCCTGCATGGGGCAGGTTTACCACGATCTGGGCTGAGCAACTTGTGTGGGCGAAACCACATAAAGGTGAGGTCTGGCTGGCAACGGGATCGCCACGCGGGGCAAGCTCCTCACACAATCCACGACTGCCAGCGCTCCACCAGATCCCAAACCAGATGCATCAGGACCCACCAGCGCTCATTAGGAAAAGCCGCTTACCCACTCCGAAAATGCCTCATCCCGTCAAGTCAGCTTCATCCGAAACTGGATCTTGGGAGTGCCTGAATAGTTCTCAGGTGCCAGTGACGTCTGGGGCCGACGTGTGGGGCTCAGCTCTCCTCAGCTCCTCGCCAGCACCTCCTGCCCCGTTCCCTCCCCACAGCTGTGCTCAGGAGCCTGTGCGGTCCTGCAGTTGAGCAGGCAGGAGAGAGCACAGCGTACCTGAGATTTACCCCAGATCTCCTCTGCTCCATTTGCAACTCCAAATGATGACACTGCTTCCTCCAGAGCGCCGAGCCGTGCACTTGGCAAGGGCTCTGACGCCAGCAGAACGGCCCCGGCAGGCGTGCGGCACCGCGCGGCACACAGAGGCAGCCTACTGCAGGAAATACAGCACGGCAGAGGGAACTGCAGCAGCACAGGCAGCTCCTGCATACGCAGGCTCAAAGGCCCGAAGGACCTCTCCGTTTTCCAGGCTGACCTGTGTGTACTGCCAGCCATTAAACTTCACCCAGCCTGTACTGCACCAGTCATCTGCGTATGCGGTGCGTCTCTTCCGCAAAGGGACTTGGTCTGGGTTTGGAGAAAGTACAAGAGATGCAGAATACATCACTTCCCTATGCATTTTTTTCAACAGTTAATGAAAAGAGGGCTATTAATTAAAAAACTAAGGATTCTTTAAAATTTGAATTTGACTGGCTTTGGCTTCTAGCATTAACTCTCTGCTAGAGTCTTAGCATCTGTGATTTTCTACCCACGTAGACAGGTACGTAGATATTCTTATATTGTAATCAAGTCACCTCTCAGTCTTCTTTTTGATTTATTCAATGGATAATCTCTTTTACACTATCAGGTATTTTTTCCAGCCTTGGATTAATTTTTGTAGCTTTTTTTTTTTTATCTTCTCAGTTTCTCTGTGTCCTCTTGAAGTGCTGACACCCGAGTCTGACAGCGGTCCTCCTGCTGCCCTGTACGAAGGCAAATCTGTCTGGACTTCCACTCGGTGCTCCCCTGCTTACTCGCCGAGGGACAGCATCAGCCTCCCAGCAGGACGGCCCATGCTCCTCGTTCTGTACAGCACCAGCATTTGCCCAGATTGACATCAGTTGTGTACGAACAGTCTTCGATTACCACACTCCTTGGGGTCTTCTGGATTTCCTCAGCCTCACCGCTCCTCACGTGGACAAACCCGCTCCCTTGGCTCCCACCTGGCACACGCACAGGCCGTGAATAAACTGAGACAAGAGATGAAGCGCGGCACTTTGCAGGCGCTCACTCCTGAGCCTTCAAGCAGCAGCAGCTCGAGGGCTACACCGAGCTTGCTAAGCAGCGCTGGCACTAGAAGCTGAGTCCCAGTCTCACATGAGAGCTTTCGTCGCACACATCGCACTGCTTAAAGTTGAGTTGTCTACGCTCCCAGGGTCAACAAAGAGAAAAAATGACCCCAGAGCACAATTCATTCCATCTTGAGATAAAAAAAGATGAGAAGCAGCCTAACAGACAGCAGGCCCTAATCCCGCAGTGCCTTCTCCAGCCCCTTCCCAAACCCACCGGCTGCTGTTCCTCACGGCACTGTCCGTCAGAGAAGGGACGCAACTGAACAGATTTGGTGACACACAGTGCCAAACGCTCTCCAGAAGCCAGGATCCGCTGTGCTGTTGCTCTCCCCAGACTTGTTCTGCAAACCGCTGAGTTGGTTTAGCAGATCCTCCCCTTCCAGGTCTGCTGCAGTATCCTCAACCATTCCCAGCTGTTCCTTCCCACCATTCCTCCGTTACTCATGAGAAGGAGGAAGAAGGGGAGACCTGAAAGCAACCTGCCCGACAGGGTCGCACCCATTTCCCCAGGAACACCAAACCAGTGCAGAGGCTGCTGGACGCTGGGGGGTTCCCTGCCAGGGCCAGGTGGGACAGTTTGAAAGGTCGCTCTCTGGGCTGACTTCTCAGACCGTCTCAGAGCTGGACCAGCAGCAGGAGAGGGAAACATCTCTACATGCTTCTGCATAAGAAAAGCAGCACGGTGACTATGATCCTCAGCCCCGCGACAAGAGATTACTGGAAGATCACAGACTTACGCAGGGGGAGGAGGATCACCAGCTCCAGCTCAGAGGATGAAGGAGGCACTTGAAGCTGATGACAGGCTCGATCCTGTGCCTTGCCCTCAGCCTATCTTGCTTGCTGCAATGAACCAAGCTGGATTTTTGCCTTCAGGCAGTCCTGCTGCACTATTATTTCCAAACTTTCTTCCATATGCCTGTTCCACTTGCAAACACTGACAGCACAGCTCTCCTTCCCAAAAGCAACTCTGTCCTGCCCAGCCACTCAGCTCTGCACAGACCCTTCGTCACACATTGAACACAGATCCCCAGCTGCACTCCAGAAGACAAGGTAGAGAAAGGGGACAGGGGAATATGCAGTCCCACTACAGGGCAGGGTCCCAGTTTATTTAAGCAGACTGCAACCTCCTAGGACATGGTGTAGGTTCCCTCTTCCACCTACAGCATCGCTGTCACACAGACTCCTCTCCAAGTCGGAGCAGAAATGCTCTTCCACACACTGTTCCCATGAGGAGCAGCTGCCCCATCTAGCCGTGCAGTTGCTGTTCCCCTATCTCTAACACCCAAAGGTCCTGCTGTGCTTCCTCCTCTCCTCGACGAAAGCAATCAAAACCCTCTCTACAGCCTCACAAGTCCACTGCAGGCTCATATAGACTGCTGTGCTGCACAGGCCCACCAAGGGGATGCAACCGTCCCCTGCAGCCTCTCTGCTCTCTGGACAAGTGGCTACCCAGAGGACAGCCCCTGCAAGAAAGGCAGGAGAAGGGTGCTGCCCGGCCCTGCTCTGCGGTCCCTCATGCACCTCCACGTGCAGTTCACCTACATCCCACACACAGAGGAATCCTTCCACACACACAGCACGTCCTACTCCTTGGACCTGGTCTGCGTGCGTCAAGCAACGGCACGGCACGCGAACGTGTGTGCCTAACTCCCTCGGCCTCAGGGCAGCACACCGTTCTAACCAAAAGCCGGCGGTGTGGTAGTGTAACCCCCTCTCTGGGACAGCACTGCTGCCCTGCCTCGCCCGGACACCCTCCCCCAGCTGCAGTTACCATCCTGGAAGACTCTCTCCACGTTCAGTCCGTAGGTGGCACAGGTCTCATAGTACGTGCAGCGCTTCAAATCATTGGAAAGCTTCCGCGCCCGAGAATCGTCAATGACCCGGGGGTTCGTGGCGCTGATGGCATCTGGAAACCAAAGGGAGAGGAGGTTAAAAAGCAAGCGCCTGTGTCCCATCTATCCACAGGTCCCACGGCACGCTCCTGACCTCCCTCCCTCCCTTCACACACTGAGATACCCACCTTCATAGTACACCCCCTGTCCTACAAATGCCTTAGATTACAGTCCCATGTTTGTAGAAAAATGGGTTTGTTAAAAGTACCGTTTTTTAAATGAACCTCATTCAACTCTCCTAACCATCCAGCCACCGACGTTTCTGAAGACAGAGGGCAGAAACCAGCGGGAGGTGTGGCTGGCAAGGCAAGGCAGCCTGGATGTTAGGAACGGGACACACCACCACAATTTCACACAACCACGTCGTGAACAGTGCAGCTGTTGAAGACAACAGGACACTCGGTGACAGAGTGCTGGGGGCAAAGGTGTAAACAGCCTGACCTCAGGTCCAACTACAGCCTCATCTGCATGAGGGTGCACGGTGTTTACATGCGTCAGAAATGACTAACGTTGCCATCGGTCAACGTGCCATTGGTCATGGCTGCTGTAACAAGCGAGTGCACTCATCTGCAAGTCCACCTCAGCTGCAGAGTAAAATGGATTTGCCACTCTCGATCATTTTAGGTCTCATGGCCATACCCTACAGATTGAAAGAATCGAAAGGGAGAAACCATCCTCAGTTAACTGGGAAAGACAGATCTGCTAGGATGCACTCACAGTTGAGGTCTTAGTGGACAACACTAAGAAATAGGCTTAATTTGTATCCCAGATGGCTGCTAAGCGCTCGCATGTTTGGGAAAAACGACCTTTCCAAGAGGAACCTGATTCCTTGAAGACATACCAGGGACAAGCAGGGGCTGCAAATGAACCCTCTCAGGAGTCGTCGAAGGAGGACTGGGACTCACACTGTAAAGAAGTCCCCCTCAAACTCTCCAGTGGGTTGCTTAGTGTGACTGTACCAAGACTGTGACCTCACCTGGCTCTAAGTCTGGGACAGCGATGATCACCGACCGCTCTGCCATATCACTCTTTCCCACTCCTGAGCTTCCACAGCACATGCCTGCAACCCCAGCCCAGTCCTGAACCAAGATCACCCAGTCCTAACATTAATTCCACAGTCTTTAAATATCAAAAGTTTAATAACTTTGTTCAGCGCTTAATCTGGGGTCCAGAGCAGACACCCCTGCAACTCCCCTTCCACCGTCACCGCCTGTCTTCCCAACCTCAGGGTTTCTTCTTCACCAGAAGAGCACTGCTCAGGAGCCGGATCCTGCCAAAACCTTTTTCCCTCGCATCCTCCGTCCCCTGCTCCTGCTCCCTGCTGTCACCCTTACATCCAGACAACTTCTGCAGGCCCAGGCTCCCTCCTGCCCGTGCTTTACCATCTACAGGCAGGAAGGACACTCGTTTCGGAGGAGCGGAGCTCAGACACCTGCAGCAATGCCCTCCTTGCTGCCCCTCCCTGCCTCCTGGGCACCCGCCGCAAGCCTTTCGGAGGCCAGGCTGCCTCCGAGGCACGCTGCGCAAGGCAGGAATCCCGGTCAAGGGCTGCCCTCTCTCCCGGCAGCCCCTCTCCATCGGCAGCTCCTTGCCCAGGCGTGTCTGGGGTGCCCAGCTGGGGCCCCAGGCACTGCGTCTCCTGTCTCCGCTGGCAGCCTCAGCTGCAGTTTCCTGACAGTTCCCTTACGGCCTCCGTCCCAGCCCCAGCTGCCTCCAGTCCAGCCCTGCGGGGGAGAGGGGAGGGAGGGCAGTTCTGGGTTGCTGTTGCTCTTCCCCACATCCACGTGCGCTGGCAGCACCTCAGGGGAGACGGTGCTCCCCAGCTCAGACCTCATCTCGGGGTGCTGAAGGCAAGCTGCCATCCCCCCAAACCTTCCCTGCTGCAGCTCGTCCCAGAGGATGAAGGGCAACGCACCAGCCGAAAACCCTCCCACGCCCAGGCCCTGACTCCTGCCTGGGCCCAGCTGCTGCAGGCAACGCCAGCAGGTTTGGGCATTTCAAAGAGGAAAGCGGCTCCGTGAAGTCAGGCAGCTCTCCGCAGGAAAGCTGAGATGGTCCAAGAAGGAATTACTCAGTAATCCAGGGCTCTAGACCAGGGCCTCAGAGTAACCGTCCCGCGTGCGGCTTCCAGACTGGCATCTCCCAGCGCACTGCAGAGCAGGCACCCCGCGCTCTCGTCACCACTGCTCCTGAGCGAGGCAGGGAGGATGTGGGGAGGAAACCCGGCTGCCCCGCTCTCACCCTGCGTGCCCACCAGCACCATCGGCACCTCCGCTGTGTTCCGGTAGCTGCAGAGCCGCAGGTAGTAGTTGTAGACTGTCTGGAAGCTGATCTCGTCCTCCAGGCTGAAGACAAACACCACAGCATCGACCCAGGCAGCAAACTGAGGGAGACACACCAGCCATTACAGCCCAGACAAGCGTCCCGGAGCCCGGGCCCAGAGCCGCCAGCCAGGGCAGGCGCACTGCAGGTGCCTGGGGAGCTGCCGCCGGGTTCAGCTCAGCGCACGCCCCGGGCCCTGCGGCTCAAGCTCCCCAGCACCGCGGGGAGGCCCTGGGGCCAACAGTCACCATAGGGGTAGCCCCTCCGCAGGCCCTGCAGCCCTCGGGCTCGCCCACGACCAGGCTCCCAAGAGGCAGCCGGGCAGGCCCCTCCCCAGGAGCCCTCCAATCCCTCCGGCAGGACAGGGTGGGAAGGGACCGCGGGGGGTACGGGTCTCCCACCTGGAGTTCGGGGGGGCCCCCTTCATCTCGAATCAGCAGCAAGTAACTCTGACCGTCCACTACGATCTCCTTCTTAAATCGGCCACCTTGGGAAGAAAGCAAAGCAGCAGGTGAAGTGAGGCCGGGGAGCAAGGAGAGGGAAACCCCTAACGAAGGCCGGGGGGGCTGCGGAGCCCTGCGGCAGCGGCAGATGAGGTGCAGAGACGGAGGTCAGGGAGAGGAGTGAGGACCCAGACCACTCCCCAGGCGCCCTGGAAACCAGCCTTACCCTCGGGAGACTCCTCCTGCACGTAGGTGCCGGTCAGGTAGCGGTGCACGAGGGCCGACTTGCCGCTGGACAGGTTCCCCACGATGCCCTGAAACAGAGGCGTGCGTCACCCACCGCCTGCGTGCCCAGCACGCCTCCCTCTACACCCCCGCGAGGCGAGACCGCCAGCAACCGGGCGCGTGCCAATGACGGGCAGAGTCGGTCATGAGAGGGCACAGGGGATGGCACAACCCAGCTGGCAGTCAGTGAGAAGCCTGGGGGCATTAACCGGTCTCAGTCGGGCAGAGAGCAGCAGGTACTGGGGCGCAGCCACCCAGACGGGGGGTGGTGAGGACCCTCGTCCTCCCCCAAACAGGCGCAGCCCCATCAGTGCCACATTAGCTCTTCCCACAGCCCTCCTGCTCCTTGGGGGAACGCTTGCCCTCCCAAGCCACAGCCAACTCTGAACGAAAAAACCCTCTTCTCCCAGTCCACACATCCCAAATTTTGGAGCATTACAGCTCTGGACAGCACCTGCCAGGAGGAGAACGAGCACAGCGACCGGCCACGTGTTCAGGACAGCTGCTGCTTCCGATACCAGCAGCGAGGCACAGCGCTTGCTCCTCGCTGCGGCAGTGACGCTGCTGTAGCAGAGTGCCCGCTTCCCGCTGGAGCTGGCTGCGCTGCCTACACAGAAAGACACCTAGCGCCAATTTTTAACCGACTTGAAAAATAAAGATACCGAGCACTAATTTTTAACTGGGTTGAAACAAACTAGGCTGAGGGGGCTGTCAGTTTGGGTCACCCTACCAATTTGCTACAAAACGAACAAAGCTGTTCATGACCCAGGATGGGTCAAGCCAGACAACCCAGTTTCTCCTAATGTCAGCATTTTCCCAATGATTTAAAAAACTTCCAGTGCCTAAGGGCTTGCAAGTGTACTTGCCTGCTGGTGGCAGAGCAGTCCTGGGGTACAGGGGTACATCTTCTGCCATCCTTGCAAAAAATCTGGTTCCAACTGGTCAGCTTATATCCCACAGCTATTCCCCACATCCACAGGGACAGCAGCTCATGGGGCGGGCTCTTGCGCTACTCAGCATCCCAGCTCGTGCTCCTCTAGCCTCAGCTGCAGCGTTGCTCTGATGGAGCTGGAGCGGAACAGCCGGGGTGATGCAGAGCCGCCCTTTGCCCGTGCTCTTCTGCATCCTCCTGATGCCCGAGGCCTGTGGAGAGGTGCTCTCGGCCAGGAGCCAGAAGAGCTGTTCCTAACTCACTTCTTACACAGGCCTGTGCACCTCAAAACCCTGGCTGGTGAAGAAGGTGGGCAAGCTCCTACCAGCTGTTCGCTGTGGAGAGCCCAGGAAGCTGTCCCAGCCGAGCCGGGACCACGGCTCACCATATCTGGGCAAAGCGAGCTCCCACTCCTTTTCCACACAACTTCCCAAAAAGCACCTAGCCTACCATTGGCTTTGGACAGTCTGACCTTACCACGGATCTTCTCGTACGTAACTAACTCCCGCTTCAGGGCTCCCTACACCTCCTCCCGTGTCTAAACTGCACTCCCAGTGCTCCCACAAAGACATCCTTGGGGTGGGTGTCCGACACACCAACACCGCCATTTGGAGCACCTGCCCGTACTGCCCCGTAAAACCTGGAGCCTGGGAGTTTCTCCACCACTGAAGGTTCACGCTTTGTCCCACCGACTTTTTGCTGTTGTTGCCCAGCATTCCATCCACCCAAATGCTTTTGGAGACATCCTCCTTCTCTGTCCCCAAGATTAGTTAGCATGGATGGGGGGACTTGCTGTTTCACTGGGATTTAAGATGTCTGGTACATCTAGCAGACAGAAGCCACCAGAGACATCCCCATGCAGACGTCCCAAGGGGGCTGCTGTGTTTCTGGGAAATCCAACATCCCCTGCGTGCCCATGGCTGCTTCACAGCAAATGCACAGTGACACTGAATCGTCTGGCAGCGCACCGCTGACCTTGCACTCTTCCTAAACCCACCACTGGACCAGACCACAAGATTCACTGGGCACGTGTGGAGGGCCCCCATTTGCTGGAAATACCAGAGTCTCCGCGGAGGTGCTGCACAGAGCCGGTGGGTGTGTTTCTGTGCGGAAAGTCCAGGCAGAAGTACAGTATCTTTATGACGAAAATTTCAAGCAGGCACACAGCACTGAAAAGCTGATAGCGTTCGTGAAAGCAGCACATACCCTTACATGTACGAGAGACAAAATCAAAATTCCAAGTCCCATCACTTGTCTCCAAGTGTCGCCCAGGTATCAGAAACCGGCACAAGGCGCGGCGGTGTCAGACTCTCCGCTTGCCTGCTGTCACAGCAGAACCCTCCTCCCGGGCTCCAGCGAGCCCCGGCTCCTGGAAACACGGACACGGCACTGCCGCCCAACTCAGGGAAGAGCCCGCGCAGCTGAGCGAGGACCAGCCCTTCCCGAGCAGGTGCCGCGCTCCGTGCCCTCACCCCGTCCACAGCCCCCCGAGCCCGGCCCCTCCAGGCGCCAGGAACGAAACCTGCTGCGTGCTCAGCCAGACCAGCCCCACAGGGGACCCGTCGCCCCAAGAGACCCGAGTCCCGCGCGCTGGGGCCGGGGGCGGCTCTCCCGCCCGGCCCGCTGCCTCGGGCCGTGCCCCTCCCGCACTCCCGGGGCCGGGTAAGGGGTCGGCCGGCCCCAGGTGTGCCCAGCGCAGCCCGCCCGTGCCAGGGGACGGGACCGAGAGCCGCACTGTCAGGGCAGGGCCTCCGGAGCCCAACAACTCGCTCTGGTAACACCTCCTCATGATGTCCAAGCGGGGGCCATGACGATTTCGGCTCCAGCCACTGGCTCTTCCCCGCTTGCCAAGATCTACTCCCCGTCGCGGCACTCGGGGCCCGTGGGCACAACCCGTGGTGCCGCCCCGGTGGCAGGCTGCGGCACAGGGCAGACACACCGTGCTGCCAGACGCGGCCTAACTGCAGTAGCACAGCGCTCCACTCCCCGCCGCCTGCCTGCAGGGACCGTCCCCGCCGCACCCCACGCCTGCCCCCTGCCCCCATCTTGCATTATGCCCCCGACGGCGCCGCTGACACGCTCTGTGCGACTGCGGAGCCAAAGGAGTCGAGACCAGGCGGTCCGGCCCGGCGCTCGTTTGCAGCGCTCTTTTCAAAGCTGCCCAGCTGCCAGAGCAGGTCTGCGGTACAGCCGCACGCAGCCCCGCCAGCGCCCACAGAGGCGGGGGTGAGGAGAGAGGAGGGGCTGGGAACGTTAAAGCTGCCTCTGCCACCGAAGGGAAGTTTATGGCCGACCTTTTCCAGGGAAAGGGATGAGCTTGGTGAGTGAGTCACCACCAGGCAGGTTCTCCAGCTTTCAGCCAGGTGCTCGAAAGCTCCCACTGCACCGGGTCCTGCCCCGGGCTACCCGCACGCTCCTGGCGCTGGGTAGGCGCGCCAGCCCCCGCAGCCCTGGCAGCCGTGCTACGGGAGCGCAGGAGACCGTCCCGTTTGCCGGCGCCTCTCGCACCCGCGCCACACGGAGCCGGCGACTGGCGGGAACGGGGTGCGGGAGCCCGGGACTAGGAAGTGCAGATCAACACAATCCCACGGGCATGCCCGGGCAGAACGCATCGCTGCCAGGTCTGTCACCCACCGCAGTAATTACAGATCGTACACAGCGCGTTTAGGCAGATGAGAACATGTACCAGACTGCAAACCTCACAGGTAACGCACACGTGCTTCTGGAGCAAGCGACCCGCGGAGACGTAAGGGCTACACGAAGGCCGTAGCCCGCGTTATGAACGAAGGTAACACCCCTTGATGGCAGCGTGAGCAGTCTGGGGTACAAAGAGGTGGAGACAGAGAAGAAACTGTGGAGACCACCGCACGGAGCGGGCAGCGCGGGGGCTCAGCTCTGGGCCCAGGCTAGCCGCGGCTCCAGGCCCTGGGGAAACCTTTGCCAAACAGAGCGGCTCCCCGAGGCCGCCTGGCAGCAAGGACTCCACGCAACATCAGAGACTGAACACTCCAGCAACACTTAGCTCTCTAAAACTTGGATGGAGGCTGCATTTACACTTTCTTTGCTTATAACCAAAATCCTGACCTAGCTCTTGCTGAAATACGCTTCTGTCTTATATCTGGTGTTATAAACAAGCTCAAAGAGAACTGAGAGTCTTGAGGAACATAACCCCTTAGAGGCAGCAAACCGAAGTAAAACGCGGTGTGCAGGCACCACGGAAACCTCTGTATCAAGACATGTTAGGAGAACGAGGACTGCAGCCTGCCTCTGTGCTGGCCAGCGAAGGGCTGATATTGCCCAGTATCGGGTCTGGGGGACGAGTCCCCACCAAGAGGCACCATTTGTGCCTTTCCCACAGGGAAGGCAAGGTCTGCAGGAATCGCTGCCTTCTCGCAGACACAGACTCCTCTCAGCCTGCAGCAGATGGAGGAAGCTTCAGGATAAAATTGAGGTGGGAAAAACTGCTGAGCACAGCTTAAATTCATCAAGCTTAAAGAAAGTACACAGACCACTTGTGCTGCAAATGGGAAGATGAGCAGGGAAGAAAGCAGTAAGATCCTTACCTCCTGCAGGAGAGGCAAAGGGAACAGTTCATTCCCGCAGGAGGAGGGATGTGGGCTGCGGTCAACGCTTTATGTGCCATGAAACAGAAGCCCCCAATGAGTCCGTGGTTTTCCATACTCACAGAATTATGAATCTTGTTTCATAGGCTCAGTGTAGGTCTCTCCTGGGGACAAGGATTGGCAGATCAGAGACAGAGCGGGTGCTTCGTGCAAGCCTCTCCCATCATAAACAGCACGCTCTGCCATTTATCAAAAGACCCTGCGTTTGCCCTGCATTAGGATGCCTTTTGGCTTCAGACACATTTTTCACAGGGGCACGTGGTGCAGGCAGTGAAGCGTCGCACAGGCAGGATTGGGGGGCTCTGCCACGGGAGCCGCTTCTGCAGCACTGCTGATGGCTGCTGAGCCTCGTGCCAGCTGCGCAGGCAAGACCTTGCTCCAAGACCATGCTCCCTGCGTCGCGCGTGCCTCTGAGGACGGGGCCGGTGAGGCTGAGGCGGGAGCTGAGGGGAGAGTTGCTTGAAAACTGGAAGGGAGCAAAGCCTGGGAACGTTTCTTGCCAAATCTCAGCCATTTAGTGATCCCCGTACAGACTGCAGGATGGGTGCCAGGTGGGGACCCCTTCCGTACCACCGTAAGCTGGTGGTAACTCAGGACACTCGCTCAAAGACCAATCTGTCTGCAGAGACCTGGGGAGAAGAGCTGGGCGCTGCGACGGCCGGGGACGGCCGCACCGCTGGGACGGGCGAGACGGGAGCTGAGGAAGAGAGGCATCATGGCGCTGGCGCACCCACGGGGCAGCGCAGTGCGGAACGCACCCCTTGGACACCCGCCCAAAAGCTCAGGACCTGGCCGGCTTTCCTCGGCCCCGCTGGCTGACCGCCATCCCCGACCCAGGCAGGAGCAGCTCTGCCGCTACGCGACGTCCTTCCCTCCGCAGCCGCAGAAAGCAGAAGTCCTGGGCGACCACCCCACCGCCCAGAGGTCTGCCCACCCAGGCACAGGGTCGCCCACCGCAGTCGGCTGCTGCAGCCTAACCCCAGAGACACGACGGAAGGGGCTTCAGCCCAGCAAGGCTGGGACTAAACCAGGACTTGGAAAGGCCTCCAGGCTTTCAGGAAGAGCTGCATCGGCCAAATGAAACCCCGGAGCAACAGAGATTCCTGGAGGTCACGGAAAACATGGGAAAAGGATTGTGTTAATTGAAGAACTAAAAGCTTTAGGTTTGTTTAGCTTGCAGCACTGTTTTGCAGCCTGCAGGATGTTAAAATGTCAGAAGGCAATACAGAGAATAGCTGCAAGAATATTTTTGAACAGACACACATTTTACAAGCTAAACTAACAAATGAATATTCAACGTTTGTTTTGATTTTTACTTAACTGCAGATAAGCAAAATGTGGCAGCATGGTGCCGATATGTTTTGCAAAAAGGCTTCTTGTTTCTCGGATTAAGATCGAAAAAAATTAATCTTGAAAGGGCTGACAGGAGACATGCCAACAGTCTTCAAAGGGAGTTAAGGGCTGCCACGGAGCGCGCGAGGAGCGCGGAGCGGTGGAACAGATTGCCGAGGTCCCCGAGAACAGCCAGCCAGACAGTCGGAAGCGCCTGCGGCATCCTGCCCGCCCCGACGTCCCTTCCAGCGCTGCCCCAGCGCTCGCAGCGCGGCTGCCGAGGGTGCCCTTCTGTGAATGCCTGAACCAGCCCGCGAGCTCATTGCCACCAGCAAGGAGGTCCCACTTCGTCCCTCGCCCCAGGCACGGCTTCTGCCGCTCGTGCTCGCCAGCCAGCTCGGCTCAAGCAGAACACCCTCTGTGTCCTCCTGCGCCGGCTCACAGACGGCCCCAGCAAGCCGGCGCGCGGCCATCGGCGATGGCAGGCCGTGGGACACGTCTCCCGTCTCAGAGGTGCCGCACCCCGAGACCAGGCCCTCTCCCCCCTGACCTTGTCCCACGTGAAGGGGGCTGTGTGGGGGTAGAGGCAGCCCCCCTACCAGAGACCGTATCCCAGAAGTAGGTGATGAAGCCTGCTAACGGCGTGCCTGGGAAACCCGCCCCACGCTGACAAACTGGAGGGGCTTCATCCCCTCTGTTTGGCAGAACAAAGCTCCAGAGGTGACAGTTTCACCCCACCAGCATCCGCGGCAGGGACACCACGGGGCAGTCGTGGCTGGGAGGTGGCCAGTAGAGGCCAGGGAAGCACCAGCGCAGAGCTGAAGCCAACGAGGCTCAGAGAGGTGACACCTCCCGCACGACTCCCAGGCTTGGGCGGCTGCTCCGAGGGTGACGACCGTGGATGCCTGCCTGTACCGCTGCCCAGGACCTGCCCCTGCTTCTGCTGCGCCAGAAGGTCTAGCCCGTGCAGCAGTACCCGGGCGGGAATTACGACTCTGCTATGGCCAGCAGGAAGGGTGAAGTGCTCAAATATCGCCTTTCGACTTTCATATCCGAGTGCTCTCCCAGACCAACACTCCCTCTCTTACAAGCATGAGCCACCAAGAAGCTCTTGCCCTCCCCCAGCACGACAGCATTCCCGCCGCGAGGCTGAAGCCTCTCCGCATTTCCACTTGGCCACATTAAAACACGGGTTTTTCTTGGGGATTTGGAGAAGCATCAGAGAACCAGGGTTGGCACCAGCCACGAGTACTCACCACCTTCAGCTCAGGCACCGAGCGACTCAGGGTCCATTCCTGGCTGTTCACAAACGAATCTGCAGAACAGAGAGAAGAAATCATCAGGTCACCATGGTCTCCCTCGAGATCCTCACAAAGATCCTGCCACGCGCTCTCTGCTCCCTCCAGGCAGGAGATTTATGGCTCTTCACTCCCTTCCACCTCACCTACAGACACGAAGCTGCATGAGTCCCGATGCTGCCCGTGCCCGGGAGGCTCTGCAGCCGGAGCTCCGGACGGGAAGGAGCGGCCGAGCTGAGGGCAGGAAGGCAGCGCAGAGCCCACGCACCGCGGGCTGCGGACCCTCCCTCCTGCCCTGTGGAAGCACAAGAAGCCCTACAGCACCCCCTTCCTCGAGGTTCCTGGGAAGCACCAGAGACTAGGTGCCTTTTCGGGGGGCACATGCTGTAAAGGACCCCAGAACTGAGGGCACGTAACGGTCAAAGCAGTGCCCTGAGCACTGCACTCGGGCTACAACACCAACGTGTTGTACGCCGTGCAGATAAAGAGCTGAAAGCACGCTATAATCTATGTTCGTGATTGAAAGTGAACACGATTAATTATGTGCACGTTATGTAATTTGCAGAACATTGTAGTAGGCTTAAGAAGGTTGTAACAATCAGGCACGGCTTTGAGCGGCGCAGGTAACACCCACTCTCCTGCACAGAAATCACAAACACTTCATTTACATCCAACCAGCCTTCAGGAGCTGGTCAAACAACAGACTTCCCAAACAAAACCAGACTCACTGGAGGAGGAGCAAGAGCCTGGGGAACACCCTGAATATCAGAAGTAGCCAGCAGCCACTCCTAACAAAACCGGAGTCCTTCATTTACCTTACGAGGACATCCTCCACCCGCAGCCAGATGGCTACAGGGTCGGGGGCCAAAACATACTTGCTGTATGTTAATAGTGTAAAAATAATGAAGGATTTTTGGAGAGCGGAAACCTGTGGGAGCACTGCTTCTTCAAGAACCTGTAATAAACTTGCCGAATTTGCTGCCACAGACTATTGCAGAAATGGAAATCTCAGATGGCTTCAAAAATGGAAGAGGTGAATCCGCGAGACCCAGCTGCGGGCAGCAATTAAACACAACGTTCTGGGCGCTACCGCTGCTGAGGCGTCACCCGAGGCCGCAGCGGGACGCCGGGCCAAAGGGGAGGTGGCTCTAGACCTGCCCCACAGCGGCCGCCGGCGCAGGAGCTGCGAGCCGCCCTTCCCCGCCCCGGCGGCTCCTCCCTGCCTGCCGCTGCTCCCGGCAGCCCCGACCCCACCGCTGCATTCGCGGTGCAAGTCCCAGCTCTCGGCGTCTGCACCGGCACTACCCAAACCGGCTGGGCAAGCTGGCGGCTGCAGGTCTCTGCCGAGTAGGTGTTTCACCTGGGGCTGCGCCAAGCACCGCAGGCTGAAACCAGGGCACTGCAGGAGGTGCCGCCAGACCCAGGCGGGACCAGAGGGCAATGCCAGGCTCCTCAGCCCTGCCAGAAGGCAGTCAATGACGATCTTCACTCCAGTTTATGTTCCTGCCCTCGTAACTCCCAAGGGAAGGTTGGACACAGAACAGCCGCAACCCTCTCTCTATCTCCAGGCTGATGCCTTGTCTCATCTCCCCCTACCTCACCCGGGCAGCCGGTGGGAGACGCGCGGCCCAAACCTGCGTGGGGAAGAGCCTGCTCCTGCTGCTCGCGGCCGGAGGGCTTGCAGGGGGCCCTGCCCTTCGTGCCCGCGCGGCCGCAGGCTGGTCCACCGCTGCACGAGGGGAAAAAAAGATGATCGGCCCCTGTGCCTTTGGCATGGCACTTGTGCAGCCACCGCAGGCCACAGCACATTTTTTCATCGTATCAAAAAAAGGTAAGAATACAGTGCTCATACCTAGAGTTTACCATTCATACGCCAATTTATTAACACTTCTTTTTCAGAAGCTACAGACAAATAAAACACTGATGCAGTAACACAAGGTTATTTATAACCACCATGAAGGTTCTTAAGAGGAATCGTTTCTTCATGGTCTCTGTCTGTCACGTATCCTTTCTTTTTTTAGGCAGAGGTAAAATCTTTATTAAAACAACTAATAAGTTAGGAGGAAAATGATAAGTTCTTGAGCCCTTTCAAAAAGATAACAGCGCACCTGTATTTCCAACTACATTACTTGGTCTATAAAAAGCTGTCACCTCCACCTGTAACTTCTGGTCTGCTTCGTCCCTTTGTCAGTTAACCGCGATGGTTAAAGCACCGTCAGTACCTTCTCCTTTACTGACATTCCCTCCTGCCAGATTAGAGGAGCGTTCTTGCACTGTTTCACTACATATACCTTGTTCTTCAGCTACGAAAAACTGGCAAAAACCGAGCAGGTTTTTCGAGGGGTTCTGAGTGGAGCACAAGTCAAATGCACTCGCCGACTTGGCCTCAAGAAAGAAAAGAGAGGCGGAGAGAGGCCTGGAGAGGGCAGGCTATTCTCTTCTCTTTTTCTGTTCTCAGATGCTCACGATAGAGAAACAGTCCAGATTTTTGCTAGTTGCCTCCTTTGCTAATTATTCTAACAGATCTTTGTTTTTTAACCAAGGTTCAGGAGTTCGTTAGCGACAGTTTCATTTTTGACTTGCTGTGAAGGCCTCTGAGTAAATCTTAACACAAATAAATAACTGTGACACAATGCCAACTGAACTACATTCAGCCATAGAACACATTAAATTATTAACTACCATTAGCATGTTTAACCCAAACCACCGACGTACAACCTGCACACCTCTGCTTGTCAATCAGCTCCCAACGCGTGCCAAGTCTGAATTTTAGCCCAGGCCACCAGCCAGTCCCGGTGATCGACCCGGCACGTCCCAGCCTGCACACGGCATCGTCACCCCGCGGGTCCCGGGGCAGCCCGGCACACCGGCTGCACCCGCGCCATCTCCAGGGCGCTGGCACCTCTCTGCACGGTGCAGCCGCAGCTCCTGCCGCCGCGAATCCCTGCGCCTGAGTGACAGCCCCGCTGGCGCGAAGGAGCGGTACGGAAAGACCGGCAGCAACGCTCTCGCTGTCACCGCTCACGCCTGCCCCGCAGAGCAGCGGGGAGGACGCGCCCAGCGCCCGCTGACTCACCCACACCGGACCTCTCTAAGCTGCGCTGCGCCCCAGCTTGCAACAGCCATCACCCAGGAGCTTGCACGCTGCAGCCTGGCTTCAACACGGGGCTAAGTGGAGCGAGACCCTCCCTGTCCAGCCCAGCTCACCGCCCCAGACCGCGGCTGCTCTTCGGTTGCAGGCGGGGGACGGGGCTGTCCCTCCTCCAGGGCAGGGAGCAGCTCGCACCACTACTGCTGGGAAATCCACTCGCGACTGCAGCTGGACAGAGAGGCTGCTCGGCACCAGATCTCTGCTCTGGCACGTGGGAACCCAGGAAGAGTAGGAACACGGTGAGAGTACGTGATACTGACCCCGCATGTGTTTGCGGCTGCTGACTTCTTCAGCTCAGGGATCTCCTGTGGTTTGCCTATTTAGTAAACCTCAGAAAACTCTCCTTTGAGTAATTGTTCTGTCTCCTTTTAAACCCATATAAAATTTCACTTCCCCATAGTTCTTTAGCAAGGAGTTTCAGCAGTAAATACCCATTCCTTGAAAACCCACTTCCTTCTGTTTCAGGCGGGACTTCATCGGGTGCCCCAGCCCCTGTACCAGAGGCGGCGAGCTAACAGCCCCAGCCAGCCTGACCAGCACCGCCCCATCTTTCACTGCCAGCCCTCTTTTCCACGCTGCGGAGTCCCAGCTGTTGGATCGCTCCTCGTGCAGAAGCTGTTCTGCACCTTCCACCCTCTCTGCTGTCCTCCTCCAGTACCTCCTGTTTAGCAGGAGAGGACACGTCCACTGCACACGTCGCTGTGTAAAGCATCTCACCGCAACAGGAGGAAGGCAGACGGCTGTACCGGGAGGTCCCACGTGGCTCCAGCAACGGACTCTGCCAGAGCACCCCGCTGCCTCACCGCAGGAGAGCCCGCTGTAATGATAAGGCGCTCTACCTGCAGCATTTCGGGGTTGAGATACCCGCAGTGTAAGTGCTCACAGAGGTATGGACGAACCCACGCTTACTCCGGTACCCAGGAAGGTAAAAGCAAGTGCTTACAGGCTACGTGACCACAGCAAGGGAGACTAAGGTGGAAGTGGCCTCGAACTGAAGACAGCCAGGGGATTCCTTTTCCAGTCGCCTGGAAAAGTTACAGAGACACAGGTCTTGGGGGGGGCGGTTCCCTCTGCGGCCCCCCCAGAGCCAGCGTCACAGGTGTCAGGATCAGAAGACCCTCGTGTCCACCAGCCAGCCCAGGCCGGCCCCGTACACACAAACCCTTCCGCTAACGAACTCCTACGTGAACAAAAGCGCCTCTCGTTCAGGAAGACATCCCACCCTGGCATTAAACTGCCCGTACGGAGCACCACTCCTCGCACCGACCCTCTCGCTCTGCCCTTCCCCTTTAGCTGAATGGGTGGAGCTGCCTGAGGTGTTTTCTACCACAAGGGTTAGGGATGAAGCAAGGCAGTGCCTGGGCAAAGCAGAGAAGTGAGGCGAGGAGGCCGCGCGTGTCCGCGCACCGGGGCAGGCAGGTGTCCTGTGCCTGCACCTTGCGGCGTGCCCAGGAAGCTTCCCAGCTTCTGCAAGAGCGTAGAAGCAGCGTCACGGTGTCCTGCAGCACGCCCTCCAACCCCACCTCCCAAAACAGCCAGCTCGCTCCACAGCGAGTCAGGCCTGCACAGAACGGCGGCTACTCAGGAGGAGCACTTGGACCAAGCCCCCCCGCACGCCTGACTGGCACCACCCGGCCAGTCTTCAGTTCTGCCTTCGGACAAGCTTCCTGCAGAGAATTTGTGGGCTTTCTGAAAGCTGAAACTCCTCAAAACCAGGAGGCGTTAGTGTCAGCTTCCCCAAGTTACTCGGTTAATAAAGCAGCATTCCCACGCGCACTTCTAGCACTCCCTGCGGACCATGGGGAGAAGCTTGGCTCTGGTTGTCCAAAGGAGAAAAAATAAATGCCTTCAACTGCATCAACCAGTAGCCTGCAGCACGCATCTCCTCCTGCCCCAGGTGCCCCAAGGAGCAGGATCCAGAAGATGTGGCAGTTCCTGCAGCACCTGAAGAATTGCCATTACTAAACACGAAGCCTTGACTTACACCATTCCCACCTACCACCTACACGACGTAATCAAGACCGTCAAGACCAACAGCTAGTGCAGGAAGGCCTGAGGATGTGGAGCACAACCCACTTCCACACGTCAGGCTGGGGTCCATACCACAACCGACCTGCCACTGTGACTGGCCCGCAGCCCTGGCTCCCAGGGCATGCCGATCACCCTTCTCATCACGCACGGGGATGCGCACAACCCGTGCACGCCACGTGGGTCTGGGTGACCCACGCCTAGTCCTGATGTGCCCATTCGCAGGCCCAAAGACGCCTCGTTGGTCAGCTCTCAGTCACCCGAAGTCCCTGTGTCCTGCAGCTGCCTGCACCCGCACTCGCAGGGACGGCTCCGTCGCTTGGTTTTCAGATAATTCCCCAGCACAGAGCCCCCCCGCCGTTTTCTTGCGCTTGCTTTCCTCCTCTGCCAGCAGCTTCTCGCAGAAGCAAGCGCAGCAGCCGTGTGCGGGCGGGCGCGGATGACACCCACGGAACTGTCAGAAAGGCACCTCAAGAGCAGTTTCTCAACCACCCAAAACAGCCACAGGCCAAGTACCTGGCTGCCGAAAAACGCTGACACAACTCGCTGATGTCAGCTTTGTCCACCCCAAGCGCTGATCGTTTGCTACTAAAATGCACTGACGTGCAGGAGGTTTCCTGCACTTCAGCAGTATAAATTCTGTTGGTACGATATTGTACCCTCCGTCTATCTGTGCAGCTGTTACACACCCAAACCAGCGTAAGGAAGGCCCACGTCCATAGCTGCAGGAGGTGGATTTGGGTGTGGGGGTCCCCTTCCGACGACACCATTCCCCTCCGGGGCTGCCAGACCCTCCCCACCCGCAGCGCTTCTGCCGCCCAGCCGGCTGCGCCGAGCAGCGGGAGGTGCAGGGGGTGACGCCAGCCGCTCGGGCACCGTTCCCCACTGGAAGAGGCAGGAGATCCCCGTCTTCTCCCAGGGAGAAACAGTAACCACGTGGAAGCACGCAGCAAGCCACCAGTGACCTGACCTGATCTAAGACACTAACTGAAATCCAGGCGGGCAGGTCAGCATTAAGCACCTTCCACGCAGTGCCAGAGCTTGGAACGAGCTTGTTTAGCAGAGATTGCCTCCAGCTGGGTAACACCTTAATGAACTGTCATCTCCCTCATCACTAGGGTTCATGTAGGCATCGGGGAGTACTGATTTACTTGATTAGCTTCACTGCTGGACTAGCTGTATCATTTGGTATTTCACATTAAAACACACCCAGTCACTCTTCCCCTCTCTTCTCTTTGTTATTTAGTAATACCGAAGAGACCAGACTGTCAGCGCTGCGGTTGAATACCTTCCCCAGGCGCACCTGACCTCAAAAGCAGAAGCAGTGGACTCACGGCACCACTTGCACACCCAGAGCCTTAGCGCAGCCCCATGTCCTACGGACCCGCTGCTGCTGGCATCCGTTTGCTGCTGCAAAGCTGGGAGGAGGAAGGAGCTGGCCGGGCAAAACTGATTCCTCACCCAGGCTGCTCCCTTCACAGGATGAAGCGTAGCAGGTTCATCTACCTTGTGCTTCAGAAGCGCTAGTGCCAGACACATTTCGTCTCCACACACAGCAACTAATAATTAACCAACTCATTATCCAAGCCACTGTGGAACTAACTCGGACACTGAAACCCTGGACACTAACACCAGCCTTGAAACCAGGTCAGAGGCTGAGCAAACACAGCAGTGCCCACACAAACCACGTTCCAAAGTACCCATCTGCCCGCAGACGCAGATAAAAGGGCAGCAGAGTGCGACGTGCCTGGGCAGAGCCACCTTTTCCAGGCTTGATAAAGACTCAACCCTGGCAGCGCGGGCAGGAAGAGAGATTTCTCCAGGTCAGGGACCAAGCCGGGCAAGGCTAGTGTTCCCGTCAGAGAGCTTACCCAACGCGAATACCCTGCGGAGGACATGATCTTAGCAAGGATTATCTCACCAGAGCTTTAAATACTTTGCAGCAGCGAAAGGAGAGGATCTTGCGTATCTCTGGGAAAAAAGGGCGTGATTACGAACTGCCACCCTTGCTCCTTCGTGATCCTGCTCACGGCCGCAGCTGGTGCCGTCACACTGCGTATGCTGTGCAGTGCACAGACGTCAGAAGAGACACACGTTTTGAGCCTCTCAGCACCTACTACTTTCCAGCCCATGTCCGAATACACGCAGACCAACGAACCATACCAAATTCTCTCTTCTCTGACAGCCAGAAAGGGTCTGCTGAAAGGGACAACCCAGCAGAGCTAGTGACGCGGAGAGACAGATAACCCACCGCCTCCCCAACACAGCTCTGTGGGGACCTACCTTGCCGGTAAAAACCTGTTCTGACTCTGTCTGACCTCAGCTCTAGCTGTTTAACCCCACAAGCAAAGGCAGGTTAAGATTAAAAAGGCACTGTGTTTTGAAGCTCCCTCTTCCTATGGATGCCTGTAAACTGTAATCAGAACACCTCTGCACCTACTGCACACATCTCCTCCCGTCTCCTCCTGAGAAGGAGGCCTCTCAGATCGGTGTCCCAACAACTCCTTCCTTGATACCTTCCAGACTTCTTAAGTTTTGCTGAAGTGTGGACACCAGACTGCATTCAGCAGCCAAGGCCTGGTCTCTAAACCCATCGTGCCATCTCTGCTCCTCACCAACACTCCCAGCTAAGCTCAGGCAGGTACCAACAAGAGATGATACATATCATTATCTACTCAATTCACTATGCAAACTTCACCTTATTAATGTAAAAACATCCCCCTCTTCTCCCAGTAGTCTTCTCTCACACATGCCCTACACGTTAGTCCTCCGTGTGCCCAAACACCAAACAGGAGAGTAAAAGGGAGTTACCTTAAAGCACCTTAAAACACCGGGCATCTTTCTGGGAGAGGGGAATATGGTTGTGAGAAACACTTCCTGAGCTGAGGAGTCCAGATCCCACTGTTGGAGATGCTGCACCCATCACATGACCCCTCCCTGCACAGGGAAAACTCCAACCCCAAACCAGTCCGGTTCTTTCAAGCCTGTGCCTATCAGAGGGCTTCTTCAGAACTGCACCGATACCGCGATACCCAGAAATGTTCCTCTGAACCGCTGGCCACGATTATTTGCAGTCAGCCCAAGCTGGCCAGGCTCTGTGTTGACTTTGCTCTCTAGCTGCCAGGGCTCTTGCCCTCCCTTGGTGCATTAACAGAAAATCACACCCTGTCAGCCTTCATCCTGCTACACAAAGACCAGCTCTTTACGTCTTTTTTGGATAACAAGCTCTGCATTCCCCTGATCACCGCTCCCTGTGCTTGGTCCAGGCTGAACCCCTCCATCAGCAGGGAGCGAACGTTACCCACGCAGTCCAAAGGTCTCGGCAGGGCTGGGGGAGCAGCGCTGAGACCGTCCTCCCGACCCTCCGGTGGGCCGGGCCTGTCGGCCCTTGGGTACGTCTGCACAGCAGAGTGCAGCCCCGGGTGGGTATCTCAGCTTGCTATAAACAAAATACTCCAGGTACTGCAAACAGGGTAGCAGTGGTGGCTTGGACCTCTGCCTGGACTCATATATCCAGCTTTTCCAAAGAGCTGATAACCGCAACTGCAGCTGCACCCCCTCGGGAGGGCGTGTTGGGAATGCATCAGCAGCTTTCCTAGGGCTAAGGTGGGCAGCACTAGCATAAAGCATCAAAGTTTTTGAAATGTTGAGAGGGTGTTAGAAACACTGTTGGCCTGCAAGTCTAAAATAGGAACAGGGCAGAGGTCTCCTGAGCTGCCGCATCCAGCAAGTCCATGTTGGAGCAGTACCAAGGCTGTGCACCTCCAATCTATGGTGTCCTGGCTTAGAGGCTCACAGCTCCCACCGGAGCGAGCCAGAGCCCACAGACCAACACGCTGAGTGGGGAGACAATGGGGAGACAGAACATAAGACAGGACAAGCAACAGCGGCTTTGGTCTGCAGGCTTCACCGCTGCTTCTTCGCATCTCGTTGACCCCAGGAGGACATAGCTCAACTGGGTACAGAGGCAGATGGTGGCAAAAATGGTGTTCTAAGTGAAGACCAAACCAAAGTGTGAACTGTGCAGCTCCAGCAAGCAGGGCTCGCTCTGCCACAATGAGCCACAGTCCCAGAGGCAGCCCGGAAAGGTTGTCCCCAAGCTTGTGCCTCCAGTACGAGCCATGGTGGCAAATGCTAACCACCCTGACAAGCAGTGGTCTCGCATTAGCTGGCTGGTCACTGCCAGTGAGGGCTCCAAGCCCTCTATGGTGCTCCCCAGTGAAGCCTCAGAAGGCTCTCCAGCTGATGGACCCAAAGGGAGACCCTACCTGTCCCAGCAGAGCAGCCAGGTGAGGGGTGAGGACACCAACACAAGCACTCAACCTCAGCTGCTCCCCTGGGAAGGCGGCCACCGGCCCGGCTGCTGCTGGTGCAGCTCCTGCTGGAAGCCGCCGGCAAGCAGGGACAGGCCCCCCGCTGCACGGGCAGGGCCCGGCCCTCCCTGCCCGGATACACCCACATTCCCCAGCCATGAGCGCAGCCTCCCCTCGCCTGGGAACCTCCCGCCACCCAGCCAGCACCCGGCACCCAGCCCCGGGCACCCCTGCCAGCGGCACGGCCCCCCGGGAGGAGCGCACCGCAGGGGAGCGCAGCAGCAGCATCCCGTCCCTTTGCCTCGTAGCAAAGGCAGCCTTGGCCACCCACCCGGAGCCTCCAGGGCCTTCCCCTGGAACACAGCGAGCCCCAGGGACAAGGGGGACCTGCACGGCAGCAAAGCTCAGGCTGCCAGCAGTGCTGCTCCTGCGCTGGTCGCTGGAGCCCAGCCCTCCTGGAAAGCATCCTGGGCACAAAGCTGCTCTGGGCAGCCACTGCCTTGGGAGCGTGCGGATTCCTCGGGGAGCCTGCCAGCCCCAATCCATCCCTCTGGCATGTGAGCCAAGCCAGGGAACTGCCTCCACAGTGCCTGGACTCCCGGAGCAGAGCGATGGAAACCCGGAGAGGCTCGCAGGCACCAGAAAACGGCTGCCCTGCTTCCCCGAGAGCAGCAGGTCCCGGCCCAGCCCAGCCCCCAGCTCTGTGCATGCAGGCCAGCGTTCAATGCCTTAAAAAGCCTGTGGATGCTGTTCTCGCCTCCCAGCCCCTGCCAGGCGGCAGGGCTCATCCGCACGTTCACTTCTGCAGGGCCAGGCTGTGCTCCCCAACCCCCTCGCGCTGCTCTGCGCCTCTGCTCTGGCAACCTCGCAAACAGTTCAGCACTTGTTCAGGACCCCACTAACAGGACCCCTCTCCCGCTCCCACGGAGTTTCAGTTCCCTCTGCTCCCCCGACGCCGCTGCACGAGGCTCAGAACTCCCTGCCCTTGCTGGGACATCACTGGGGCAAGAAGGACGTGGAACACACGCGCTCGGCTCCCAAGTGTCCGGCCAGCAAGGGAACCCAGAGCCCCGGAGCATCTCCTCCCAGCTAGCCATGCTGCGGCTCCTTGAGCACCGACAAGCACGGTGGTGCACATGGCCACCGGGCGCTGGAGTGCAAAACAGCCCCATGAATGCTCATGCTACCTGGCTACAGCCGAGCTTTCCTGAGCGCAAACACCGCAGAGCACCGGGATGCAATTGGGTGCCTGTGCCCAGCCCAGGACCTCAGCTGGGACGGGTCACGGCCGCCCGTCCCTGCAGACCCCGCGGGCGCAGGGGGGCTCTCGCCAGGCCAGCATCGCTCCTGCACTCACTTACCCAGCGCTCGCAGCGGACCGCTGCCCAGGAGGACGGGCTCGGCACCGCCATGGGGGTCCTTGGGGCACGCGCTGCTGGTGCTGCCGCGCTCTCGTCTTCGGAAGCGGCTCGTGAGGAGTCTCCAGAGTCCCCCCGCCTGCCCAGGGTCAGCGTGCAGCCGGCCCCCGACCCTGGCCAGCTCCGGGTAGAGCAGGTCCCGCTTGCTGGGGCAGGTGTGCAGGGAGCTGGCGTCTCCCTCGCTCTTGGTGCGGAGACGCGCGGGGCGCAGGAGCCCCCCCGACTCCGAGCGCCGCAGCTCGTGGCCCCGGCGCAGGCGGAAGCTGAAGCTTTTGCGCAGGGAGCTGAAGTTCTTCCTGGGGCTGGGGCTGCTCCGGCCGCTGCCCCCAAAGAGGTTCCAGCGGCGGCTGCCCCACAGGGAGCCCCCCCGAAGGAAGCCGGGGCTCTCGGCGGGGTGCGGCTGCCGGGCCGAGGGCAGGAAAGTCATGCTGCTGGGGCGCGGGCGCTGCGCCCCGTCGGCCCCGGCGAGCAGAGACGCCGTGCCCTCGCCCTCGCCCGCCGGCCCCTGCTTGCGGGGCGAGCGCAGCCTGAAGAAGTCCAGCAGGCTGCCGCGGGCCCTGGCGGGGGGCGGCGGGGGGAGCAGCGCCCCGGCCGCCAGCCCGTTCCCCGCCGCGCAGAAGCTCTTGGGCCGCCGCCGCTGCTGCTGGGCGGCCTTGAGGGCGGCCTGGACGGCGGGGACGCCCTGCAGGTCCAGCGACTCGCAGACGCTGACGGCGCGGCGGGGGCTCGGCCGCGGGGGGCCCCGGCCCGCCTCACTCCAGCGCCAGCCCTCCGCCATCGTCAGCTGCGGGGCTGCCCCATGGCCCCGGGCCGCCCGCCGCTCTGGGCCGCTGCCGGCGCGGGCGGCCGGCCCCGGGGAGGCGGCGCAGCGGGACCCCGCACGCCGCCCGCTGCCTGCCGGCTCCCACGCCGCGCCGGCATGCCCGGGCCGCGCTCCGGCGCGCCGCCAGCGCGGGGCTGGGCCCGCCCCGGAACGGGGCTGGGGCTGGGGCCGGGGCCGGGGCCGGGGCCGGGGCTGGGGCCGGGGCCGGGGACGCCCCGCGCGGCCGCGCCCTCCCGGGGCCGCCGCCCGCCCCCGACGCCCCGGGCACCGAGCCCCGGGCGGGCAAGCGCTGCCCTTCGCCCGGCCCCGGCCCCGTGCAGCGGCCCCGGGCAGAGGCGGCGAAGCCGTCCTGGGGCGGCGCTCACGCCTCCCCCGCGGCGTTCGGCTGCAGCCCCGGGGCAGGGCCCTGTCACCGCCCGGCCGCGCTCGGTGCCCGCAGCGGCAACCTGCACCCGGGGAGCGGCGGCGCTGCCCGCCCGGCCCGCACCCGCCACGCCGGGGCGCTCGCCGCCCGGCCCGGCCTGGGCCCCGCCGGGCAGGGCCGAGCGCCGGGCAGGGCCGTCGCAGGCCGCCCGCACGCCCCGGCCGGGGCCGGGGCCGGGGCCGGGGCCGGGGCCGGGGCCGGGCCCCCGCTGGCAGTGCCCGCCAGGGGGCGCAGCGCTCCCGCTCGCCGCCGCTGCCGCCGGGCGCCCTCGCGCGGCTCCGGCGGGCGGCACCGGGGGACACCCCCCACCCCGGGGGCCCGGCACCGGGGGACACCCCCCACTCCGGGGGCCCGGCACCGGGGGACACCCCCCACCCCGGGGGCCCGGCAGGGCCGGCACCGGGAGCTCCCGCCGCCCAGACCCCTCACCCCGCCACACCGACCCCCCCGCGCCGGCCCCGCGCCCCAGAGATCCAGCCGCTGCCTCACCACGCTCTCGCCGCCTGCTCCCCCTTCCTCAGCAGCTGCCCCGGGGCTCCTCCTGCACCGCAGGCGATGTCGAGGCGCAGCGCTGCGCTCAGAAACTCTTGAAAAGCCCCAGCACCAACACCCAGAGGCCCCCCGGACCCGCAGCTGCCTGCGCAGCGCGGCGAGGGGCCCAGGGCAGCAGGACGGGCATAACCATCTCAGCCGAGCTTCGCTCCCGTCTTGTTCCAGCGCAAAGTGTTCGTCCTTGATCAAACGCACCATCGCTAAGCTCTGGCCCTCCTTCCAGGCCATTTCTTCCAGAGACCCCCAATGCAGCACCTCGTCCACCTCCTCCCTCGCACCCCCACCTTTGCTGCCTGCAGCGGAGTCCCTGTCTCCAGCACTGCCCCAGAACCCTCCTCCTCCTCTCTTTTTCCTAAAGCGTTTTCCCTCTCCCTGGCTTTCCTCCTCCTTAGTGCAAGCATGATCTGCTCTCCCTCTGGGGTAAAAAATAAAGATGCTTGACTCCCCCTTAAAATTATTTTTACCTTTCTGAAAGCTCAGTCTGCTAAACCAGCCTCGGTCTTCTGCCTCTCAAAGCCTCTCCAGGGAACATCTTAATCTCCTTTTCCCCCTCCTTATCCAGGGGAGTTCTGTGACTCCACTGCCTGGACTCTTCCAAAACTCACCAGCTTTTTGGGCTCAGCCCTCTCTTCAGTCCCTCATTCTCCTCCACAGTATGCCCTCACGATTTTCTTGAACACACCCCATCTCCTCTCCAGTTCTCCATGGATGCACCCAGCCCTGGCCATTGCCCACAGCCCTAGGACACAGCTAAACCCCACCTCGCCGTGAGTGACCACCAGGTTCAGCCTTTCCCCTCCCCACCGCACAGCCAACACCTCAGCCAAGCCCCTTCCTCTCCCTTCTCCATCCTCTCCTAAGCCCACAGGTTCCACCATCCGCCTCCCCTTCCACCTCAGCCCCTGTTGGTAACACAGACCACGACCACCACGCTGCATAAGCAGAGCTATCGCCCACCAGCCTCCTCCCGTAGCTGGAGGTCCTTCTCGTCCCTTGACTTTTTTGCACCTTTCAGACAGTAACATCTCTGATTCAGCAGTACACCCTCGCAGCTACACGGTGCTGAGCACACGGAGCAGCCACCTAGACTGAGGATCAGCTAAAAGATGCCCCTCCCCACACCACGTCAGTGCTTCTTGGGCAGAAGACGGGATGCATCCAGCTCCCCTCCCTCCCAAGCCAACGGGCACCGATGTCTGAAATCGAGCAGAAGGCGCCTGACAATCCGCCAAAGCTACAGCTCTGCCATCTGTGCCAAGGTCACAGGAACACGCGAGCTGCCAGACTGGATCCGACCCGCATCCACATCATCTGGTGTCCTGTCTCCCAGGAGCAGCCGCACTGCAGCGAGGAGCGAGGAGTTCTGCAGAAAGCAATTACGCGGGAACGTCTTCCAAAGAGCGCTGAACACCAGACGAGGCTGGCTGCGGAGACTGTGCCGTCTCCACCACCGGAGATGTCAGAACCGATGGCACAGACGCCTGTCAGGAGTAATTCAGACACCGGTAACCAGTCTGTGGGCAGGGAACCAGACCAGTAACCTCGCAAGGTCCTTCCCAACCGCGCTTTGCACAGCTCCTCGCTCCCAGGGATTGGAAGCTGTCCCTGTAATGAAGTGAGGCCACCTATATTCATCCCTTCCCAAAATCCTGGGTTTAACTTCTACTTAACAATGCCAGATGGTACACCTTCTACATGAATCTCATCTTTTTAAAATATTCTGGCAAGTTCTAGGCTTTAAGGTATCACTGAATCACAGAAATATCTGCTGGAAAGGACTCCCAGAGATGATGTACCACACACTCCCTGCCGAGGCGGGACCAGACGTGCGTGGACCACCCCGACAGGCGTCTGTCTGACCCATCCTAACGACGTCCCTAAGCCCACTGCGGTACTGCACCGTCCTCGCTGCTCCCGTTCTTCCTCCTCCCGCGATCTCGTCCAAATCCCCTTGCCTGCATATAAAGCCAATTACTTCTGCTACACCCTTATCAGCTGCGAAGGGTAACAGACTGCTTTCTTCCCTACCACCTTAAACGTACCGAGAGACACAGAGAGTTCCCCTCAACTGACAACATCTCCTTCACTGTCCCACCGAGGATCCTATTTTTAAAGCTATTCGTGTTTTTCATGCACTCCCTCCAATTCTCTACAGTTTGTCTACTACCTTCTTTTAAAAGCGGTGCCAGAACCTGTGCCCAGTATTCAGCTGAGGCCTCCAGCAGCACTGAGAAGAAATACACACACAACATCCATACAGCTACATCCCAAGAAGATACTGGGCTTTACTACATTATACATTATACTACATTATACATTATAGCTAACGGTGTTTTTAGCTATAATTAGTTAAGAGGCAAAGGTTTCCATATGCTATATACATTGACATGATCCCCTTGGCATTATTCCTACAGAAAGAGCAAAAGACATCTAAAATAAAATAGAATAAAATGGAGCCTCAGACACAACTTATGGTGGCAGAGGGCTGCAGGCAAGGCGCTTGCACCCGAGGAAGGGCTCAAATCTGCCAGATCTCGACAGCACGTGGGCTCTGGCTGCCTCTTCAGCTACCACAGCTGAAATGGCGACCGATGGAGGAACTGTTCTGAGAATGAGATCAGGAAACCAGAAGCCAACGGGGTTTAGAGACAGCCACCACTGAAGTATGCCCCACATACCTTCAACTGCCTCTTCTCAGGCAGTTTACTCCATGATTATACTGGGTTTGACTGGTGCTGTGTGCGTATCTAATGCAAATGAAAGGTTACACCGTCCGAATTCACCCGCCTGGTGGGAAGGGGCTGCTGCTGGAGTCCCCTGTGCCACGCGGGTCTCCGGAAGCAGACGAGCTCCGAGAGCTGGGATGTAACAGGGACATCGTGCTTTTGCAATCCTGACCCGGGGCAGGTGCCTGGGGACAGAAGCACGTTAGTCTCTCACCAGTACTTTTATGAGTCACACTCATGTTACAAATATTATGGCAATGAACATCTGGCTTAAATTAACAAAAAGCCATGAGAGGCTAAACAACAGCTGCACTGGAAGACAGTCCGAAAGTCAGGGAACTTTCCACTGCTGGCTGGTCCCCAGCGTGAAGTTCAGGGTGGAGCCCCGAAACAGAAGAGAAGTCTAAACCATGACTGGTCAAATGCTCCGCTCCTCCAGACCTAACTGGCATTGGTATTTCTGCTCCAGCTGTCTGCAGATGCAAACGTTTTGTTGCAAGGGGACGTTCAGCCTGGAGATGGGACATCTGCATTCACCATCCCACCTGGGTTTGAAGGTGCTGTCGCTCTGCAGAGGGGCCCAACTCTGGGAGACCCACTGCAGCAAGCCACATGGCCAGCGGGGACGAGGGACCAGCACTGCGGCGTCTAAGAACGCCTCGGCAGCTGGGGATGGAGGGATGGGGGTCCCAGCATGGACGGAGCTGTAAGTTTTCAGCACCTGGCAGCAGGCAGATGCCAGCAGCAGACCAGGTCGACAGGAGAGACCTCACCCAGCCCCGGGACCTACGTGCCAGCGGGGCTGCAGAGTGCCCAAGGCCAGCAGCCGCACGCAGACCGTGCCGGCGGTGGGACTGTTAGCCGGAGACCACTTAGTACCACTGTGAGGCAGCGCTGCCAGGGGACAGAGACAGGACAGGGCGCGGTGACCAGGACCCCCGGCACTCCAGCCCAACCCACGCGAATGGCGCGAGGCCAGAGCTGCGGAGCGGGAGGGCTCCATGCAGTGCCATGGTCCGTGGCTGCAGGACCCCGAGCGCCGTGCTAGGACTGCACCGGAGCTGCCAGGCTCTGCAGACCAGCTCCAGCCGGCTCGGCCGCGCACCAGGAATACTGATGAGGCTCTGCCCAAACAGGGTGCGTCCGGGGGCGCAGCCCCACTGCACGGCCATGGGGTGCGCAGCGCCGCAGCCCCCGCAGCCTCGCGTCACAGCCCGCGCTGCCACACGCAGCGCCCAGCCCGGCTGCCAGCGCGTCAGCAGCAGGCAGCGCGCCGCAGCCGTCACTCGGGGAGGTGGCAGCGGGGCAAGGCCCTGCCGGCTGGCCCCACAGGGCAAGGACAGAGCCGTCCTCTGCCCCAGCAGGAGGAGGGCAAAGGAGCCGGAGCCGTCTCCCCCGACCCTGCGCAGAGGAACACTGTTCGCAGCCGAGTTCAGCCACAGCCAGGCTCTGGGCACAGCTGTGGGGCTCGAGCATCCAGCACCGCAAATCACCATAACCCTTTGTGGTCACCCCAGCCAACCCCTTCAGAAGAAACAGTATCTCCACCCTCTCCACCGACAAAACATCCAGCTGCTCCCTGCAAACCCCCAGGGTCTCAGACTGGAGAAATCAGGCATTGCCCCAGGTCCGAGCTCCGGCAGAGACCCTCGCTGCCCTGCCTGCCAGCTGCAGCCCCGTCCCCCTGCCCTTGCCCCCTTCGCAGCCCCGGAGCTGTGGGTTTGACACCTGCGGGCCTGACTTTCCATGGCCTCTTGAAGTGAGAAATCACTCAGAGCAGGCTGTCACCTACAGTTTCCATGGAGAGAGAAGGAACAGGCCCAGCCAGCAAACAGTTAACAAAAGCCAGGAAGCAAACAGAAAAGGCACACAGGAGCCTGACTTCAGCATCAGCGCTCTCCCTCCTCCCACACGCTCTGCACACCCCCAGCTCGGGTCCTGCCTGCAAACCTCGCCACTGCTGACGAGGAAATTACCACTTTCTCCCCCCTGGGATTCACAGCACTGAAGCCAACCACCTCCTTCCTACACGCCATGAGGTCATGCTCATGTCACCCAAACCACCCCGCACCACGCCATCCCTGCAGCGCCACGCACGCAGGGCGCGGGCACCCTCTCGCCCACGAAGAAGAGAAGCTGAGCACCAAATCGCCGCCAGCCCTCCAGCAAGGGCAGCCGCGCTGCAGAGCCCGCGCCGACACACTGCACGACAGGTCAGGGACAGCGCCTCCTAAGCCGGCCCAGACCCCACTGCCACAGGGAAGCCCTGGAAGATAACGCTAGGAGATGTTATCTCCCGGCGGCGTAACAGAAGATCAAGGCAGTGATCACTTCTGCTCATTAAACCACCCCCCGGGCACTTCTGCAAGCAGGGATGTTAATACCAGTGTCCTGACTGAATCTCAGCTTCTGCTTAGCTGCAGTTGGTCTGGTACCTCCGCTCCGAGCCACGGGGCAGACTCGCGGTAATGCCAGCGTAGGCACCAGCCCGCTCCCAGGCTGTGTTTACACAGTCCTTCCGCGCTCCTCACCGGCCTCGCAGGGGACGCTCGAGCAATGGCTGCAGGTAGGAGCAGACTCAACGTGATTAGGCTAGACATCGTGAAATCTCCCCAGTATTTTGAAATCCAAAGACAAAAGCCCATGTGAAAATTTGGGAAGAGGACTAAAGGAGACCTCTTCAGGTCCTCAAGCCCAGCCCTTGCCCTGGCTTCAAAATCCTTCCCATAATCACCATTTACAACAGTGAAAATCCTCTAGCTTATTCCAAAAGCAGCGGAGGAAAGGAGAAATGAAAAGAAAAATACCAAAGGGGTGAAACTAAGAAACAGGCAGTGCAGAAATGAGACTCAGAGGACAGGTAAATAAATCTGGAGGTCAGGAGGAGAATGCAGCCTCCTGGCCAGGAGATGGAAGAGGCTGAAAATCCCCCCCTGCCTCGACAGAGAGGCAGAGATCCTGCAGCAGCCTACGACGGACGGCTGCAGAGCCAGCTCCTCGGCGGATCAGGAGGGCAGAGGAGACCTCCGGACCTCCCCAGCTCAAGGCCAGCCCTCACAGAAAGGCTAAGGAGTTTGCTCAGAGGATCGAAGCCAAGAAGGCTCCCAAGGAGGGAGCTGCATGTGGGAGCAGCCCCTCTTGCCACTTCCCCGCCAAGTGCCTGGCTCGGGGCAGTGCTCCCTGGCCTCGCCGGCCGGGCTGGGGCATCAGCACACCCGCGCAAAGCGCTGCGTGCAGCGGGGAGGAGACAAAACCCTTCTCGGGTACAGAGAACCTCAAAAATGAAACAGTCCTGCCCCACAATTGGGGGAAAACAGCTGTGCTGAACAGCGACGCTGAAGGAAATCCGTGCAATGTCTGTGCGGACCCCGTCACTGCCCTCGAAGCGCCCTGCCACCCTTGCCCTGCGCCTGTGAGGCCGGGCAGCGCTCGTCCCACCCAGGACGGACACGGGCTGAGGCTCGCAGGCCACACGGCCACGACGCAGCAGAGCAATGCACGAGTACGGCCTCTCTGCCCCACTTCTCGCCCTAGCTGAGCTGTCTTTTACACACGACTGCGCCGCTGTCGTGTTCGCATGCCCAGCGGATAGGGGACATTCCTACACCACACGAAAAGCCCCCACCCTGGCAGAGGACGGAGCCTGGATCCCCCAGGCCAGGTCTGCACTGACCGGGCAGACCTCCCGTCCCCAGGTCCTTCTGTTCTGTTGCAGGCGGCATCGCTCAGACGCCACCAAGGAAATGCACAGGAGCTACGGAACAGCAGACGCCAGCAGGTCAGACTGGAAAGGCATCCAGCTCTACAAAAAGAGAAGCCCAGAACCGCAACCGGGATGTTCCCAACATCATCAGGTAGCTTCCCAAAGCTATCCGAGACCAGTCCTCCCTGGAAAACATGCAAACCAATTACACTGTAAGGAGCCATGACAAGGTCCCGTCCTTCCCTGTTCCCTCCAGGCACCTGCTCAAGAACAAAAGAGGAGGTAGAGGAAGTATTTTCAAAAAACAAGCTAAACAGCCACAGAGACCGATAACAACATGAGATGCTCACATGGAACTAAGCACCCCAACAAATGCCTTCAAATATCATTTTACCTAGTGCTTCTACCTCGTCACCCTCCCGAGGGACAGCTCAGTGACTAACACCATCAGCACACAACGGCAGAGATTGTTTTGCCACAAACAACAAGGGACTCGGTGGTGAGAGCAGCGTTAGTACACTCTTCTGTATCACACCCGGTGCAGGGTAACTACAGCACTCCAGCCAGCAACAAACTTCTCCAGAAAAGCCAAACCAGCTTCCTCCCTGCAAAACAGGCCACAGACCCCCCGTTTTAGCTTAAACTCTCATTAGCAATTGTTTTAGAAAAGGAAATATAACTCTTAGGATGTTAAAAAACATAGATGTCATCTGGGATACAAAACTAACATTTACAATAAAATGGTATTGTGAGAACGTGCATTTCACTGAACCCACTCACGTCCTCAGGTGGTGCCACAAGGACCTCGGAGCCAGCCAGAGCCAGCCTGCGGCCCGCAACGCGGCGGCACCCTACAGCAGGTCCCGAGCCAGAGCCCCTGCTCCAGGCTGGACGGGGGTTAGACGTCTCCTCCTGCTCCTGCTACCGCCCAGCTACAGGGGTCCAGGCTCTGGCACCGGGAGCCCGGAGAGGGAATTGCTGCACAAGTCTCCGCAGGCGGGAAGGCCTCCTCCCACCGCCCTCCCCACTCGCAGGGGCACAGGGCGGCTCCCTTTGACGATCCGGCCACGCTAACAGTCAAGTTCAGTTTTATTTTCATTACCTGATTGCTCATTACGCAACTTAACTTCAGATGGCCATCCGAACACCCGCCAAGCCATGCGGTCATCCGCCTCAGCTGACAGAAAACTGTAAGGCATTTGCAGAACAAGAGCTTCAACAAAGTATTTCATACAGTGAAAAGGGGAAAAAATAGGGAACGTGAGCAAGGTGGATATTAGTGGAACAACCGTGAAGATTTCATCTACAGATTAAATGGACCAGGCGCTTCCAGGGCACGGGCCTGCCAACACCGAACTTCGCTGCCTCTGGTCGCTTCTACGCGAGAAAACAGCTGAACTCCTCACTGCTCTGGGCGGGCTGGGACCCAAAACTGCCTCCGTGTCCAGGACAAGGGAGGCGGCAAACGCCAACACCGGTGTTGTGCAGCAGGTCGGGGGGAATCCCGGGAACCCTGGCCCAGCTAACATCCGTTACGGGAAAACCGGTGAAAACAATGATGAAGAACGGAGCAAGCAGAAACGTAGATAGAGGCCACGTCCCGGGAAAGAATCGGTACGGATTTTGCCAGGGGCAGGCACACCTCGCAGAAAGATGTCACCTTTTGAAAGACGAACAAAACCATCTGAACTCAGGAGATGCGGCTGGTGCAGCTGCACTGTGGACGTCCAGCAACAGCCTGATCAGGTCCCTCCACCGAACGCTCTCATGTTTTTCTGGAAGGAGAAGGAGAGCCCTTGGGTGGATAAATAGCTGGTCAAAAGGGGAAAAGGACTGCTGGAAGGCCACTGTCTCAGCGTCCAGTTCTGTTCAATGTCTTTATCAACGATCTGGACGAGGGGATCGAGTGCTCCCTCAGTCAGTTTGCAGATGACACCAGGCTGGGCGGGAGTGTTGATCTGCTGGAGGGCAGGAAGGCTCTGCAGAGGGACCTGGACAGGCTGGGTCGATGGCCGAGGCCAATGTATGAGGTTCAACAAGGCCAAGTGCCGCGTCCTCCACTTCGGCCACAACAACCCCAGGCAACGCTGCAGGCTTGGGGAAGAGCGGCTGGAAAGTGCCCGGAGGAAAAGGACCTGGGGGTGCTGGTCGACAGCGGCTGAACATGAGCCGGCCGTGTGCCCAGGTGGCCAAGAAGGCCAACGGCATCCTGGCCTGTATCAGAACTGATGTGGCCAGCAGGAGCAGGGAGGTGATCGTGCCCCTGTACTGGGCACTGGTGAGGCCGCACCTCGAATCCTGTGTTCAGTTTTGGGCCCCTCACCACAAGAAGGACATGGAGGTGCTGGAGCGTGTCCAGAGGAGGGCAACGGAGCTGGTGAAGGGCCTGGAGCACAAGTCTGATGGGGAGCGGCTGAGGGAACTGGGGGTGTTCAGCCTGGAGAAGAGGAGGCTGAGGGGAGACCTCATCGCTCTCCACAACTCCCTGAAAGGAGGTTGTAGCCAGGTGGGGGTCGGTCTCTTCTCCCAAGGAACAAGCAATAGGACGAGAGGAAATGGCCTCAAGTTGCGCCAGGGGAGGTTTAGATTGGACATCAGGAGAAATTTCTTCACCCAAAGGGTTGTCAAGCACTGGAACAGGCTGCCCAGGGCAGTGGTGGAGTCACCGTCCCCGGGGGTATTTACAAGACGTGTAGACGTGGTGCTTAGGGACATGGTTTAGTGGTGGGCTTGGCGGTGCTGGGTTAACGGTTGGGCTCGATGATCTTAAAGGTCTTTTCCAACCTATGGAACCAATGATTCTATTATTCTATGAAGGAGGTCACCAAGGCAGTGCCGAGAAGCCGGTGCTGGGAGCTGTGCTCCTGCAGACACCCACGCCTGGGCTGGGCTGGGCGCGAGCGGTGGGGCGGTGGCTTTGGCAGGGAGCACTGCGCTGCCGAGGGCATCAGTCCTGGGCGCCCACGGGACAGAGCTGCCCAGCCTCCCAGGACGAGCAGCACTGGGATTCAAGGACAGCCGTGCCCATCAAGACAAGGACCCTGGCTTCACAACCACAATGTGGGTGCTGGGCTGGCTATTGCTGCCCAGGCACAGAGCCCTCAGCTGCGACGGGCAGCTCGGCCATGGTCAGACATGTGAAACGGCACGGAGGAGGAAGAACAGGGAAGGCGACAGAGAGCATGGTTATGGCACTGTATAAAATCCATGCTTTACTCCCACCCTGAATGCCGTGTTCTGGTCCCCAACTCAGAAGGGACGGACACAAGGAGCTTCCACAAAATGAACGGAGAAGGATCTGTCAGCCTAAGGAGGAGGCAGCCGAGGGGGGTGAGACTCCCAGTCTATGATCTGATCTCCAGAGCACTGCCCAGGTAAGTAACAACCAGCATCTTCCAACAGCTGGGGAAAGTCAAATTAAACTGGCGAGTTTCAAAACGAAGGAGGCACTTCTTGCCATGCCGTGCTGTCAGGCTGCGGACTCCTTGCCACAGGAGGTCGTGAATACTAAAAGTTCACCCAGTTCAAAAGCAATTAAACGAGATCAGAGAAGAAAATCTAAGCAGCACTATTAAATATGAAGACACTACCACTGGTACAGGAGTCCCCCGGCCGCACACAACTGAATGCTGAGTCAAGCAGGGAAATATTACTGTATGTTCCTCTTGGCTTCAGCCAATTCCCAAGGCATTTGCTTTCAGCTATCTTCTAAGAGGATACGGGGCTAACCCGAACTTTGGTCTGAATCAGCACAACCTTCCTCAAACAGACCCTTGGTTCCTCTGACCACCCTCGTAACCCATTTCTGCTCCTCTTTCCATTAAAGTCCTCTTCCCCGCAACAGGCATCGTACAAAAGGAGGAAATCTCAGCCGTGCCTTATACGAGGACGCTGCTGTTTCCATGTCAGATATTCTCCCTATGTAGCATAGGGCTGCACTTGCCATTTTGATGGACACACCACTATAGATGTACTCCCCTGGAAGCCTATTGCTCCAGGAAATGCCACGGTATAAACCAACCCAGGCTATGGCTTCAGAGTGAACAGTGCAGCACAACTTCAAGAGAAAATAGTACCAAATAAGCCAAAATTCCCATTGCAGTTCATTAGCCTGGAGCTCTAACCGCACTTTCTCCGTAAGCCTGGGAGCCTCAAACCCAGCCGCTTCCAGGTAACGAGTTCCTCGGAACCCTCTGGCCCTGGAGATCATCCTGCCCTCGCGGCAGCAGAAGCCGGATCTGGGCTTTCCAGGAGAGACAGACCAGAGGGAGGGACACAGCAGGAACATCCCCAGGGAGATGGAGACCACTGGGTGACCGGGGCCGCAGACTGCATGGAGCAGAGGGGAGAGGGCTGGGAAGCCCATCGATCCTCGCCCAAGCGGGGCCGCAGGAGAGCAGTGCCCATCGGCCAAGGAAGACACGCTCCAGCGCTGCCGCCCGCTGCACCAGCACAGAGCTGTCCCTGCGGCCAGGCCGGCCAAGGAGCTCCCGCGCTGCTGCCCTGCTGCCGCCCGGCGGGGGGACCACCTGCGCCCACCGGCCCAGGGCCCCCCCAGCAGACGGGGGTCCCAGCCACCCTGAGACCGCCCCACCCACAAGCATCTCCCCGCGTCGCACTCGTCTGTCACCTAGGATGGGGAAGTCGGGGAGACCCGAAATCCAGAAGCCGAGCGGTGGTTTCCGGGCAGGGCCCTCCCCAGGCTGCCGAAATCCTGCGAGCCCCCGGGAAGGGCTGGGGAAGCCCCGGCTCCGCGGCAGCTGGGCTCTCCAGGGACACGGGCCGGGTGCCCTGTGCCAGTGGAGCCCGGCGAGACTCGGACCCAACAGCAGCGCCCTACGAGCCTTCTAACAGCGAGACCACGCGGCTTTTCAAAGGATGCCGCGGGCACCCGGCTGCTGTTTGGTGGCTGGCAGTGAGGGGAGGTGATAAACACGGGCCTAAGCACTTATTTAGCTATACTTCATTTTTTAATCCCACTTTTACTCTAATCATGATCAGCGTTTTTAATTAAAATGTTTATAATGTCAGTTTGTGAGCGGACACTGACAGCACTCAGGAGCTAACAATTATATTGCAAATCAACTCCTGGGGTCTCAGGAACGACCAGTAACAACTCAAGCTATTCTAGATCCCGCGCCATTGCTCTAGGAATGGCAAGAATAACCCTGCTTTCTGGCCAAATTCTAGCTTGTTAATTAAGCCTTCTTCTGCGGGGGCAACTAGCCCAGCCTTTCACAATTTCCCTCACTGCCTAATGGTTTCCAGCCCTAAAGCAGCTCTCTTCCCAGCCAACTGAACAAACACAGCAAAAACACCACCAGTGAGCCCAAAGCAAGAAAGCATCCAGCACCAGTCTCACCCCAAAGCTACAAGCCATGCTTTAGAGACCCACCGAGTGCCAGGACACTGTCAGGGGCCTTCCTGCATTTCCCTGGGACATCAGCGGGGATGGAGGGGACGCGCCGGTGGGGCAGAGGCTGCTGAGGAGCGGCTCCGTGCGGCTCTGGAACGGACAGCGAGCGGCTCTGGAAGGGACAGCGAGCCGCTCACGAGGACAAGCAGCCTCCCAGCCTGGCGCTTTGCTCTCTTCTCTGCCCCGATCTGACGGCCAAGAAGCTCCCGCGGCGGCTGGGAGAGCTGCGAACACAAATGCCTCGGAGAGCAGCTTTGAGCAGCCGTGCTCACGCTGTGACGCCCTGCTGTACTGCAGACCAAGGGCTGCGAGACCCCGCTCACCGTCAGTAACCGTCAAGCGCCGGGGCGAGCCCCCCGTAACAGCCAGCTTTCCCTCCACCCTGCCCCGGCGTCCTGAAAACTGGCCCTGCTGTCAGAGAGGGAGAGGGAGGCTGCCCCACGCCTCGGCAGGAAGGGCCTCCTGCGGGGACCCCGGCCGGCTGGAGGGGCTCACCATGACGGGCAGGGGGAGAGGTGGGCTCGGCAGGGCCGGGCAGAGCCGCCCCAGCCGGGCCAGCCCCATGAGGAGCCCGACTTACCCGCGCAGAGCGGTGCCACCAGCTGTGGGACCCCCACCCCCCGACGGGCCAGCGGGGGCGGAAGTCGCCAAGGAGAGCGCTGGGACACAAGGCACACTGTGAACTGCGTGCTCACCAGCCCGTCTGCAAACCCACCCTTGTCCTGAGGGGCTGCTGCCACCCAAACGAAACGTGTCCAGCACGACAGGATGATCTAACAACCCAAAGGCCGACAGCCGGGAGGCGAGGAAAGGGGCGCAGCCCTCCCTGCCAGCCCAGAGCCCCTTCCCACCCCGGCATGGCACCGAGCTGCCGACAAGCGCCGCGGGGCCGGTCGGAGCCACGGGGCCGGCGGGAGGGGATCCTGCAGGTGCTGTCCCAGATGGGCTGAGCGGGGCCATCCACAGTTTCATCCTGAGCTCAGGATAATCCTTAATCACCCGCGGGCTGCAACCAGCCACAGGAAAGGAGCTCTGTATCCTTACGCTGACAGAGCGCTCGGGAGCCGGACGCCATCGCCAGCGGACGAGCGAGGGGCTACCGCTGGCAGCCCTCCGGAGGGGAGAAGGGGCTTATTCGGGTGGTCGGGTCCCACATCCCAGGAGTCAAAAGTGGTGAAGAGGAACGCCCTGAAGAAACTCCTTCCTCGAAGACCAAAAGGGGGTACCAAGAGCCCTCCAGCCCGCAGAGGTGAGCTCCCTTCACACCAGCTCATTTCTGGTACAGGTTAAGCAGGGGCGTTGGGAGATAGTTTAGATTCCAGGGGAAGCACTCAAGAGCCAGCAGTGCCAGCCCCGCTGTTGCCCATACGACGTTACCTCAGGCCTGCGTGCACGCGTCTTCATCCTGAGGAAGGCAATGCTTTGTGGAAACTACACAAGCACGTAATTAAAGGCTGCATCAAAACTCATATGCAAAAGAGCCCAAATTAGGATGTAAACGCAAATGCAAATTTTCACAAGGTTGGCTTTTGGAACCAAAATGATGTTTGTTTGGGTTTAGTGCAGTCTTCTTGTGATCCATTTCAAATGACTTTTCTTTTTATGTAAAAATGAAGTTTTATGTAACGGTACCAACCCATTTTACATAATCCAGAGAGCTCAAACTACAAAACTGTGGTGCCGTGTTACAGCCGCTGCCAGCTGAGCTGCAGATTTGTATGCTGGTCGTCAGATGGGGACTGCAACCCAGGAAAAAGAGCCGTACTGCCAGCGCCCCAGGCCAGTGTGCCCTTGCTTTATTCCCCCGTCACACACCGGCCCCATCACGCGAGGCCGTCCTGGACAACTTCCACCCAAGCGCCTTCATTCCACTGCCTGATCCCTGCCCTGCGGCAGCACCGCTCCTGCCCCACGCGGGGCGTCGCAGCGGGTGCTGCCGCGGCAGGAGGGGCTCCGCAGTGCGGGGGGTCGGGCTGCGTGCTCGGGGGGCAGGACGCCGCGGGCAGGGCGCTGGGGGAAGGCAGACCCCTCGAGCAGCCTCACCACGCTGCCTGTCTCCATCCGTGCACGCCGTTACACACGCCGGCACCCAGGCGAGAAGAGCCCTGTCAAACATAGGCATTTCGGGTTTCTCCCCAGGGCCTCTGCACAAAGACCAAACCATCAACCACAGACGGGGGAAAAAAAATAAAGAAAAAAAAAAGGCCACACACAGCAGAAGGTGCTGGCCTCCCACCTGCGTTCTCACATTCTCACAGTCCCAGAGGCTCCTGCTGCAACCACAGACACCTCAGCCCGCGGATGGCTCATCCTCCCGAAAGGGATCGTGTGCCGCATCCCACCCCTCAGCCCCCCCGGGGGGGAGCAGCCCCCGCGTCGCTCTGCCCCGACCCACATCCCTCTGCCACGCCGACCCTCGCCGCTCTCAGCATCTCCCCGCTGACGTGAAGTCCCAGCGGAGCCTGACGAGTCCCCACTGCCTGACCGCAGAGACGTGCAGAGGAAGACGGCAACCACACCGGCACGATACGAACTTCCCATGCGGTCAGGGCAGGAGGTGACGGCTTCGGGTGCCTCTCACCACCCCGAAACCGGCTGCTCGTCAGCTGGGAGGACAAGGCAGACGTCTTCAGAGCTGAGCTGCCGGGGGGAGCTAGGGAGGTGCTGGGATAACCAGCCGTACCGAGCCACACTGGGCCAGCAAGAAGACCTTTATAAGAAGAGCCGTCACCAGCCCGTCCCCCAGCACACAGACGCACGTGAGGAGGTTTCCCTCATTTGCTGCAGAGCGGCTGGTGACTGACAGGTTGTGTGCTGTGCAGGACAGAAGGGCATCTGTCCGTCCATCCCTCCGTCCCTCCTTCACACCAAAGTTCAAGGTTGCTTCTCCTCGGCCCAGAACCGTGGTGCTCCACCAGCAAGGGCAGGCGGAGAGGGCACCCACCTGCAAGGGAGGAGGACGTCACCCCTCCTCCCTGCCCAGCAGTGCCGGGCCGTGCAAACCCGGTGCTGTAGTTGCAATGTAATTGCCGCTTGGGCACAGCGAAGATCCTGCCTGCAGCCCAGCCGAGGGGCAGCAGCAGAGAGCGACCAGCGTTGTCTCCTTCCAAGTGCCTGGCGACCTGGAGCTGGGGCAGGCAGCAGACAGCCGCTGCCCCCACCGCGGCACAAGGCTGTTCAGGAAAGATTGAACCCCCATGAACATCTGTCCTGCCCAGCTCCGCCGCCCCGTGCAGCCCCTCGCACAGCCCAGCGGCGCCAGATGCTCCCTGCCATCTCCTTCCAGCTGTGCCAGCCGAGCAGCTCCGGCTGCAAGCAGCTCCAGCTGCAAACAGCTCCAGCTGCAAACAGCTCCGGCTGCAAGCAGCTCCGGCTGCAAGCAGCTCCCGCTCCCTTGGCCGGGCTGAGCGCAGGGCAGCATCGCCCCACGGCTCGGCGAAGGAGCGGGAACGGCAGCTCCGTAACGGACCGCCCCCCTGCGAGCCACACTGAAAGGAGCATTCATTTATGCTCTCCCCAGAGCCAGTCTCTCAAACTGCCACTAATACACACGGCTTCCGAGAGACCCCTGTGCCCACATCCCCTTCTCCGGACCAGCGCCTGCCCCGAGACCACAGGGCCTCCCAGCTGTCCCAGCCAAATCCTGCTGACTTATTTAGAAAATCCCATTTGAGAGCCTCTTCATCCATGCACCCCATGCTGCTGGTGCCCAGCCACCCGAAACACGCCTGGCACCCGTGCCACAAGCGGCACGTGGGACATCCTCTGCCCACTCACCTCCCACCGCCCTGCTCCGGCGACTGGAGAGAAGAGATGACCTTCATATGCCCCCCTCACCCCCGAATTACTGCTCCCACCTCTTGAAAACACTTATTTACAGATGGCGTCTTTCAGCTTCAGCCTCTGATCACCCTTTGGTCTGCAGAATGAAGGGACCGCTATCAAAATCCTGCTCCCTTAAAGATATTCGTAAGTCTGACCAAATAACCTCTCAACAGTCTCTATGACACAGCAGGGCTACTCAGGTCCCCTTCTATGGGTACATCCCACAGTCCAGCCATTAATTCATCAGTCTTTCTGGATCCTCCCTAATTTCCCAATGCTTTTCTTCTGGTATAGACACAGCAGAACCAGGCACCGTCCCGGCGGGGATCATCCCGGTGCCAAACCTTCTCTCCCACCACGTCCCCTACAGATAACCACACACACACACAGAATCCATCCCGTCTGGCCTCGGCACCGCACTGGAAACTCATTTTCAAAAGAGTGTAGCTCCTCAAGTCACTGGCTCCCCGGACACAGTCCCCCCCTCGCCCACCTGCTGCTTGGATTCCTCCTGCTTTTGTCACTTCACACAATCTGTATTGAATCACGATTCTTGATTTTTTTTTCCCAGTAATGGATACAAATGCTCAATGCTACAAGGTGAAGAACAGATCCCACAAACCCCACCACAAACCTAGGTGCTCCAACACAATTTTTATTTACTATATATTGAGGTCCTAATCCTTAATCCATTTTACACGTTTCATCTTGACCATAGACTCTTCTAGTTTCTTCATCAGAAGGCCACTCTGTCCTAAACCAAACATCATAAAGAAGTCTAAACGTATTATTTAACCATTAACACCTGTACCTAATCGCTCTGCTCAGGAGTTGCTCTCAGTGTTATGGAAAACAGATCCCATCAAACCAGGTTACCTGGCACTCATTTCCTGTCCTTTAATTCTTCATTAATTCAGGTTATGTCAGCCACGCCGCCGTGTTCCCAGGGGTCGGCATCAGGCTAACTGTATCATAAATAACCTGAGCCACCCCCTTTACCCTGTTAAGGTGGCACAGCGTTAGCCTGCTCCAGTCTCAGTCATCCTCTCGTTCGGGAGCCACCAAGAGGCCAGTGACCACTCAGCTCCGCAGCCAGCTCCCCAGGGCTCCCGGTGCACGCCACCCAAAGCTGGGAATCTTAAAATACCTGGGTTTGCTAGCTGATGTTCAACACTGAACAACCACTCGAGGGAAAGCATTTCATCTCCCCAAGCACGGGACGGAAATGCTTCTACCGCACGGCTGCTAACAACCAGTGCATTTTATCCAGCCATGGACCAACACCGTAGTTAAAAAACATCCCTGCTCCTAAGAAACCTCCTAATTCCTTAGTGCCACTAACCACGCTGGATATGGGCTGCTACCTGTGTCTTACTGCTTCAGTTTGCTCACTTTGAGTCTTGGCTTATGTTCACTAATATCAATCTTTTCTCTGTTAACGATTAATTATATGACTCTTATTGTTCAGATGTGCCACTTCTTTTGTATGCCAGGCTGAATTTTGAAATAGTGCAGCCTTCTTCATTAACTGCGGGGCTTGGGCGTTTTGGGCACAAACAAGACATTCTTTAGAAATGCGTAATTATTGCTTGCATTTTCTATTTATGTTCTTTCTCCTAAATACTTTGGCTCATAATTATTTTTTTCTTTTTCAGCTTTGTGACATCAGCCCTTCTAAACCAAATAGTAATGGGTGAGGGTCACACAAGCACCATAACGAGACAGAGCACCACATCACTAAACCTTTCTGGGAGAAAGAGTCCGGGAGTCATGGAGGGCTGTAAGGGGAATGTCCTGCCCTCCCTTCCCCTTCGGCAGATGATCCAGTACCGAGGAAGGGGCTGGGATGGCTCCCGAGAGATCGCTTTGGTGGAGATGTAGCAGGAAACACTACTGGGAACCTCCCCCAGGCTGGCACCAGACTGGTACCACTGGTAACGCCACGACACTGGACCTGGTAACTTTGGCACTCACTGTGCGATGCTGCTCACGTCTAAAATCGCGGTATGATCAGAGCACCAGAATATTGCCTGGCACAAGCACCAAGCAGATGCAATGGCAGTTCACACCTCCGCCTGATCTCTTGACCTCTTTTGATGCGGTTTGTTTCTGTGCTGCGCTGGGGACAAGGCGGGAATGAGCGGCACTGAGCCATCGAGGCTGGAGGGAGAGCGCAACCAGGGAGCGAGTGCAACCACCACCCCATGAACACAACGCTTCTGGACAGCACGTGGGGAGGTTTCATGGAGGGAACCAGGATGCCCAGGGCTGGGGCGCTCGCCCTGCAGGAGATGCTGAGGGAACGGGGCTTGCTCAGCCCGGAGAAGAGCTGGTCTCGGGGGAGCTGAAAGCAGCCCCCCATCACCTACCGGGGTCCTCGAGGCGGCCCGAGCCCTGACCCTTCTCTGAGCACGCAGTCAGACTAACGTAAGCATCTAGGAAGAGCTGGCATCGCATTAAATATTGCTGGGCTGCAAGGGAGCCGTGCTTCAAGACCTGAGTCCCCTCCACCGTCTGCATCTGCCCACAGCTACCTTCCAGCTTCCCAGCGCTACAGGCGATGTCTGAGCACGCACACCGGCTCCCTGCTGCCTGGAGAGCTTACTGCAAAATCCGGGAGCTCCAGGTACTGAAGCACTTAGGAAGGCAGGTCTGGATCCCTCTATACTGGTAACTCCCTCTCCCCTGTACTGAAGTCGTCCTAAGAGCAAACACACACACAACTACAACATTCACTCCATCCTTAAACATCTTTGACATCCAAGGTCTCTCTGGCCAAACCACAAATCCTCCCTGAGCCAGGGAGCTGCACCGCAGGCTCTGGTGCAGGCTGGGAAGTCCTTAAAGCTGGAGAGATTTTCTGCAGGGAGCCGCGTGCCAGCCCTGCTCAGCAATCCCTGTGCCTCTGCCACCGAAACCTCGCTGTGCCACTGGCGTCGGGGAACGGCGGCGCCGGAGACCACGGCGTGCTCCTTGGGAGAAATCTGCACTGAGAGGAGGAGGCTGCACAGCTCCTCCAGAGGGAACATAAAAGCGGCTGGAAAGGAACCGCTGCGGCGGTGGCACCTCCCGGGGTCAGGGTCCAGCCCGCAGCGGGAGCCAGCTGCAGGTCCCACGGCACGGCACGGCACGGCACGGCACGCCGCACCGCCGGAAGGGCAGCAAACAGGAAACCTGCCCGGGCCTTGGATGCGCGGAGGAACGGCCAGCTGGTTGAAAGGAACTTCGGAGAAAGAATAAATTAAATCCGGCTCAGACAAAAGACTCTGGTTCACAGAGGAACCTTTGCTCGGGCAGACGGACAGAGCGAGTCCCGCGGCAGGCAGCACGTCCTCGTTCTGCTGCAGCTCAGGCTGTGGCAGCACCAGAGCTCCAGGAGGAAAGTGCTGGAACAAGTGCAGTGTTTGCAGGCAAGCACAAAAAGAACAAAAAAAAAAAGTCAGATCAGCTCCAAAGCGTTAGTCAGGATAGCAGAAACAAAGACAAAGCATTGTGAAAGGACTTAAAATCCTGAGTAACTGGGTGACAGAACAGTAGATGATCAATGTAAAGAGGCATGCTTAGAGAAAAGTAATTCTCATTTTACGCAGACAGTAATGAGCTCCAACTTCTTGTTACCACTCAAATGAAATCTTGACGTTATTCTAAATAACTCTATGAAAACATCAGTTCGCTGCTGAGCAGCAATCAAAGAGCAAACAGAGTACTAGCAGTTACCAGGAAAAGGATGAAGCACAGAACAGGGAACATCACGACGCTCTCGCCCCGGTCCACAGCACGCCTGCGGTTGAAGGCTCTGCGCCGCTTGAGCGCCGCTCCTCACCCTCCCCGGCGCTTCTGACCCAGATCTCCAAAAAAGATAGAAGGGAACTAGAAGAGGTACTGAGAAGGGCAGGAGATGATCAGAAGGACGGAACAGCTTCTGTACAAGGAGCCTGACAAGGAAGATGGCAGAGGGGGAATGAAGTCTTCCATGTCAGGAGAAGAAAGGAGAAGGCCACCAGGGAACGATTTGTTCACTGTTTCTTCCGAAACACAAACTAGGGGACATCAAATCCAATCAATCAGGAGGCAGGTTCAAAACAGAAAGAGATCTCTCCATATAAAACATGGCTGAGCTGTACAACGCCTTGTCAAGGGATGCAGCGGAGCGCTAACACGCGCTCAGAAGACGATTAGGCAAATTCAAGGATGAAAGCTCCGTGCAGGGCTACGGAAACACGCAGACGCTGCTCTGGGCTCGGGAAATCCGTGACCAACAAATGGCTCCATGCTGGGAGAGCGAACGTCCCGCAGCCCAGTTGGTGTGTCCCGGCCCCGGGCCCGGGCTGGGCGGCAGCAGAGGCCAGGGTGATGGGCTGAAGAGTCCACGGAGCCGCTTTCGTGACGGCACGAAGAGCGGGCTCGCCTCGCCTCTCCCCTGGGCCTCCGCGTGTGCGAGCAGAGCTGCTGGCAGTATCTGCGGTTTAGGCTGTCAAACAGTCACTGCAGCAGCTGAGAATCAGGGCCTCAAAACTTTGCCAAACTAACTATTCAAGCTGAAATCTTCCGCGCTTGCTCTCTGCATTAGGCTGGTATTTTTAGCAGTTTCAACAAAAGCAATTCAGACATTTCCAAAAATGAGGTTAGGGAAAAATAAGGTAGCTTTGCCAAAGTTGTACATTTTTCCAGCTTTTACTGAGTTGTTTGAAGAGCTAATCGACCTCCATAGTTCAGAGCTGGAACCAAGCGGCTGGCTCGGGGTCATCCTGCGTTCAAGGAGCTGACTTTTGCTGTCTGTAAATGTGCATCCAAATCTGGGGGGAAACAACTCCTTTGAGAGCTGCTGTTCACACTTCTCAGTCTACGCTGCTGGATGCAAGAGACCCCTTGCTCCTAATTCACACTAATACAGAAGGAACAGACACACCAGGGAGGCAACTCAGCCTTTGCCTTCCGCACGTCAACAGCTGGAGCTGAAGATGCACAACAGCCAGAACTTGAGGTTGGGCTACACCAAGACACAGGCTGCAGCAGAAGAGTTTCTGTCTTGATCTGCTAGATGGCTTCCTTCCTGACAGCCTAAAAAAAAGAATTTAAAAAGATACAAAGGCACTTTTGATTTTAGCACTTTTCAATTTTTGAGTGCTTGATTTATAATTTTATCGCCATTGCTTAGGTTTATTTGAATGCAATCAGCTGTATTACATACGCAGCCAGGCGTTTCAGCTGAGATGAGGACTCCTACTGAATATCTTGTCACTGATAACAGATTACAAAGACAGCAGAGATCATCCCTCTGCCATTCAGTCGCACTTGCTGCACAGCACAGGTTAGAAAAACCCACTCAATAAATTCAGCATCAAAATCATCTCTTATACCTGAGCTAGCGCAGACTTCTATCTGCAAAGAAACACCAGGCTTTGATTTGAGGCCTTGCAAGTATTTACTGCATCTCTAGGAAAGTTATTCCAGTGGTTAGATACTCTCTGACAAAAATGAGTACTTTAAAGCTGAATCTGTGTAGCTTTGGGCTCCGCCCAGTGGGTCACATTCTGTCTTCCGCTTCTAAACTGACCTGATTGCTTTCAAGCCCCGTACTATACTATCAGCCATCTTCCCCAGGCTTTCAATGATTTTATGGCTCTTTTTGTAATTATTCACATTTTTTAAACAATAAAAAAATTAAAGACACCAAAATTACATGTAGTACCTGGTGATGGTCTTGTCAAAGCCATAAAAACGTTAGCCCTCCATTCCACGCTCGAGAGGCAAGTTCCAACTCGCGCTAAATGCCTGCGTAGCCGGGTGCCGCAGAGGGTTTCTCCCAAACTACCACGACGATTGGGATGTTGCACCATATAACCGCGGCCCAGCTAAATGCATCTCTACTGGACTATAAATGATCTATCATTTTAGGTAATGCTTGGGATGAGTTGGAAGTTAGTGAGGTATTTGTTTAATAACTTTCTTGCATTGTATGATGCATAAAATGTTGTGCCAGCTTTAAAACTGCTGTGGCTTACAGGAAAGCCAGTAAAGGCAGAAATACATACAACTGATTAAGGAATTGAGAGTCTACATGGGCGACTTTACACAGAAGTTGCCCTTCTTATATTTGTGTGATGTCTCGGTGCCCA